>NW_006399830.1:2376074-2491373 GCF_000299155.1 Elephantulus edwardii
GCTCAAATATTATTTCAGTAAATTCTTCTGTATCTGCCAATTCCTTTCTATACAATGACTCAGTATATTCCTTCCATCTTCTTTTGATACCTCCTGGATCATTTAACATTCTGCCTAAAGCATCCTTGATTGTAGCGACTCGAGGTTTGAACATATATAGAGATTTTGGATTTCCATTCATTCCTTGTTCCACTTTTCTCCCTTCCCACACCCCCACTCCCAATTCACTCTTCTCTTTGAAAAAGAAAAATTCCTTCATTGGTATACAACCCTCCTGCTCTCACCCCCCACCCCACTGCCCTAAGTATACGACACTCTGCAACCTTCATTCCGGACCCTTATTTTATATTTTACTGAACTTTACAGAGACTTTGGATTTCCATTCATTCATTGTTGCACTTTGCTCCCTAACCGCACCCCCCTCCCCATTCGCTTTTCTTTTTGAAAAGTAAAATTACTTCATTGTTATTCAGTCCCTCACCCTCCAGTCCACTCCACTATGCTATCTTCATTCTGGACTCCTGTTATAATAATAATATCTGATCATATATCTCTTTTAAACTATTCTCTCCCTCATCTGTTTATTTTATGGGCCTATTGTTTGGCTCAGGGAGCGCTGGTGGTAAGAAGTTAAGGCAGATGGTTTGAATCCACCAACTGCTTTTCAGGAAAAAGATGGGCAGTATTCTCCTGGGTGATTTATTACCCTGAAAACTTGCCGAGTTCGTTCTGACCTGAGGGCACATCAGCAACAATATTTGGCTAAAAGGTAGTTTGCAAGAATGGCTACAGTTCCAGGTCAGAAGAGTGTTTCAGAGTTGGTCTTAGGGGTTTCTCCTGTCTCATTCCAAGTAGCAGTTTAGTTTCATTTCATTTTTGTTCATTTTTCTTCTGCTCTTTACTCTTCTGTTATGACCCCAGTTAGAGCAGTCAGTGTTAGTAGCTGAGCACCATCTAGTTCTTCTGGTCTTGATGTCATGTGGGCAGTGATCCGTTTGTGTTTTGTTCTAATGTCTCTCTTGACTTTTCTCCGGTTTTCTGAGCTTACCTTAGATCCACATGCAAAGAGATTAATGTGCTATCTTAAATGGCAGTTTACAGGCTTCTGAGACCACAAACACCACCTACCAAGATAGGATGCAGATCATTGCCTGTGAACTGTGTTGTGCCAGTAGACCTTTGAGCCCAGGAATTTCGTCTCACTAGGCTATATGTTTGGCTCTTGTTTGTGGTGTTTATGTATTCTAGTGTATAGATTAATATACACACAGTGCCTACAGTGCTGTGTATAGACGTGTTTACAGGAAAACCTGTACTTTCCAGTGGATGTGCTTCTTTCCTCTTGACCACATACATCTCTTTAGTACACCTGTCTGCATGCTTGTAAAATGTGAGTTGTTAATAATTTTGTTGGAGGATATTCTGTTGAGTAATTCCCATAGTGGTTCATTCTTTTCACATTTCTGTCTTTACTTTGATCATGTTAACTTTCCCCGTGATATATATTGCCATTTCCTTATTATCAGCCTGTACCTTCTATCTACCTAGTAACTTTCTCACTCTCCCTTTCACATCTATTAATTATCAGATTATATTTTTTTCACTATGTATGCTTTCCTCTTTATATAGTGGTCTCATATGTGATTTATCCTTTTTTGATTGACTTCACTTGCATAATGTCCTTCAGACTTATCCATGTTGTGAGGTCTTTTTGTCCTTGTTTTATCATTTTGCTGTATTCCATTGTGTAGGCACTTAGCTTGTTTTTATTTTTGTTAATGTGAATAATATTGGACATGAGTATGCATATGCCTGTTTGTGTTGTGACTCTTCTTTCTTTAGGGTATAACCTAGCAGTAGAATTTCCAGGTCATTATGATATTACTCTTTCTAGTTGAGGATGTGTCATGCCATTTTCCATAGTTAGTGGTTGTACTATGTTAAGTCCCAACAAGCAGTATATAAGAGTTCCTCACAGCCTCACAAACATGTACAGTTTCCTGTGGTTTTTTAAAAAAGTTAATACTATTATTGATGCGAGATGGTATCACACTGTAGTTTTGACTTGCATTCTATAATAGTTAATAATCAGGAGCATTTAAATATTCATGCATTTATTACATGCCTAAATATCGTCATTGGTGATGAGTCTATTCATATCCTTTGCCCTGTTTTCAATTGAATTACTTGTCTTTTTTAAAAAAATTCATTGTTGTACATTTTGTTGCTTTTCCTTCTTTCGTCTTCCCCCAGTCTACCGTGCAGTGCACCCCTTGTTCCAGGTTGTTGTCATACATATTATGCCTAATTATATATTCCTTTCTGAGAGCTTTTCCTCACATCTGTTCTAATGCAGTGTTCATTATCTGTCCACTCTTTCCCCATTCTCTCCCCAACCCACACCCCTCTGTCTCTCTTATTTTATAACAGTGATGTTATGCAGTATTTATCTTTTTGGGACTGAGATACTTCACTCAGGATAATATCCTCCAGGATCCCCTATTGTGTAGTGTCTTATGAGTTCATTGTTTTTTAGTGCTGCATAATATTCCATTGTGTGAATGTACTGTAGTTTTTCTATCCATCTATTCATTGATGGGCACTTGGGTTAATTCCATCCATTTGCTATTATAAATAATGCAGCAATAAACATGGGAATTCATAAATGAGTTTGAGTCATGCCTCTGGGTTGTTGGTTTTTTTTTCTTTTCTTTTTTTTTTTTTTTGGTATATTCTCAGTAGTGAAATTGTTAAGTCAGATGGTATTTCTCTTTCCAACTTTTTGAGAAAGCACCATACTGCCTTCCATAGTGGCTGTACCCATTTTACACTCCTCCAGTAGGGAATCAGAGTTCCAATCTCTCCACTTTTCCAGCATAGTGAAAAGTATATATGCGAAACTAAGATCCACTATCATTCTCAATGTAGAGAGATTGAAGGCTTCCCCTTGAGAACAGGAACTAGGCAAGCATGCCCATTATCACAACTCCTATTCAGTACATTATTGGAAATACTAGCAACAGCAATAAGGCAAGACAAGGAAGAGTTATACACATTGGTAAAGATGAGGTGGAACTATATGAAAATTATAGATATTTAGAAAACCTTAAAGATTGAGCAAGAAAACTTTTGGACATAGTCAATCAGTTCAGCAAAGTAGAAGGGTACAAGATCAATATACAAAAATCAGTGGATTTCTCTACAGTGTCAAAGAGAATATAGAAATGGAACTAAGAAAAATAATACCAATTACAATAGCTAACCACAAGATGAACTACTTAGGAGCAAATCTAACTAGAAACACAAAAGAGCTATGCAAAGAAAATGACCAAACATTATTACAAGAAACAAAAAGAGACCTGGAGAAATGGAAGAATGTACCATGCTCATGGACAGGAAGACTCAATATCATGAAAATGACAATTCTACCAAAGGCAGTCTATAAGTTCAGTGCAATCCCAACATAGATACCACTTCCATTCTTCAAGGAGCTGAAAAAGACAATTTCCAATTTTATCTGGAATGTAGAGAGACCTCAAATAAGCAAAACTATTGAAAAAGAGAAAGAAGGTAGGAGGCATCACACTCCCTGATTTCAAATCCTACTACACAGCTTTGGCGGTCAAAACAGCATGGTACTAAAATAATTAGGCTCCCGTTATCCCATCAAATGAATATGTATACTGTTATCTGATTGTTTATAATACAGTACACTCTACCTGTTAAAAAGAAAAACAAACCCAAAACCAAACAGCATGGTACTGGTACAACAGATACATAGATCAATGGAATAGAATTGGGAACCTGAAAGTCAGCTCATTTACCTATGGCTGAACTGATCTTTGACAAAGAGAAGAAATGAGTTAAGGAGGGAAATGACAGTCTCTTTAACAAATGGTTTTGGCAAAACTGGAAAACCATCTGTAGAAAACCTAAGCAAGAACCATACTGCACACCATACACACAAAAAACAACTCAAGGTGGATCAGGGACCTAGAAGTAATACCAAAGACTGTAAAATTAATCAGAGAAAAGCTAGAAGCCCTAAGCACTGCACAGTCTCCCTAGCATAAGGGTTACTTACCTTTTTTGTGGCATTTTTTAATAATTGCTGTGAATTTGGAGACTAGACCCTTGACAGGTATGTTGTAGCCAATAATATCTCAGACGGTAGAGTCCTCCTTTTATCCTTTTGTTTAGTCCTTTAATAAGCATATGGATTTTTGGTAGGTTCTGTTTATCTGGTTCAGTTTTGGATATTTGTCCATTTTGGTAGTTTGGTCTTCTTACTATGTCATTAGGATCTTTAGTATTGCTACCATTCCCCCCCATGATCTTTATAATTTTTTATTTTATATTTAAGTCTTTGATCCATTGTTAGTCTTCCTGTATATGACATTAAATTGTTGGTAAGTGCTGTTGGGTTGCTTGAGATTCAGTGACACTATGTATAACAGCTCTGAAATCACCTTTATCCTGAGCCAACCTAATTGTCTCTGACACACCAACCCCCATTACCCCAGTTACTGAGTCAATCCATCTCATCCAGGATCTTCCTCTTTTGTGCTGTCCCTCTACCTTCCCAAGCATGATGTCCCTCTCCAAGGACTGGTTCCTCCTTGCAACATGTCCAAAGTATGTCAGATGAAGTTTCAGAATCCTTGCCTCCAAGGAGTACCCTGGTTTCACTGTCTCCTGAACGAACCTGTTTGTTCTCCTAGCAGTCCATTGTATAGTCAGTACTCTTTCTCCAGCACAGTTCAAAGACATCAGGTGTCTTTCTGTTAGGCCTAGCTGTTGCCCAGGTTTCTGTTGCTTAGGTCCTGTTTAATTTTTCTAAAGATAGATGTCAGTTTTGCCAGTGTCATAAGGACATCATCTCTCCCCATGTAATGGACTTTGCTCCTTTGTTGAAGATCAGAACACAGCAATATGTTCTCTCCAAGAGACACACCTTAGCCAAAAAGAACAAGAATATTAATCTCTGATGAAATAAACTTTGAGCCAGAATCCACTAGTCTGAAACAAAGAATATTACATACTGATCCACCAAGAGAAGATAAACTATACTTTCCACTAATATTCTGTTATGATCTTTTTATTCCAATCTTTGTAATGTCATCCATCTTATTTCTTATTTAGGTAACTTAATCCTTTTATCAGATTATAAGGAGAGACTGGTTGGTCCTTGGAGAGGGACATCATGATTGGTAGGGTGGAGGGACAGCACAGGAGGGGAAGACCGTCTATGAGGTGGATTAATTCAGTGACTGGGGTAATCGGGATGGGTGTGTCAGAGGCAATGCATTTGGCACAGGATAGAGCAGGGTTTAGGGCTGTTGTACATAGGGTCGCTATGAGTTGCAAATGACCGACTCCACGGCACATAACAACAGCAACAATCCTTTTATCAGTTTGGCTAATGGTTTGTGATTTTATTGATCCTTTCAAATATCCAGTACCTAGTCTGTAAATGGTTGCATTTGTTTCTGCTTAAATCTTTATTTTTTTTTACTTTATTTTAGTGACTGTGGATGTTTTTTGCTACGTTCATCATTGTATTTGTAGGATTAGCATTTTGATTTTGACCCTCTTTTTTGATGTGGACATTTATTACTATAAATTTACCTCTGAAAACTGCTTTTGGCATGTTGTATTTTTATTCTTGTTTGATGCTAGGCTATTTGTTTCATTTTTTATTTCTATTTTCCTGTCATTTTTAAACAAGATGTTACTCAGGTTTCATGTTGGGTCTACCTGGTTACTGTATTTGTGTGCATTGTTATTGCCAGTGGTTGTAAGGGTGTCTAGGTCATTGGTCACCAAGGGATAGTACAGCTACTTTCTTTCATGGTCTCAGGTAGGCAGGGCATGGCAGGTATTGTCAGAATGGACATAAGTCTCTGGTTGCAGTAGTGGTGATGTAAAAAGGTGAGGCAAACAAAAGAAAAAAAAAGAGTGAGACAGGAGGGATGCTGCCTCCACAGCTGCCTGCTAGAAACACACTAATGTCCCTATTCATTACAGTACAATATGGAAGGTCTGTTGATAGTTCTTGGTGTCTGGTGCAGGAAGGAGGAGGCGGCACCACTGGCCTTTGGGTGGCCAGTGGTGTGGGAGCAGTACCTCCAGTTTACAGGTTACCAGTGGCTGAGAGGAGAGCTGGGTACTGTTGATCTTTGGTCCTTGGCATGAGTGCCTGTGGGCCACTGGTCTGTGGGCTCCTGGCTCAGAGGGTGGGTTAGTGAGGAGTGCTACTGGGCTGTGATTTCACGAAAGGAGGGATGGATGGCAGGTGGGAAGGGTATTGCAGATCCATGAGCCCCTGAAGGAGTTGTGGTCTCCATGGGTCTTTGGCACAAGACTGTGGGTAAAGTGAGGGAAATAACTCCTTCTTAGCTCTGGATGTAAGAATAAGAATCACCTGGAATCTTGTTAAAATGTAGATTCCGATTTAGTACAAATAGGGTGTAAATATAAATTCTCAGCTGGGAATTGAACTGGAATGAACCAGTCTGAAGCTCTGACTTCAATATTCATGCATCACTTTGCAATGTGATTATTGTATGCTGCCCTAACAGGAGTGTTCTATACTGTTGTATTACTGTACAGGCCATAGGCTTCACAATTACTTGCTATGCTTCCAAGAGTTGGCAGTAACTAAGGAAGATAGAAGTAGTATTGATGCCTTTGAGTTACAGTGCTGGAGAAGAGTGTTGAACATATGGTGGACTGCCAGCAGAGTAAATAGGTCTGCCTTGGAGAGGATGGTGATGGTATTCCTCACTATCAAGTCAGCTCAGACTTAGTTCAACCTGATGAACAGAGCAACATGTCTCTGCCATCTTCACAATCACTGGTAATGGCATGTAATTAGTATATTATTATTCTGTACATATGTAACTTGCCTTCTAAAAAGTAATTGAAAAGAATAATGTTGAAGTATATAGTTGAAATAGTATAAATGTTGAGCAAAGAGATGTCTTCCAGAAGTATGGTGACAAATCAGATTTTTAAAAATATTTTCCCTTCATTCAATCTGATTAGTACATTATGTTGTGATTCTGAATTATCTGAAATGAAGTAATGCATCATAAAACAGAATCAGGCCTGTTTTAAGGTCTCATTTATAGCTCTTTGAATTTACTTGGAGGCGTTTATATAGAAGTTGCCTGTGAATGATGATGATGGTTTCATATTAGGACATGTTGATATCCTAGTTCCAACGAATTTGGGTTACTTGTATTTGTGAGGCAAGCCTCAGTGCCACACAGAAAAGAAATTGGGGTATGGTTTCAAAATGATCATAGAAACAATAGCAGCGCACTCTGTGTGTGTGTGTATGTATGTATGTATGTATGTAGGTTGAAGACATAAAAATGTTATGTAGAAAAGTCTTCCTCCTCCAATTATTCTACACAAGTGACTGTAATGAAATTTTTTTTGTTTTCTCCAGAGAAATTATTATGTGTATTAGTAGGTTTACATTTTTTAAAAAGTGTGCAGATTGAGTAATATATTTTCTGTTGTTTTTCTTGCTCTTTCTCTTAAATGTCTTAGAGATTTTTCTAAACATCTACTTTCTATTTAGTGACTGTATAGTATTCATGTGTACCATAACTTTAAACAAATTTATTTCTTTTTACTTATGCTAGTTTGTTTACAAAATTTGAATACCTTGTTTTTCAGACAAGATTCTTCCAATTTCCCTCACCTTCCCACCCATCAAATTGTTACAACTCCATGATTAATCCCCCCACTTGCACTGCACATCCTCATCCTTCTGCTTCCACCCTTCCTGCCTCCCTTGGATCTTTATACTCATTTTACAATTATAGTTTTATACAATATTTGTCTTTGTAGGACTGAGTTAGTTCACTCAGCATAATGTTCTCCAGTACCTCCTAAGTTAGGTAATAATTTACAAAATCATTGCTCCTGCATGCTGCATAGTATTCCATTATATGAACGTACCATTATTTTTCAATCCATTCAGTTGTGTTTGCATGTCAGCTGTTTCTATGTTCTTGTGATGGTGCATAACACTGCTATGAACATCGATGTACAGGTCTCTCATTTGTGCCTCAGTTGTCATTTTCTCAAGTTCTCATTTCTCATATATCTCAAGCAGTGGAATATCTGGGTCATATGAAATTTCTATGTTCAGCTTTTTGAGGAAAGGCCAAACTTTATTCCAGAATGGTTGTACCATTTTATAATCCCACCAACAATGTATAAGTGTTCTATCTTGCCACATCCTCTCCATTTATTACTTGCTGTCCTGTTAAACTTTGTCACTGTTACAGGAGTGAGATGGTACCTCAGGTTGTTTTTTTTTTTTTATTTGCATCTCTCTTATTGCCAACAGTTTGTAGCATTTCTTCCTGTGTCTTTTGACCTTTTGAATATCTTCCTCTGGAGATTCTTTCCATGTGTTTTGCTCATTTTATTATTGGGTTATCAGTCTTTTTCTTGTAGAGATGCAAGAGTATTCTGTAAACTTTCATTATGAGACTCTTGTCTGAGATGGTATTATCAAATGTTTGTTCCCAGTTGGTAGGTTCTCTTCTCACCCAGTTGGAAAAAGTTTTTGATGTGCACAGGGATTTAATTTTGAGAAAGTTCAATTGATCAACTTTTATCCTCTTCAGATTGTGTGTTTCTGGCTCTATTTGGCAGTCTCTTTAGACTAGGGCCTCTAAACTGGATCTCAGTTTGTCTCTTATGAACTTTATGATTTTGGGCTTTACTCTCAGGTTTCTGATCCACCTTGAGTTGATTTTTGTGTATGGTGTGAGATGTGGATCCTGTTTCAGCTTTCTGCAGGTGGAAGTCTACTTTTGTCAGCACCATTTGTTGAAGAGGTGGTAATTTCCCCATTTAATAGCTTTGATTTCCTTGTTGAATATCAGTTTACCTTAGATAGCTGGATCTATTTCTGGGTTCTCAATTCTGTTCCATTGGTTTATGTACCTGTCATTGTACCAGTACCATGCTGTTTTGGTAAGTTTTGAGGTCAGGGAGTGCTATGCCTTCCACCTCATTTTTGTTTCTCAGAAGTGTTTTCCTTATTTGGGGTCTCTTGCCTCTCCAAATAAACTTGACAATTTCCTTGAGAAATGAATTTGCTATCTGGATTGGGATTGTGTTGAACATGTACTTTGCTTTTGGTAGGATTGTCATTTTCACGATATTGGGTCTTCCTATCCATGAACAAGGCACATTTTCCTGTTTTTTCAGGTCTTTTATTGTATCTTGATAAAATGCTCTGTGGTTTTCTTTGCATAGGGTTTTTGTATCTCTAGTGAGGTTCACTCACAAGTATGTCAGTTTGTGGTTGGCTATTGTAAATGGTATTGCTTTCTGGATTTCCTTCTCTGTTCTCTTTGTTATTGTAGAGGAGTCCTGCTGATTTTTGGATATTGATCTTATATTCGACCACTCTACTAAATTTGTCTACTAACTCTTAACAGGTTGTTTTTTGTGTGTGTGTGTGTGTGTTTGAGTCTTTGGGGTTTGCTTGACTCCACAGTCAACGTTCTTGGTACCAGCAGCCGGGAAATCAACAGACAAATTGCATTGGAAAACGTCAACTGTCAGAAACCTCTGCAGAGTACTGAAGAACAACATCAGGTGCACCTGATCTGGGCCATAGTCTTTGCAATTGCATGCTATGGATCAGAGAGCTGGACAGTGACTAGGGATGATAGAGAATTCATGTCTTTGAGAGCTGTGGTGCTGAAGAAGAGTGTTAACTATACCATGGACTGCTAGGAGAACAAACAGGTTTGTCGTGGAGAGGGTGAAGCCGGGCTGCTCCTTGGAGGCAAGGATTCTGAAGCTTCATCTGACATACTTTGGGCATGTTGCAAGAAGGGACCAGTCCTTGGAGAGGGACATATGTTTGGGGGAGTGGAGGGACGGTGCAGGAGAGGAGGACCCTCGATGAGATAGATCGATTCAGGGATTGGGGTAGTGAGAGTGTGTCGGAGATCATGAAGTTGCACAGGATAGAGCAGGCTTTAGGGCTCTTTGCAGCACATAACAACAACATACTATTATATCATCTGCATATAGTGACAGTTTAACCATCTCTTTGCCGATCTGGATGGATGCCTTTTATTTCCTTCTCTTAATGCCCTACCAAGCATTTCTAATACAATATTGAATAGAATTGGTGACAGTGGGCATCCGTATCTGGTCTCTGTTCTCAAGGAAAATGCTTTGAGTCTTTGTCTATTGAAAATAATGTTGACTCTTGATTTTGCATATATCTTTTTCACTGTGTTGAGGCAATTCCCTTCTATTACAATTTTGCTGAGTGTTTCTTAGCAGGAAGGGGTGTTGGATTTCGTCAAATGCCTTTTCTGCATCAATTGCTAAGATCATATGGTTCTTGTTTTTCACTTTGTTAATACAGTGAATTATGTTGATTTTCTTATGTTGAACTATCCTTGCATACCTGTTATGAATCCCACTTGGTCATGGTGAATTATTTTTTTGTGTGTGCTTTTGGATTCTACTGGCTAGGATTTTGTTAAGGATTTTTGTATTTATATTCATGAGAGATGTTTGTAGTTTTCTTTCTTTGTAATATTTTTGCCTGGTTTTGGTATTAGGGTTTTGTTTACCTCATAGAATGACTCTGGAGGTGTCCCTTCTTTTTTCAGTTTTTTTTTTTTTTCAATAATTAGAACTGGTGCTAAATCTTCTATAAACGTTTGGTAGAATTAATCTGTGAAGCAATCTGTCCCACACCTTTTCTTAAGGGGAAGTCTTTTTATGACCTTTTCAATTTCTTCTTCTTTTAAAATTTTATTTTGTGTGTATGTACCATCAAATTGGATCTGACTGGCAGAAGAGGAGATTGCTCCTCCTCTCCAGTAGAGCATCTGGTGGATTCAAACCACCTACCTCTGGGATTGCAGTGCAGCTTCTTCAATCTGAGTAGGGGAAGTGTTTCAAGGAATTTGTCCATTTCTTCTATGTTTTTTAATTTATCAGAGTATAGCTTTCATAGTATTCTGATATTATCAATTTAATTTCTTCTGGTTCCGTGTGATGTCACCTGTCATTTCTTAATCGAGTTATCTTTGTTTCGTTTTTTTTTTGTTTTTTTTTTTTAAGTTTGCCAGTGGTTTGTCAATTTTTTTGACCCTTTCAAAAAACCAGCTCCTGGTCACATTAATAGATTCAGTTGTTTCTCTGTTTTCTATCTCATTGATTTAATCTCTTGTCCTTAAAATTTCTTCTCTTCTAGAGGTTTAGATGGTAGGATTAGATGGTTGTTCTTTTTCTATTTGCTGAAGGTGTTGAGTTAGAGCATTAGGTCTTCTTCCTTTTTTATATGTGTGCCTGTTGCAGTGAACTGCCCCCTGAGGACTTCCTTACCTGTGTCCCAGAGGTTCTGGTAAGTTGTATTTTCATTATGATTTATTTCAAGGAACTTTTTAAAATGACATTCTCAATTTCTTTTATAATCCCATCATGTTCTAGCAGAGTGTTGCTTAGTTTCTATTATGGGTGGTTTTATAAGCTTTAGTCTCTTGTGGTTAATTTCTCGTTTTATGGTATGGTGGTCTGAGAAGATACTTTATATAATTTCAATATTTTAAAATTTGTTGAGGCTTGCTCTGTGTCCTAATATATGTTTGAGTCTTGGGTAATAGTGGTGTGTTGAAATCTTCTACCACTATTGTGGTGCTGTCTATTTATTTCTTCAATTCTGTTAACCATTGTTTTATATATTTCCCAGGCATAACTTTTGGTGCATAAATATTGACCATTGTTAGGTTTTCTTGATCTGTTGTGCCTTTGATCATTATTTAATGCTCTTCCTTATCTTTGATGGTGGTTTTCATTCTGAAATATATTTTATCAGAGATTAGTATTGCCACTCCTGTTTTTCTGGAAGTTGCCATTTGCTTGGCATATTTTTTTCCAGCCTTTGATTGGGTCTTTCTCCTCTTTTTTTAGATGTATCTCTTGTAGGCAACATATTGATGAGCTTTGTTTTTTTTCATCCATTCTGCTACTCTTTTCCTCTTAGTTGGGGTATTTAGTCCATTCACATTAAGTGTGATTATTGTTAGGCCAGGTTTTATTTTTGCCATATTGCCATTTTTTTCCCTGCTTCTGATTACTATCGTCCATGCACTTTGGTGTCTCTGTGTGAAGGACTTAAAATGTTTTGGTTGTGTTTTCACAAATTCATTAAGTTCCTTTTTTTTCTGCAAAGAGTCTAATTTTCCTTTCATGTTTGATGGAGAGCTTTGCTAGGTATAGGATCCTTGTCTGGCAACTTTGAACTTTCTGCATGTGGCATCCCATTGACTTCTAGCTCACATGGTTTCTGCTGAGAAATGAGAACTTAATTTCCCCTTTGTAGGTAACTCTTTGGTTTTCTTAGGCTGCTTTTAGAATTGTATCCTTATCTTTTAATTTAGAGAATTTGACTATATGTCTTGAAGTTTTTCTTTTTGGGTCTAGTCTATTTGGTGTTCTCTGTGCTTCTTAAATGTGGATTTCCCCATTCTTCAAAATACCTGAAAAATTTTCTTGTAGTACTTCTTCCATAATCTTCTCAGTGATTTCCCTGTAACTCCCCTCTTTTGTCAAATCATATGTATGTTATTCCGTTGGATGTCATCCCACATGTTTCTGATGTTTTCTTAATTATGACTCATCTCTGCTTTTTCTTCCAGTTTGTTTCTAGTGAGGCTCTTGTCTTCCAGCTCACTGACCCTCTGTTCCATCTCTTCAGTTTTACTCTTTTATCCTGCCAGCATGTTGGACACTTCTGCCATTTCAGTCTTGATATTCTGGATTGCATTTTCATGCTTTCCTGTTATTTCCTTTACTGTGTTGGCTCTACTCTCTCTGTCTTGTGATGGTTTAAGTTCTTGTACCTCTTTATCTATTGTATCAGTTCTTTAATCTTTTGCGTTTTACTTCATAGCTATTCCAATAGCTCCTCATCAATATATTTCTTTTGGAGTGTTTTCTCTGAGGTATTTGTTCTCTTACTGACTTTCATTGTTCCCACATTTGTATCTTTTTATGTAGCTGATGAAATAAATCTACATCAAAATATTTCTTTTGGTTCTTTCTCTCTGGGGTATTCATTGGGCCTGCTTTTTAAGGAAAAGGGTTTTTTCCCCATGATGTCTGAGGAGGATTGCTGCTTTCTTGACATTGTTAGTAGATATTAGGCTATTGTAACTATAAAATTACCCAGGGTACAGAAGTGCTTTATTAAGCACCTATATATTTATGCTCCCTTCTTGGTCTGAGGCCCATAGGGCTGAGAGCCTGACAAAAGATTTTCCCTCTGGTTTAATTTAATGACAAACCAGAAAGCCTTCCTCTGGAAGTGGCTTCTTGCCTGTCTTGCGGTGTCTTGGTCCTCCCTGTGCTTAAGCTTAAGGGATCCCACATGGTCTACCTAGTTAATCTATTGGAATAGATCCATGGCTGCTAACAATGCATAGCGGCTGCCGACGACATGTGGCGGCCTGTACCATGACTTTTTAACCAGAGCCAGTACTTAACTGCTGCTTATTTCTTGTTTTTTTGGGGTGTCCCCCCATCTCATAGAAATGCTCATGTAGTCAGCATCTATGTATGTGCAGTTTGACATATTATTTAAAAAAAACCCCCAAAATTCAAAAGACCAATTTCCAGCTTGGAAATCACACGAGGGAGATTGGCTGTCTTTCTTCTGCCAAGCCACTGGTGGATTTGAACTGCCAGAGAATTGTGGCCTTTGAATTAATACATGATGTTGTTACGTGCTGGTTTGAACCCACCAAGACTAAGTAGGAGAAAAGACCTGGAAAGTTGTTCTCTCAAAGATATCGTGATAGGAACCACTGTGGGCAGTCTGCTTACAGACTGCTCTGTGAAGTAGTTACTATGAATTAAGACAAAGAACAATCTATATGATTTCCAAACATTTTCTTCCATTCTTGATGGTATTCTTTGATGCTGTCTGATGTATGTTTGTTTGTTTTTTTACCCCTTTTGTCTGCAGTTTTCTGTCACGTTTGAACTGAAATATTGAGAGGATGAATTTGCTTGATGAAACACTTTTCCTTTGGCCTATCAGATTGAGTGCAGGAAATGTGTTTCAACCACTTTTCCCTTGAAAAGGCTCTCAGTTGTGGCTTGTTTTAAGGGAGCACTAACTAGGTGACTTTTAAATAGTATACTTGGAAGTTCTTTTAGTGGTGGTGTTTTCATACAGGGCTTTAACTGGATCATTCCATTTTCACCATTATCTGAAAATGTGCATTTCTACCCCAGATATGTAGCATCTACATTTTAGTAATATCTTTAAGAATCACCTGGAGACCTTGTTACACTGTAGATTTAGATTCCGTAGATCTGGGTTGAAATGCAGATTCTCAGCAGAGGTGGAAACTGTACTGGTTCAAAGCCCTGATTTGGTAAAAAAATTATTCTAGCTTTTCTAATAAAATGCAGACTTCTAATAAAGTCTTGGATATTTATAGTAACATATTTGTTACTACTTAATGGGTACTTAAAATCAATTTATCTGCTATTGCTGTTTGAAAAAGTAGCTTTTTCATGCTTTTGTTTTGATTAGCATTAGGCTTTCTTTATGTCAACAAGGTGGTGATTAACTTATTACATATTTAAAAAAATTATCAAGCTATTATCTTATATGCTAATATCTTTAATTTTGAATGTGCTAATATAATTTCTGAATGTACTAATTTGAAGTTTTGGGAGACTCAAACTAATTTATTTTTGGTCGTCTACAGAAGATTTACAATTTATTTGTCTTACTAAATTTTACTTTTAAATTTCTTAATTTTTTTTCTTCTTTCTAGATAATGAATGTATAGGGCATGGCTTACTAATAAGCATGAATATAGTTGTATAAATGAATCCTAGTAGGGTTCCATCCTTTAATGTCAGGGCTGTAAATTGTTCTTACATTATTCCTATTATTCTGGCATTTATATCTTACATAGATATAAATTCTTATTTTGTGGGTGAAATGGGGTACGGCTCAGTAGGATTCAAGAATTTAAGATTTGCCCTAATTCACATTTGTAATAGGTAATAATTCTTTTAAAGTGAAGTCCAAGTAATTATAAGGAAATGATAATGAAATCTGTTATCTGTTTGGAAAAACAAATTTCATTGCCATATATAATAAATGCAAATGGACTGCCATTTATTTTTGAAAGAATTATTAGATTCCTGGGCCCTAGAAAGACTGCATTGCATAATTCAATTAAATTTAGTAGAAGCTGTAATAGTTTCTAGGAATGTCATAATATTGAAAGGAACAGTGATACTTTTAAAGGTATTGACATTTATCCAGTTAGGTGTTCTATTTCCAAATAATGTTTTTCTCCATTCAGGAGGAGGTAGAGGAAGTCTTTGTGGTAAATCTACCAATTTTTTTAAATGTGGTTCTTATATCACTGAAGGTATCTAAATAATATTAACATTTTAAGGTAAACACTTACCTCACTAACCTTTTTTACTTTACTCTTGTTGTTGTTGTTATGTGTCATTGAGTCTCTTGCAACTCATAGTGACTAGTGAAGGCTAAATTGAGCATGGGAAATGCCCCTTGTCTAGAAAGGGACTGGTGGATTTCTGTCAGCCTTTTAGAAGGGCAGAGCCAAGAAAGGCAGCTGCTCCAAGCCGGGTATGGTTCAGATCTCTTGATTAAGAAATAGGGGCCAGGCACTTTCTATTGTTGAGGGGTCCCTGATTCCTCATGAAGGCAGAAGGTGCAGAAACAGTGGCGTTAATTACCTGGAGAAAATGATAATGCTCAGAAACAGCTTTTGGGATATTGCTGTTATGTTATGAGTCGCTTGCGACTCAGTGACCCTACGTATTAACAGCTCCAAACCCTGCTCTATTTTGGGCCAATCTCCCAGATAATCTGTTCTGCATATAGATTGAAAAGCTATGGAGATAGGATACATCCTTGGCATATATCCTTCCTGATTTGAACCATCAAGTTTTACTTGCTCTGTTCTGACAAGTGCTTCCTGGTCCAAGCACAATCAAGTGTTCTTGGGATTCCTATTCTTCTCAGTGTTAGCCACAGTTGGTTGTGATCCGCAGTCAAATGCCTTAGTATAGTCAGTGAAACACAGAAAGACCTTTCTCTGGTATTGATATGCTGTTCCAGTCATTTTTGGATAATTTTCAGCATCATCTTGGTTTTTATATAGACATTCTAGGGTGTTTGTTGTCTTTTAGAGAGTACACACAAATGATAAAAGAGCATTCCGTTTTCTAAGTGATATCCATTCTGTTCCATAAATCCATGTGTCTTTACTCCAACTATGGGGTTCTTGCTTCTAGTCCTGCCTTCATTTATTTGTGTCTCTTCTCTGTGTGTCTTTCATTATCTCATCTTGTCAGATGCTGGTGGCTTCATTTTCTTCTGTATACAGCCTCAAAGTCCAGCGTGATCTCTAATTCTGAATTGGTACCATTCCTGTACCCACATTGTCCGACACTTTTGGGTCAATTGAAACAGCAGTGAAGGTGGTTGTATTGGTCAGGGTTCACTTGGAAGGAACACAGTGCAATTCCTCCTACTTTAAACAGAATAAAATTTATTATTGGAGATTGAATGTCTCCCTAAACTGCTGAAAAAACACTTTCGCCTGACCTGGCCTCAGCAACTCCCAAATTCAATTGAGAAACTGGGCTCTGCTAAGGAAATGGAGAATGAAGACCATATTGCTACTCACCTGCTGGCCCCAGACACATCCTGTCTGGGCTCTATCCACAGGAACAAGGTGGTTTGGGTGCATACTGTTCCCCCATTTAAGCTTTCTTCAATGTCAGCCTGAACTTGGTTGAGTCTAGCCACTGCGCTACTGGTGAGAGGGCTTGGTTATGACTTTTTTGGCCTTCAAGTCTCTGCAGTTAACCTCTACAAGCTTGGCTGGAGTGGATTTGGGTGAGTCAGTCTATAGTTGCTCCATAAATTTGTGATTCCCAGCCCAAGCTTTGAAACTGTCTTTGAGCTACCTTTTATCCCATTAAAAACAACCTTTAAATTTTGATTGGACTGAAAGTTCACGGAACAACTTGGTTTTCCATTCAGTTCATAGGTGTGTTTCATGGCATTGATTGTATTCCTTACTGTGAAGACACTCTTCCCATTTCCTATCAGTATTGCTTGGCTTTCATTTGTCCTCTCCTCTCCCTAAGCTTTTCACTGGTCCAGTGCTGTGCTTTTGACCTCATATATTTGATTGTTCTAAGGAGAGTGCACCTTCCCAGTATATTGTTTACCTTATGGGCCTGTCTATTGTTTGGCTGAAAACTGAGCTACGGGGGGTGATTTCAGGTTCAGGCTTAAAGAGTGACTAAGGGCCATAGTCTCAGGGGGTCCCACTAATCTCTATTGGACTAGTAAGCTGGGTCTTTTTATGATTTTAAGTTTCATTCTATATTTTCTCCCACTCTAACCAGGACCACCTATTGTGAAACCCTTTCAGAGTGGCTGGTAGTCCTTGATTGATTTTGTAGAGTGGAAATTCCCACTCCACTTCACCCTGCCCCCTTGTACTCTTAGCAGATGACCAGAGCTGAAGCCTGAGAAGAAAAAGAAAAGCTGCTATTGGTTATGACTGTCAGGTCATCCTCCCTCCCACCTGCAAGTTGCTGCAGCCTCACAGGAAGCATCAGCAGGCTCACTTGGGAGACAGGTGACATGAAAGGACATGAAAAGCGATACACAATTGTCCTTGTCTAGATCCTCTTTCAGATCACAGAGCTCTCCCAGGTGTGGTGACTTCATTTCTGTTATGTGAGGCTGGGCTACTCTGCTCTTGTTCTTGCCTGGATCACACCCACCTTCCTTCCTTCAGGGTGCCCCTCAGTTCTCTTTAAAATCCTCTTTGGGTCACTTCAGCTTCCCAAGAGAATGCTCAGGCTCCTGAGCTCTGTTAGCACTGTTTTTGTGGCACAAATACAACTTTCCTGATTGTTCTTGGCGTGTCTGCCATCAGACTGTCGGCACCCTGAGGGCAAACACAGAATCTCGGAAAGTCATCTTCATAACCTTTCTTCCCAGCTCAAGCTGTCAGGAGACTTGAGAGAGACCAGAACTAGATGGTGCCTTGCTCCCAGTGCTGGGAGGAACTCAAATTGTATAAATGACTACGTTTACTGGTCTAAGCGAGATTGGTGGGACCTCTGAGATAAAGGCCCTTAGTTACGCTTCAACCCTGGGACTAAGCTAATTCTTGATTCCATACAACAGACTGGCCTGTGAGTTGACCAGTAACATCAAGCCTCAGTCCTTAGAATAGTCAACCATAAAGAGATCAAAAGGGCAGGGATAAAGCGAAGAAGGTAAGAATGGGGGGCAATGAAAGAGAAATGGAAACAATCAGATAGTGGGGCAAGTGCTGTTGATGTGTGGGGATCTGAGCCCAGCAGCCATGATGTGACAGCCTGCTTTCTGTTAAAAAATGCAACCAAATATTGTTACAAATGAACCAAAGGTTTATAAATGATGTGTTACTGTCACCTGGCAGAGCCCTAGTGACACAGTGAGTTAATCATTGGGTTGCTAACTGAAAGATGAGAGGTTCAAGTACACCAGCACCGACATAAGAGAAAGATGAGACAGTCTGTTTTGTGAAGATTATGGCCATTGTAACCCCAGGGATGTTTCTGCTCTGTTGTACGTATGACTTGGGATTGACTTTACAGCAGAGAGTTTGGTTTGATTTTGGTGTTGCACTTTCTCCATGTCTTCTATTTTAGTCTATGTGATCATAGAATCAACCTTATGGGGATGGTGGTGGTGGTGGTGGTGGTTAGGTGCCATCAAGATGACTATGACACATAATGATCCTGTCAATACTAGATATATGACACTTGCCCTATCCAGTGCCATCCTTATAATCTCTGACACCCTTGTGCCTATTGCTTCAATCACTGTGTCAGTCTATCTCATTGAGGTCTTCCTCTCTTTCACTCACCCTCCACTTTTATAAGCATGATGTCCTTTTCTTTGAGTTGGCATCTCTTAGGTGAGATGAATCTTTATTCTCCTTGCCTCTAAGGAGCAACCTGGATACAGCTTCTCCAGGACATAATGTTTTTTCTCTTGGCAGTCCATGGTGGAAGGTACCAAGTCTCTTTGTTTTAGCTATTGGCTCAAATCCATGTCCACGGTGGCTTTCTATCCAAAAGACCTTGATAGTTCCAAGCTCCCCTTCAGTTTCATGTGTGTGAAGTTCTCGAGGGCCAGAGGCTAATCCACTGGAACAGTATTTCCCTGTAGCTTGGTTTTTAATTGTCTTCTGAATTTAGTTTCTATTCCTAAATGGCTTTTCCAGTTTCTTCCCTGTGCCCTCCGAGGAAGTTCTGTGTCTCCGAGCCTCTGGGGTGCTGTTTCAGTTAATTAAGCATTCAGCTCATTGATGGTGCCCCTGTGGCCTGAAAGAGTTAATACAAGTGCCTTCAGTGCCTCACTTCTCCCATGGAGGAATTGATGCAGCAGAGTGTAGCCTAGGTCTGGCCAGATACATACACACACACACACACACACACACACACACACACACACACACACAATGGATTTCATGGTCGTCTTTTGGAAGTAGATTCGTGCCCTCAAAACAGATTGAGCTTGAATGTAAGAATCCTGTTTCATAAATACGTAAGCATGTGTGATACTTAAATGAGAGAAGAGATAGGACAGCCATTTTGACGATTTGTAGTTGGGATGTAGACACTTTCTTCCAGATCCGATGGATGAAGATGGACTGAGCCCAGTGTTGTGTGAGGGACATAATGGGAAACACTGGTGGTGGTGCCGTAGATGTTGTCATTAATCAGGGAGGCTCATCTGCAGTCTTGGCTGTCAGGGGCAGAGGGACAGCTCACATGTACAGGGTGTCTGTGCCTTTAAGCTCTGTCCTGGTACTGGGTGCACCCCCACTTCTGTGCCTGTCACCACAGACTCCATGAGCCGGGCTCCCTCTCCTCCCCTAGGGAGCTGTGTCCTGGGTGAACAGTCATCCTCATTTCCTTCTAATCGTGTTCTGCCCTCCTGCATGGGTGTCAGCTGCCCTTTGGTGGTATGGTTATGAGAACGGTGAGCCTGCATGAAGGCATGTGATGTGATCCTTGAAGGCTATGGCCTTGTGATAAGTGCAGGGCTCTCACCCTTATCTGAATGTGGTTCAGGATCACTTAAGGGGTGGCCACTCTTGGCGTCCCTCCTCTGAGGGGTGGTGAGATCAGGGTTATGGGGAGTTGGTAGCTCAACTCTGGTTGCTGTGGGATAAAACTACTCAACTCCTAGTCCTTATGTGACTGATGGCCCTTGATTTAGCAAACTGTAGCCTTGTAAGGATGCCTCTGGTGCTTGAGTCTGAGACAGTGCTCCTGGACTGCCCATCTGGGAGGCCTTTGGCCAGATGGCCTTCTTCCAGTGCTGTTTCCCCTTTGCTTATGTATTCACCTTCTATGTAGTCATAGTAGTGCTGCTGTTCTACACACTTTGTATCTTCCACTTCTCATAATCAATCATGTAGAACAGTAGTTTACATAAAACACCAAACATTCCATGATGCTGTTAAAATAATCAAAGATCCCTAGTGGCACAGTGATTGAGTGCTGGGCTGACTGCTAATTAAAAGGTCAGTAATTTAAACTGCTCCAGGGACAAGGATGAGACCGTCTGTTCCTATAAAGGTTCAGCCTTGGAAACCCTATTGGGTAGCTTTACTTTCTCCTATAAGGTTGCTATGTTGTTGTTGTTGTTATGTGCCATCGAGTCGCTTGCGACTCATAGCGACCCTATGTACAGCAGCCCTAAACACTCCCATCCCAATTATCCCAGTCACTGAATCAATCCACCTCATAGAGGGCCTTCCTCTCCTGCGCTGTCCCTCCACCCTCCCAAGCATGATGTCCCTCTCCAAGGACTGTTCTCTTGTACATAGGGTTTTCAGAGGCCTGCTATTTCAGAAGTGGATGGCCAATCCTTCTTCCTAGTCTGTCTTAATGTGAATGTTCAGATTTAGAGAAGTATCAGACCAGCAAGCACGATAAATGTATATCCCTTATTGCGGAGTTACCGTTAGTGTCAGTGTTGTCCCTGCCTTTCTCACATGCACCTTTACCCCTTATTTCCCTGCTCCACCATCCACCAGGATACCCATCCACTTCTACCTCCTCACAGAAAAGATAATCTTCTGGTTTTGGGGTAATATGCCTTTGTGTCATCAGATCAAGCTAGAAGAATGAAAACAAATCTGGAAGCATTTGGTTCCTTCCTGAGCAGCAGTAGTATCTAGTGCCTCTCTAGAGTACAGAAGAGCAGCAAAGTCTATCTAGAGACTAAAGTGTGCCTGATCTAGGCCATGGTCTTCGCAATTCTTGCTAGGCATCAGAGAACTAGACAGTGACTAAAGATGCTAGAAGAAGGATCAATTGCCTTTGATTTGTGGTGCTGGAGAAGAGTATTGAATATACCATGGACTGCTAGGAGAGCAAACAGGTTCATCCTGGAGAAGATGAAACCAGGGTGCTCCATGGAGACAAGAATTTTGAAGCTTTGTGTGACGTACTTTGGGCATATTCTAAGAAGGGACCAGTCCTTGTAGAGGACATCATGCTTGAAAGGATGGAGGGACAGCGCAAGAGAGGAAGACCCTGGACAAGATGAATTGATTTAGTGACTGGGGTGATGGGAGTAGGTGTGTCTGAGACAGTGAGCTGAGTTCAGAGCTGTTGTACATAGGTTCATTATGAGTCACAGCCACTTGATGGCATATAACAACGTAAGGTTGCCAAGGGAATCAGTACAATGGCAAAATGGAATTAAAATAATCAGGGTTTTTTTTTCTTTTTTTTTTTGGTTTGTTTTTTTCTACATTAGAATGAAATAATCCTGTTTTGCTTCTGAGCAATTGGTTTTTGTTTTGGGCTCCATGTTAAAAGAGAATTATGAGTGGGTAAATACAATTAGTAACATTTGGTTACTGTGAGGATCAATAATATCTGAAACATAGATAACTGTTTAGGGGTAATATGCCCTCCTGTCATCAGATAAAGCTAGAAGGATGAAAACAAATCTGGAAGCATTTGGTTCCTGCCTGAGCAGGAGTAGTGAATATTTAGTGCCATCATTTTTAATGGGCAGTCTTGTGTTTCCATGGATTGGTTAATCTTAAAAGACCAGATGGTACTTGTATCAAAATTTCATGAAAATTTTACATCCTGTGTTTTCCTATCAGCTAAAGGCATGAGAATTTATTAACTAGGAATCTTAAACAGCACCCTAATCCCAATGAGAAAACAAGCATATAAATAGTAACAATAAAAATTGATGAGTCATTTTATTTACCTAATAAATTGTTGTCATTACTGGAGAGGAACAGAGAAAGGTGGGGAAAGTAGACCTGAGGACCAGTGTCTTCTGAGACAATGTTGATATGTATGTGTATATGCGTGAGTGGAGTGACAGAAAACAAGAAAACAAGGTGTGTTGTGCTGCTACACAGAAGGCTTTGGTTCCCTGGTGATTTGACTCTACCAGTGGCTTCTTGGCAGGCAGTCTCTTCTCCTGAGGATTTACAGTCTTGAAATCTCCATTGAGGGTTCCTGTGAGTATGAAGAGACTGAGTCGTGTGTACATACATGTTGTTGTTGTGGCCCGTGAGTCTTAACGGGTTTGCAGCTGACTCTCCAGCAGGTTTTTAGAGATTGTAAATCGCATGACAGAAGCTTACCCCTATTTCTCTCACAGAGAGATTGTGGATTGAAACTATCTGCCTTTGGGTTGGCAGTATAGCTCCTTACTATTGGACCACCAGAGCTTGATTATGTATATATAGTGGAGGAAAAGGAAATTCTGAAATAATTCAGCCAAAAACAATCCAAGTGTCAGTGATTAAAAGAGTAGGGCTGTCAGATAGTATTTTTTTTAAACCCCACAACTAATGGAAGTATTATGTTTACAAGAGACATAGCTAAAATGTAATACAGAGGCAGTGTAACAGAAATTCTATTTCTGGCTAATTTCAATCCTGAGAAAGCTAGTATAACTATGTTGCTATCAGACAAAATAAACATTAAGGTAAAAAGTACTACTAGAGATGAAGAGGATCATGACACGGTGGTAAAAGGTTCATTTCACTGGATTATGGGAATTTTGCAGTCTCTAGCAACACAGGTGCAAATTATGTAAAACAGTACACAGAAACACAAGGAAAATAGCCTAATCAATAATCTGGGAAACTAACACATCCTTCTGATAGAACTAGTAGACAAAATTCATAAGAATAGAAAAAGTAAATAACTGTATTAATAAGTCTCACCTGGGGGCATATATAAAGATAAAAGAGAGAAGCCAGGCTAAGTTTAATGACTAAATACTGGTAATAAAGGAAAAAAAAAGTCCCAACAAAATGAACCCAAGAGTGCATGTAGTAATGATAGTTCAAATCTATGAAATTGAATACAAACATAGGATAAAGGAAGGTAAAAGTACCTTTGTTGGGAAGTCTTAAATTGATAAAACAGTATTTTCAGTAATCTCATGCCAAAAGATTTTCAGTGGCATGAACATATGTTGAAAAATTTCAGGAAAATGGATCTGAGTATTTTTATAGCACTTACCCACTATCATCAAGTCACTTCTGACTCAGTAAACCTAAAGGGCAGATTAGAACTGTGCAGTTCGTTACAGAAGCAGGCTGTCACAGCTTTCTCCCCCGTGATGTTTGGTGGCTTCAAACCTATGATCAATAAGTTAGTGACCAGATGCTTTACCCACTTTGCCAGCAGGGTTCCCAAATAGTCTTATAACTATTTAAAAATCCTGAATCCATATTAAATAACGATTCCTACAGGGGAGTTCCAGGTTAATTGTACTAAATGTTCATAAAGCATAAAGTCCAGATCTAAGACTTCTAATTCAAGAAGAGACAGAAAATTTGTACATCAGTCATCCTTATGAATAAAAGTTAATAGCAAGTCAAAGCCAGCAGTGCATTAAAAGAGAATGAACTGTGATGGTTTATGTTTTCCCTAGGAGTTTGTCATAATGAAGTTGGATTTAATCTAAGAAAACAAAACTTGTGTGATGTTAGGAAATGCAACTCATTGTGAAGTTAACACTGACTCCTGGCTGTCCCTCCCACCTCCCATAGGTTTCTGAGGCTGTAAGTCAAATTGACTGTAAGAGATGCCCGTTTTTCTCCAGTGCAGTCTGCTGGTGGATTCAGACCACCACAAAGATGCTACCTTGGGGTTAGCAGCACAACTCCCTATGCAATACACCCTAGAGCTTACATTTTGATGCCATTTTTGTTGTTGGGTGCCATCAAGTCGAGTATGACTCATAGCGACGCTATGAACAATACATCTGAACCCTGCCTGCCCAGTGTCAATCTTACAATCTCTGACACATTCAAGTCTATTGCTGCAGTCAGTGTCAGTCTACCTCGATACCATAAGGAAATCATAAAACTTACCTACTTTTCGAAATGACAAGAATTACGGGCTCTTTGCACACTATGCTTGCTAAGTACCTCATTTTATGATTTAAACATTTGTAGCAAATTTGGATCAAAATGTTACTTTGTTAACCAAAGCCAGAATAAACAGTGATACAGTAGTATCATTCTTTCTCCCCCCCATTTTAATCTCTATCTTCTAGTTTATATATGGAAAGGAGAAATAGAAAAGAGCACATTCAGAACTGTTAGTAGTGGTTATTTTTGAGAAATTAGGAAGGAGGATTTTCCTGTTTATGTTACATACAACTGAGGCAAAGAAAGATTAAGGAATAAGCCCAGGTCACACAGCTAGCAGTAGCCTTCTTAATGGTGAAACACTGAAGCATGCTCTTTTGAGATGGGAAACAGAATACCTACAATCACTATTTTATTCAACATCAACTAATGTTAAATTGTTCTGATGCCTGGTGACCCTCCATTGGGTTTCATAGGCTATAAACCTTCATGGGAGACTGCCTAGCTTTCCCTGCCAAAGCTGATGATTACAACTGCCAACCTTTTGGTTAGAAGCTTGATATATTACATACTAGACAATCAGAAATCCTTTAGCAAGTACCATGAAGCTAGAGAAAGAAATTAAAGTTTAAAAAAAAGACTGGAAAAGAAGAAAAACTGCTATTGAAAAACACACATAGATACAGTGTACTATTGGCCAAGCCTGTTGTGTGCTGTTGAGTCAGCACTGATTCACAGCTGACTGTTCAGTGGCTTTTCAGAGGCATCAAGTCACATGAAAGGAAATTGTCTGTCCTTGTCTTGCAGAGCAGCTGGTGGATTTAAACCACATCCCTTTGGTATTGCAATGCAGATTCTTACCCTAGGCTACCATGTTGTTGTTAAATGCCATCAGGTTGTAGGTGACTCATAGTGACCCTATTAACAAAAGAGCTGAACACTAGTATAACGGTATTCGTTTTTCCAAGTTCATAGGGTTACCATAGCTCCTGTAAAAATAACATGTATTTCTTTTGACATCCAAATAGTTGATATTTATATACTTTGTTGTATACTGTTGAGTTGTGACTAACCCTAGAGTGGGTTTTCAGAGGCTGTTAATTTCATGGAAGGGGATTACTCATCTTTCTACTGTGGAGCAGCTGATGAATTTGAACTGCATGCCTTTGGGTTGCCAGGGCAAGACATCTTTAGTGTTTGGTGAAAAAGTCCTGGGCACCTAGTGATCCTCTCTGTTGGATTAGGGAAGAAAGTCTGAGTTACATGGGCTAAAGACTTTCTCTTCTGGCAAGTGCCAGTGAGTTTGTTGGACTTAGTAAAAGTACACAGATTTATATCTGAGTTGTAGTTCTTTGGCTCCTGTGCCTATTTTTGAGGGTGGAAATTATCAAATAATGTCATTAATACCATATGCAAGCAAAATCCTGCTAAAGATTATCCAAAAATGACTGGAACAGAGAACTACTAGAAATACAAGCCAGTTTTAGAAAAGGCTGTGGCACTGGAGACATTATTGTAATGTCAGATGGATCTTGCTCTGAAAGCAAAGAGTACTAGAGGAGTATCTGTCTGTGTTTCATTGAATATTTAGAGGCATTTGACTGTGTGGACCACAACAAACTCACCTTGATGTGAGTAGGAATCCCAGCACACTTGATTGTGCTCGTGTGAAACCTATACTTGTACTGGGAAGCTGTCCTCAGAACAGAGCAGTGACATATTTCAAAATCAGGAAAGGAGTGAATCAGGGATGCATCCTGTCTCCATACCTTTTCAGTCTCTATGTGAAACAGATCATTCTGGAGGCTGGACTTTATGGGGAAGAATGTGGCATCAGGATTGGAGGAAAAAGCATTATGCAGATGATACAACATTGCTTGCCAAAACTGAGGAGGATCTGAAGCATTTGCTGCAGAAGGTCAAGGACTGTAGTCTTCAATATGGATTGAAATTCAACATCAAGAAGACAGATTCTCACCATTGAACCAATTGAAAGCACCATGGTAGATAGAGAAGAGATTGAAGTTAACAATTTCAACTTGTTCAAGTCTGCAATCAACACTCTTGGCAACAGCAGTCAGGAAATCAGAAGATGAATTGCATTGGCAAAATCTGTCAGGGACCTTTCCAAAATGCTAAGGAACAGTGATGTAATTTTGGCGACTAAAGTGCATCTGATTTAGGCTGTGGTCTTCAGAATTATTTGCTATGCATATGAGAGCTAGACAATGACTAAGGAGGACAGAAGAAGAATTGATGCCTTTTCAATTTTGCTGGAGAAGAGTCTTGAACATACCATGAACTGCCAAGAGAGCAAATTGATCTGTCTTGGAGAGGGTGAAACCAAGCTGTTCCTTGGAGAATAGGATTTTGAAGCTCTACCTCTCATTCTTTGGGCACATGACCAGGAAGGACAGGTTCTTGGAGAATGACATCATGCTTGGAAGTGTGGAGTGACAATGCAGAAGAGGAAGATCTAGGATGAGATGGATTGACAGAGTGACTGGGGCAATGCAGGTAGATGTGTCAGAGGTAGTGAGACTGGCTCAGGTTGGGCAGGGTTCAGGGCTATTTATACATAGGTTCACTGTGAGTCAGGTGACTTGATGGCACATAGCAACCACAATAAGAGGCTGGTACACCAGCTGAGACTGTAGTTGTATGCACTTTTGTAGGACCTTTAAGGAAATTTCAGTTTCAGACAAAGGGAAATGATTTCTGCTTCTAAAATGCAAGCACCAACACATCACCATTAGTCAGTGCCAACTAACTCATAGTGACCTTGTGGGATACAAATTAACACAGAAAAGTTACTTACTATTTTCTTGGAATGAACAAAAGAACCCACATCCTGGATTTTAACTTTGTAAAATTGAAACATCCCCCTGTCAAAACATTTGGCTTTTAAGAATAGTAGCCCTAGAAGGATGGGTAATCTCCTCCCATGCAAGTTACAGCCTCTGAAAACCCACTTGGTCAGCTTGGAGTTTTTTTCCATTTGACAGCAATGAGATTTGAGTATTCCAGTTATCCATGTTGCAGATGATATTTTTTTAGGGCAAAGAAACAAAGTCACACTGAAAAATTTGGGCTTGTGGATAAATTCCAATATGACCTCATTCTATGCCTTACATTTGTATTTAGAAAATAGAATATAAAAAAATTGGTTTTGGAATGTTTTTCATTGAAATCTGTAATCACATAAGTTATTTTTTTTTAAAAAAATGTTATAAGTAACATAAAAGATAAACTTAAATATGTCATTTGCAAGAACATTTTCCCTGGTCATTTGATGCTTAAGAGGTCTTAAAGATATTTTAAGTCAGTTGATCAATCTGTATTTTTTTCATGTGCGTCAAAGTCACACATTTATTAAATCAGCATAAAATTAATTATATTTCATTGGAAATTTGTATTGGCTTTATAACACTGGAGAAGATTGTTTAACTAGCCCTGCTAGCTAAACATTAACCCTTAGCCTTATTTAAACCATATCTTGAAGGATAAGGACAAAATATCATTTATTAAACTATACTTAAATATCTCAAAATTAAAACAGAATGAAACTAAATGAATAATCAAAAGTGCTATTGGATTTGAAGTGTGTTTATTTTACCATGTTGAAGAAACTGCAGTGGTGTATCTGAATAACTTCACTCATTGACGCTAACCTGGGTTTTTATTTTTTTTGTTGTTGTTATTACTCTTATTTACAAAGTTTGAATACATTATTTTTCAAAGAAGATGCCATTTTCTTTACCCCACCCACCCACTGAATTGTGCAACCCTGTGATCAACACCCTTCCCTCCCATCCTAACTCCTATTTCCACTCTCCCCCCACCTTGAATCCTCATACTCATTCTATAATAGTGGTTTTATAAAGTATTTGTCCTTGTGGAACTGAGTTAGTCCACTCAGCATAATGTTCTCCAGTCCCTCCCAAGTTAGGTAGTAATTTATAAAATGATTGCTCCTGCATGCTGTGTATTATTCCATTGTATAAATATACCAAAACTTCTCAATGCATTAATTTTTGGTTGGGCATCTAGGCTGTTTCCATGTTCTTATGATGGTGAGTAATGCTGCTATGAATGTTGGTGTGCAAGTTTCTGTTTGAGCCTCAGTTCATATGGAATTTCTATGTTCAGCTATTTGAGGAAGCGTCAAACTGCCTTCCAAAGTAGTTGTACTGTTGTACAATCCCACCAACAATGTAAAAGAGTTCCTATCTCACCACATCCTCGTCAACATTTATTTGCTGTCCTGTTAAATTTTGCCACTGCTACTGGAGTGAGATGGTATCTTGTTGTGGTTTTGATTTGCATCTCTCTTATTGCCAGTAATTTGGAGCATTTCTTCCAGTGTTTGTTGGCCATTTGAATATCTTCCTCTGTGAAAATTCTTTTCATGTCTTTTGCCATTTTGTAATTGGGTTATCAGACTTTTTCTTGTGGAGGCCCAGTAGTATTCTATATACTTTTGTTATGAGACTCTTGTCTGAGATGGTATTGCCAAATGTTTGTTCCTAGTCAGTAGGTTTTCATTTCACCCTGTTGGGAAAAGTTTTTGATGAACACAGGGATTTAATCTTTAGAAGCTCCCATTCATCAATTTTACCCTCTTCAGATTGATTGTACATTTCTGGCTGTATTTGGTAGTCTCTTTTTACCATAGACCAGGGCTTCGAAGCTTGATCCCACTTTGTCTCTCATGAACTTTATAGTTTTGGGCTTTACTCTCAAGACTCTTATCCACCTTGAAGTGATTTTTGTGTATGGTGTGAGATATGGATCTTGTCTCAGCTTTCTGCAGGTAGCAGTCCAGTTTTGCCAGCACCATTTGTCAAAGAGATTGTCATTTCCCCATTTGATAGGTTTTATTTCCTTGTTGAATATCAGTTTACCATACATAGCTGGGTCTATTTCTGGGTTCTCATTTCTGTTCCACTGATCTATGTGCCCGTCTTTATACCAGTTCCATGCTGTTTGGTTACTACCATTGTGTAGTAGGTTTTCAGGTTAGGGAGTGTTATACCTCCAACTTGATTTTTGTTTCTCTGAAGTGCTAACTTGATTTTGACTCATCTTGACCTTCTGTTTTTTGAGGCTGCAAATCTTAATAGGAGATTGACTAGTAGCCCCCGAGGAGTGAATATCTTTCTCCTGAGGAGCTGTTGTTGGATTCAGACTGCTGGAGCTACTTGGCATTTTGGTTAGCATATCAATACTATGGACTACAGCAAGGAATAGATGGTTCAGATAATCTACCACCTAGCACTTAATGTCCAAGAAATTGGCTTAATTTCTTGTATCTACTGGGAAATGCAATTGAACGATTATAACTAAGTTGTACTTTAGTTTATTTTCTCATTTTCTTTGATTAAGTTGGGGTATTATCTGTGCAAAGCACATCCTTTTTCAGTTATGTTAGCTAGTAGCTTCATTGGTCTATTTTATTAAAATATGCTGCATACGTTCTAATACGGTATCTGAAGATTTAAAAATACCTCTTTAAAAGTGAATTGTGAATCTTTTCTGAAATGAAGGCTAAAAAGTCTGTTAGAATATAAATGAGTAAAAAAAAAAAAAGAATATAAATGAGTCATTCCCATTTGGAAACTGGTAGATAGTGGGAGTTATTTTAAAATATTGATGTCCTATGATGTATCAGCGTTACACAGATGATACAACTTTGCTTTCCTCAAAGTGAGGAGGACTTGAAGCACTTGTTGTAGAAGATCAAGGAATGTAGCCTTCAGTATGGATTATACTTCAGTGTCATGAAAACAAAGATTCTTACCACTGGATTGATAGGCAGCATCATGATGAATGGGAGAGGAGATTGAAATTGTCAACAGCTTCATCTTGTTTAGATTTGCAACCAACACTCTTGGTACCAGCAGTCAGGATTACACCTCAATGTCATGAAAATGATTCTTACCGCTGGACCAAAAGACAACATCATGATAGATGGAGAGGAGGTTGAATCTGTCAACGACTTCATCTTACTTGAATCCACAACTACCACTCTTTGTACCAGCAATCAGGAAATAAGGAGACACATTGCACTGGGAAAATCAGGGACCTCTCCAAATTATTTAGGATTAATGATGCCAGTTTGAGGACTAAGACATGTCTGATTCAGGCTGTAGTATCTCTCTCTGATCACTTGCTATGCGTCTGAGAGCTTGACAGTGAATAAGGATGACAGAAAAAGAATTGACACCTTTGAGCTGTGGTTTTGGAAAAGAGAACTGAACATCCCATGGACAGCCAAGAACAAATAGGTATGTCTCAGAGAGGGTGCAGTTGGAGTGTTCTTTGGAGGCAAGAATGATGAGGCTTTGTCTCACATATTTGGGCATGTTTCTAGCAGGAGCTATTAAGCTGTGAAGGGTGGAGTATTGTTGAAGAGGAGCTTCAACCAGGTGGAATGACATAGTGACTGCTGCAATGGGCTTTTCTGTGTCAGGAAGTGTGAGGATGGCACAGGATAGAACAGGGTTCAGATCTTTTGTTCATAAGGTCAGTATGAGCTGTACTTGACTCAACAGCATTTAACAATGACAACATGAGGTATCATCTCACCCTAAAAACAATAGCAAAATTCTGCAGAGCAGCAAACAACAAATGCTGGTGAGATTATGGAGAGATTGCAACCCTTATTCACTGCTGGTGGGAGTGTAAATTGGTGCAACTACTATAGAAGGCAGTATGGCATGTTCTCAAAAAGTTGGAAATAGAAACACCATTTGACTCAGCAATTGTACTACTAGGAATAAACCCTAATGAAACCAGACTTGCCACCTAAACAGATACATGCACATTCATGTTTATTGTTGTGCTATTCACAATAGCAAAGAGATGGAAGCAACCCAAGTGCCCTTCAACAAATGAATGGATAGAAAACTGGGGTATATTCATACAGTGGAATACTATGCAGCACTGGAAAAAGGAACTCATAAAATATTACACAATGTGGGTGACCCTGGAGGACATTATGCTGAGTGAAATAGTCATAAAAGTACAAATACTGCATAACCCCATTGTTATAAATCAGGACTGACATGGAGATTGGAGGGAAACTAAGAAAAGAGGGGTTAAATAGTGGAAACTGCACTGGAACAGATGAAGGAAATAACTGTAAATGATTAGGTGTTATACATATGACAACAGCCCAGAATAAGAGGTCCATTGCAAAGAGGACTGGGGGAAGGGGGTAGGGAGGTAATTGTGGAACAATTAAAAAAGTTAACTGCAGGAGGCGGATTGGAGGGAGAGGGGGTAAAATGTGAAACAATGAATGACAATAGAACATTTCTGAAAACTTCCGTTCAAATCACAAAGGAAAAAATTTATCTTTTTTTAAAAAAAGATGTCCTTTGGAGAAAATAGTATAAATATACTATTCGCTGCTTTTAAGTTTAAATCTCAACAGTCCCACCATGTTGTGCTCAGATTTGTTTCCTTTTCCATTCTCAGGTCTCTTCAAGCTGCTGGTTTTTTCCCCTCATGGTGGCTTCTCACAGAGAAGATAGAACCCATCAGGCAGGAACACCCTAATTTCCCACCCAGCATCCCACAAATACATTCTTTCAGACACCTATCCTTACCATTTCCATTTAGACAAAGGCTTGTGGGCCTCTTTTAAGAGTTAGTTTCTCTCCAATCAGCTCTTTACCTTATATACAATAGAAAAAAAATGTTGCCTATCCCCACTCCATCTTGACGATCTGTGATGTGTCAGTCCATTTCAGTGAGCCTTCCTCTTTATTCTGACATGCCCTTTTATCACACAGGATGCACTACTCTGACTATTAGTCTGTGTTAATGATGTGTCTGAGATAAACAAGATGCAGTTCCATATTCCTTGCTTCTTAGGAGTATTCTTGTTTCATTTATTTGAAGACTGCTTTACTCCTTCATCCAGCAGTCAACAAGTTAACTGTATCACCTGCAGACTTTCATATCTCTTATCTGTATAGCTTCTGAAAAGGAATAGGTTTTTAGCTGTTCTCCTTTTAAATATTATTTTATAGACTACTCTTTAGTTATTAATAATCCTCAGATACAGATCTCACTACCTATAGATTTTTAAAATCGAGGCAGCTCTTTGTCCACCTCCAGTCTTCCTGCCATTTTACATTTTTTGTCTTTTTCATGGATGTGTGTAAAATACATATAAAAGTTCATAAAGCAGCTGTATAGTTCAGCCAACTGTAAAATAGACACCTGTGTAATCACGACTAGATGAAGGAGAACCTTACCAGCTCCCAGAAGACCTTGCAGTTTTTGCTTCTCTTTGAAGATAAACTCAAGTGTTCAGTGTTCTTATCCACCATTTCCTACATTTTAATTCTTGCACCTTAGGAGACTATGGCTTATTGAGAGTATGTCAGATTCACTACTTTAATATCTTCACTTATCTTGGAGGTTATTTTCTTCTCTCCCATATTGAGTTTTTGTATGCTTTCTGAAGATAGTTTTTTGACCAAGAAAGCAGACATGGAGTTAATTATGTTTCCTGTAATTGTTTGTTATAAGGCATGTAACTAATTAAAACTTCTTTTCACTTTGTACAAATCTCATTTCATCCTGAAATTGTTTTCTGATGCTAATTTTATACATTCATGCCATTACACATATGAAATGACTCCTCCCCCACCCCCATCTTTTGAATAGTTATTTTGAAAATCTAAATCATTGAAAATTTTTTTCTATAATTATATTTTATTAATTTTCTAAATCATTGAAAATTTAACCACATAAATCTTTAAAGATCTTTCATTTCTTCATTGAAATAATTTGGTTTAAAAAAAAAAAGAAATAATTTGGTTTTGCTAGTTTGTTTTAAAAATGGCATTTTAGATTGTTGGACCATGCAGCTTAGAGCCTGCGGCTGCCTTGCCTCAGTTCTGCAAGCCACGTGTGTGCCCCTGTCCCCTGTTGCCCGCAGGTATCTGTACACATCGTGGCAGCGACAGTTGGGGGGACCCAAGTGGGAGAGCAGAGGAGCCACTCAGCTCCTTAGACCCGGCATTGCTGAAGTTCGTGGTGTGTCCACTCTCCAAGAAGCCGCTCAGATATGAAGAGCCAGTGAATTGATGAATGAAGAGTTAGGAATAACCTATCCTGTCATTGGTGGCATTCCTAATATGATTCCACAGGCAGCCAGGATGATACATCAAAATAAGAAGAAAGAAGAAGAGGAGCAGCACTAAACCATAGTTAAAAACAACAATACTAATACAATTTAAAAATTCAGTGTGGTGGAGCGTACGAGGAAGAGAAGAATGTTTGTCTCTTCCTACCATGACTGTGCTGATACCCCTGGTTTCTCTAGCAGGACTGTTCTACTCAGCCTCTGTGGAAGATAATTTCCCTCAGGGTTGCACCAGCACAACTAGCCTATGCTATTACAGTCTGCACCTGCCAATCACCATACAAGTTTATGTGTTCCGCCTTTGGACTTGGATGGGTATTAAGCTTTTCAGACATAATTAATACAATCATAGTAAGATTGTATTAATATGTCTTGGACTTCTTTCCATGAAAGTTCAATTAGATTGAAATAGTGTAATCTCATTTAGTTTGGAGGCAAGAGTTCTTGCCTTGCTATGTCAGAGGCGTAAGGACTATGGGAAGCTTGAACTACAGAAGCCTCATTTATTTGCCCTATACTGCATCCAGGTGGTTCTGTTGGGTCATTGTGACCACAGAGCATGTCTTCAGTGGTGTCAGTCTCTTCTAACAACCAAAAGACTATGAAATTTCTTCTTATTGGCTATGATTTGTGATTAAGCATTTCTTTCCTCGTAGGTGACTCATAGCGACCTTATGAATGAAATACCTAAACACTTGTATAACTTTCATCCTTTCTCCAGGTTCATAGGATTTGTGGAGGCAAGCTATTTCAGAAGTGGATGCCACTCCTGCTTCCAAGCTTGTTTTAATCAGGGAGCTCCACCACTGTCCACCACGGGTTACCATTATCACATTTGACATATATATTGCATTTATATATATTTAACATCAAGAAGACAAAGATTCTCACCACTGGGCCAATTGGCTGCAACATGATAGATGGAGAAGAGATTGAGGTTAACAGTTACAGCTTTCTCAGCTCCACAATCAACACTCTTAACACCAATAGTCAGGAAATCAAAAGACGAATTGCTTTGTGAAAATCTGCTGTCAGGGGCCACTCTAGAGTGTTGAAAAGCAACAATGTCAGTCTATAGACTAAGCCATGGTCTTCACAATTAATTGCTATGCAATAGAAAGCTGGATAATGACTAAGGATGACAGAAGAACCTATGCCTTCAAATTGTGGTGCTGGGAAAGAAAGGAAACAAATAGATCTGTCTTGGAGAGGGTGAAACCAAGTGTTTCCTCGGAGGCTAGGATTTTGAAGCTGTGTCTCACATACTTTAAGGACATGGATTTTGAAGCTGTGTCTCCCATACTTTAAGCACATGGCCAGGATAGACCTTGGAGAAGGATATCGTGCTTAGAAGGGTAGAGGAGCAGTGTAGGAGATGAGGAACCCAGATGAGATGGATTGATACTGTAACTGGGTCAGTATGGGTTGGGGTTTGGAATTAGTGGGACTAGCTCAGGAAAAGGCAAGGTTTAGAGCTGCTGTAGATAGGGTTGCTCTGGGTCGCAGGTGACTCAACGGCACATCACAGCACATAAAGACACACACACTCTAACAGAATATAGCATAATAAAACTTTAAACTGTTAAGGATAGTCATAGATTGTGTAAACTCTTATTTATATCTTATAAAAGAAATGGTGATCTTTGGCAATCTATTTCCATAGTAAGTTATTTTTATGAAACAGGCTATTTGGGACAATTAGCTATTCTAATCATTAAATGTTCTTTCAAGTTTAGAGCATAAAAGGTAAGATATAAATAATAAAAAAATAGTTTTTCTATAGAAACAGTCTCAGAAAGAATTAAGAGCTCTCTGCAGCTAGCAGTTTCTGTAGAATTGGAGATTGTTGCAGATCTGAGCATTGTTACTGATTTTGAAAATTAAGCCAATTGGCAGGCATCTTGTAGGAGACTTGGGTTCCTATTTCTTTATATGTAATCTCACGTTGGTAAATAATACTTCTTTATATGTAATCCCACTTCAGTAAATAAGGCATCTTGAATGAATCCAGAATGTGTTAGGTTTTAAGCACTTAATAAAAAGCTTTATATCTTTTTTTACTGTAACTGTTCTCTTTTGAGTTGCATATTAAGGGTCAAATAATGGTTGTTGTTCACCACCTTTCTGCTACTGTGTCCTGTTGTGGTGGTTTGCATGTGATATTGTAAATTCTGCTACTGGTGTTTCAAATACCAGCAGGGTCATGTGTGGTGGGTGGGTTTGAGCAGAGCAAGAAATATTATGCTAGTAATCTACTTGATGCCTTTGAGCTGTGGTGCTGGAGAAGAGTGTTGAATATACCATGGACTGCTAGGAGAACAAACAGGTTTGTCCTGGAGAAGGTGAAGCTGGAATGCTCCTTGGAGACAGGATTCTGAAGCTTCATCTGACATGCTTTGGGCATGTTGCAAGGAGGGACTGGTCCTTGGAGAGGGACGTCATGTTTAGTAGACTAGAGGGACGGCGAAGGAGAGGAAGACCTTCGATGAGATGGATCGATTCTGTGACTGGAGTGGTGGGAATGAGTGCGTTTGAGATGGCTAGGTTGGCACAGGATAGAACGGCGTTTAGGGCTCTTGTACATAGGGTCACTATGAGTCGCAAACGACTCGATGGCACATAAAAAACAATAATCTACTTCTGAAAATGAAAACCCTGTGGATTATAATAGAACAGTGCCTGTTACATGCTGAAAGATGAGCCCTGTAATATCAAAAGTTTGTTTGAAATTACTTTCCTAGCCATTGACTTTGTTACATGGATGGGCAGGATCATACAAATAGCCTGTGTTAGTTTATCCACAAAGGACCGCTGGTTGGCCTGGTGACAAGACGGTGTGCTGCAATCCTGAAGATACGTAGTTCGGGGCCACCAGCTGCTCCATGAGAGAAGGATGGTCAGTCTCCTCCTGTGTGATTAACTGCCTTTGAAAACCCGCTGGAGGGTCAGCTGTGGGTTGGTTCTGACTTGATAGTACACAACAATAGTTTATTCACAAGGAATTTGTCTAGTCTCACTGTTTCACTTCTACAATGATTCTTTTTCCACAGATGTATGTAGTCAGTCTGATTGCTATGCAGCCCATCAAGTGAGGTCCATGTGTAAAGTTACCATTTGTGTCTTTTTAAAAAGGTATGAGTAGTGCATAAATAATGGAAAATACAAAATTTGATCTTTCTATTTTCAGTGTCATTTCTATCACCAAGCTTAAATTTTCTATTATTCCTCCACTCTTTTCATCTTTTGCATTCTAATCACCAGGTATCATTAATGCATCTTGATTGCATGTTTGGTCAGTTTGTGACTGCAAGATTTGCTAAAAATTCTCTATTTCTTCCTTTTTTATTTCTAGATGTAGGAATATGTATTTGAATAATAGTTGAATTAATGGGTCTTGTATGTGAATGGATAATATCTTGTCACTCATAGCATTGTATTTCATGAAAGAACTCAAAATTGACTTTTTGACTATCAGTGCAACACCATTCTTCTGTTTTTCATTCCCATTATCTGACTCAGAGTGGCTAAAGCTAGTCCATTTCATCTAATTTCTGGTATGTCGATGTTCATATGTCCCATTTTATTTTTCAGTTTCTTCTTTTCTAGCATTCAAATTAACATACATTCCATGTTTAAATATCGCCAGTCAAAACTAGGCCAGGTGCGGACTGTTGGTCAACCCATGAATTACTTATGTTCAAGTTCAAATTGAGGCTGAAGAAAAGTAAAATAAGTCCACAAGAACCAAGATATAATCTTGAAACTATTTCATATGAATTTCAAGATCATCTTAAAAATAGGTTTGGGGCATTGAACACCAATAATTGAAGACCAGATGAATTATGGGATGATATTAAGACTGTCATCCAGGGGAGCTCTGGTGGCCTAGTGGCAAGAAGCTGCACTGCAATCCCAGAGACGCATGGTTCAAATCCACCAGATGCTCTGCCGGGAAAGGAGGGACAATCTCCTCCTGCACCAGTCATATCTGATCTGATGGTACACAGACACACATACAAAAAATAATTTAAAAAATTAAAAAATAGACTGTCATCCATAAAGAAAGCTAAAGGTTGATACAATGACAGGAGGAAAGAAAAATCGAAATGGGTATCAGAAGAAACTCTAAAAATTGCAATAGTGCATCAGGAAGTCAAAACAAAGGGAAAACATGATGAAGTAAAAGAGCTGAACAGAAGATTTCAAAGGGCAGCTCGAGAAGACAAAACAAGTATTACAATAGAATGTGCAGAGAAGTGGAATTGGAGAATAAAAAGGGAAGTGTACTCACTCTGCATTTATTAAGTTTAGAAAACTGAAAACCAAATTTAAGTCTTGAGTTCAATATTGAAAGATGCTATGGGCAATATATTGAATGATAACTAGAAAACATCAAAAGACGATGGAAGGAATTAATAGAAACATTGTCCCCAAAAAAACTGACTGACAATGAAAAATTTCAGGAAGTACCATATGAGAAAGAGCCAGTGGTAATGAAAGAAGTGGAGGTTGCATTGAAGACACTGGCAAGAAAAATAAGGCCCCAGGAATCAATGGGATAGCAATTGAATTGTTCAAGTTAACAGACAGCAGCCCTGGATGTGCTCAGCAGTCTATGCCAGGATATTTGAAGGACAGCTGTCTTCCAATGGATTGGAAGAGATCCATATTTGTTTCTGTTCCCAGGAAAGGTTATCCAACAGAATGTGGAAACAATAGAACAATGTCAATAATATCACATTCAAGCAAAATACTGCTGAAGATAATTAAATAATGACTAGAACAGTACATAGTAAATTGCGAGAAGTTGAAGCAGGATTTAGAAGAGGCCATGGCACCAGGTATAACATTGCTGTTACCAGATGGATCCTGGCTGAAAGTAATGAATACAAGAAGAATGTATATTTGTGCTTTATTGACTATACAAAGGTGGTTTGACTGTGTGGATCATAACTAGTTGTAGATTGAGAGGAATGGGAGTCCCAGAGTACTTCATTGTGCTCATGAGAAACCTATAGGTAGATCAGAAGGTGGTGGTTCTAATGGAGCAGGGGAACATCACATGTTAAAATTAAGAAGAGATGCCCTCTAAAAGAAAAAGGCTGATAACACAAAATGGGCAAAAGACATGGAAAGAATTTTCAGAGGAAGTTATTTGGAGGACTGACAGACACATGAAGAAATGCTTCAAAATCACTGGCAATAGGAGAGATGAAAATCAAAACCACAATAAGGTACCATTTCACCTCAGTAGCAGTGACAAGTTTAACGGGATAGTAATAAGTGTTAGAGAGGATGTGGTGAGATAGGAACTCTTATATACTGTTGGTGAAATTGTAAAATGGTACAACCACTCTGGAAGGCAGTTTGGCACTTCCTCAAAAAGCTGAACATGGAAATTGCAAATGGCCCAGCTATTTCACTTCTTTTCCTAAGAAAATGAGAACTGAGGCACAAATGGAGATTTGTACACTAGTGTTCATAGTAGTGTTATTCACCATCACAAGAACATGGAAACAGCCTAGATGTCCAACCACAATCAAATGGATTGAGAAATTATGGCACATTAACCTGATGGAATACTACAAAGCATGTAAGGCAATGGTTTTGAAAATCACTAATTTGAGAGGGACTGGGGAGGATTATGCTAGGTGAACTAATTCATTCCCACAAGACCAAGTACTGTACAAAACCATTATTGTAGAAATTGAAAGATAACTAGTAAAACATGTATGAGGATCCAAGGGATGGGGGAGCAGAGGGGTGAGGATGGGCAGGAGGGAGAAGGTAATCATAGGGTAGAACAATTTGAGTGGAGAAGAGGGGTGGGTAAAGGAAATGTGAAAGATCTGATGTGAAAAACAATGTATACAAACTTTGTAAGTAAGCCAGTATAAAATAAAATTTTTATTTAAAAAATAAGATGGGAAAGTGTCAGTGTTCTATTCTCCCTCCATACTTATTTAATCTGTATGCTGAGCAAGTTATTTGAGAAACAAGTCTATGAAGAGGAATGTGGCATCAAGATTGGAAGGAAATCCATCAAGAACCTGCATTATACAGATAACACGACCTTGCTCAATGTGAGGAAGACTTGAAGCACTTGTTGCAGAAGAGCAAATGAAAGCCTTCAATATGGATTGTACCTCAGTGTCAAGAAAACAAAGATTCTTACCACTGGACTGATAGGCAACATTATGATGGCTAGAGAAAAGATTGAAACTGTCAACAACTTCATCTTACTTGGATCCACAATTAACATCTTGGTACCAGCAGTCAGGAAATCACGAGATGTATTGCACTGAAGTCTGCAGTTGGGAACCTCTCCAAATTATTAAGGAGTAGTAATGTCAGTTTGAGAACTAAGGTGCATCTGATTCAGGACATCATCTTTCTGATCACTTGCTGTGCATCTGAGAACTGGACAGTGAATAAGGATGACAGAATTGATGTTTTTGAGCTGTGGTGTTGGAGAAGAGTACTAAACATCCTATAGACGGCCAAAAGACTAACAACTATGTCTTGGAGAGGGTTGATTCAGAGTGCTCTTTGGAGCCAAGAATGATGAGGCGCTGCCTCATATACTTCGGACATGTTGCTAGGAGGGACATGATGCTCAGAAAGATAGAGGGTCAGTGAAGGAGAGGAAGACCCTCAACTAGGTGGACTGACATGATGGCTATGATAATAGGCTCTAATGTGTCAGGAAGTGTGAGGATGGCATAGGATGATAGTACAGGATTCAGATCTGTTGTTCATAAGGTCAGTATGGGTTGTGCTCACCTTGATGGTATTTAACTCCCCAACAACCCTTCCACAAAGTTTAGAGCCGTTTCAGTGGCAGAACCTGGGAATCTCAATACTAGCCAAGATGAAGAAACAGTAAGTGTCCTTCAATACCAGAGATTTCTGTGGTAGCCAGACCTGCATCTATACAAGAGCAACAATAGCCTCAGCAGAGAACCGGAGACCTACATGAGACAGAGCTGACTTGGGACAGCTGCCCCATAGAGAAAGAGGAAATAGTTTTCACGTAAGCTTGCTAGAGGACCAAAGGAGGACTCCATAACTGGCAGGACTAAGGGAACTTTGTTGTGAAGCTGAAGGTCACAGGGCCTGGGGCCATGCTTGAGAAGCTGTCTGAGCGATTTTATCCTTTCAGCCTGAATTATAGCCTATTTATTTTCCTAGTAAACTCCCTAAACATGAGTATGGTTCTGTGAAGTCTGTATGGTCATTGCAGTTAATTTTGGACCCAGTAAAGCAGCAAGATTGGTGTTAGAATTAGTTGAAGTGGATACAAGGGCATGAGAATCTATGTCTGACCTTAATGAAATTGGTTTTGTATTATGAATGTTGTTCATTGGGACAGTTCCTCTTTGTGGAGTTAGTAGAGGTCAGACTTCGCCATTCTCATGCTGCCTACACTATTTTTTACAAGCTCACTTGATGGGAAGGCACCCCCCCTCCCAGTGATCCCTCAAAAACCTCAAAGTTCTTCATGATTTTGAAGATGGCATAGGAACAGCTAGCGTCTTATTCTGTTACACAGAAGTTCACCATGATTCAGAACTGATTTGATGGAAAATAGACAGCTCAACCCAACCTCCTGCTCTTAAGTCAGTTCAGACTCATAGACCACAGCCATTAGGTTTTCGAGGTTATAAGTCCCCATGGGAGGAGACTACCCATTCTTCTCCAAAGAGCAGCTGGAGGATCCAAACTTTTCACTTCTCACTTAGCCTGATGATACATTATGCTCTTTGCATCCAGGGTTCGTTCCATTATTATGGATATGAATACAATACATTCATTTCTGAGGCCTAGTTTAGAAATATATGGTAACTTTTTTCAAGGATTTCTAAATTAGCAATGATGGAAAAATCTTGACTTTTTTCAGAACTTGGAGTTCATTTCCTCAGGCATTGCTTTTAGGGTGTGAGGTTGTGGATGGAGGTGGTCATTAGCTGTTATTCCTCTCCATTTTCTTCTTATAGTTTCTAGTTTTTAAGTTTATTTAGAAAATGTAATGTTTCATTTAGAAAGAGCCTTTTTTTAAAAAAAAAGAAAAGTTGAAAATTTAATGTCGTGGACTGTGACAGTGTCTCAAATGATTTTTCTTCTGTTTTCTGCTTCCTCTTGGAAACCTCCTCTCATTCCATGGAGTTTGTTCCCATTCTCTGGTGGAAACTGCCAGTTACTGTGCCTTCACCTTCTCTAGGCCTCCTGCAGTCCTGAAACTACATCAGTTTAGACATGCCAATCATAGAACCTCCTTTATCACCTGGGCATGGTGTCACTCTTAGAACTTTGTGTTTGACCTCAGACACAGTCTATATTCAAGGAAAGCATGTGTGATCAATGCATGCCACTTGTGGATTCTCATTTGGATTTTCTGCCATAGTAAAGATTGCCCTTTTGGATTGCTGGTTGTGTACTGGCTGCCAAATGGCCTTTTTCCTGGTCACTGGAGAGAATTCTTCTGCAGAACAAAATACAAGGAGGAGAGCAGAGCCAGGAGACTCTAGGAATCAAAGTCCGACAAAGTGGAAGGCCTCCATTTGAGGACTGCTCACTTCAGTGAAGGTGGTTTTTAGGTGGTGCTGTTTCTGTTCAACTCCCTGCAACTTGATGTCCACTGGAGGGAAACATTGCTATGTCCTGCACTGTACTCACATTCAGTTGGACTTAACTCTATGGAACTGTTTGTTTTTTTTTTTTTTAATATGTCATACATTTAACATGAAATAACAATGTATATTACAACACTTTTGATTAATAAGGCATCTAATTGCCATTCATAAACCAGTATGGAAGAAGCTGTTGTTGCTTTTGGTAAATATTGTGCATAGGATGCATTGGAAGCTAATGAGGTGATTTCAAGTTTGTAAAACCTCATGTGCAGTGTGTGTTAACTTTGTAAAAATACACTAAATGAGTCAGTAGTCATATCCACCTTTCCACTGTGTTGAAACTAGCATTAATGTTCTAAAATATCTGACAAACCTACTTGTATTTCTTCTAAAGTTCCCCTACCACCTACTGGGGTAAGGAGTTACTGTGCCGACTTAAAGGCATGTGGTTTGACTCCATCAAGCAGTTCCTCAGGAGAAAGATAGTCACTCTTCCATGTGATTTCTAGCCTCTGAAAAGCCACTGGAGGCTCAGCTGTGAGTTGGTCCTGACATAACAGCAACAACCAGGTGTAGGTACACTTTGCATTTTTTTTAAAAAAACCATCTTCTGGTCTTGTTAATCCATCCCTCTGTCTCTTCTTTCCTCAGATGGCTTTCTTTGCTTCTCTCTCTCCATTCCCTTCTTCCTCTGTTCATCTTTAGTGTGCAGTGGTGGTGGTGTTAGGTGCCATTGAATGTGTGGAAATACTTCATTTAAATCTATAATTTGATTATCTCAGTTTTTAAAACCTTTTTTAAAAAAATCATCAATCTCAGCAGTTTCACATAGAATTAAGGATCATTATTACCCTCTGTGGTTGTCAAATTTTAGAATTCTTGTCTAGCATTCTCTTTCGAGCATGAAAACTGTTGCAGGAATTTTATGGCATTTGTTGGAGAGAGAAAAAAATAGAAATAATATTGTAATTGTTTCATGCTTGATATGGTTGGGCAAGTTTCTAATCTCAATCATTTAAAAATAACTGGTGATTTTTTTTTCTCTTTTCAGAATGATAACGTAAAGAGCTATGCTGATCAGTAGTTACTGAAAGTAAGCCATACCCACATCCTGGCATTTTAATCTCTCTTTAGTATCCCAGATCTACACTTTGGTATAGATGAATTCTCAGTGGCACTCCTCATTTTCTCTACACTGAATTATGTCTTTGTATCAAGCTTTATTGCAAACCTCTCAGACCTAACGGATTTAAGTTTATTATTGCGTTTTTAAAGCGCCATGGAAAGGAAAGGAAAGAAAAATCATTTTCCTGAGTGAAGGGACCTGGTTCTTATAATAGCAATTTGATCTAAGGACTGTTCTTTGATAAATAACTCTTACTGTGGAATCTGGATGAAATTAACCCTGGGAGAACCCTATATATCCCAGAGGTGTGAGGTGGCAGAATAGAAGTTTGTGTAATCTGTTTTCACATGTTGTAGTACACAAACATGGATGTGAGGTGTGTGCAAATGCAGCCTGCCTTCACCTTTTTTAGGCTGCCTTTTTGAAAATTCCTTTGGTAGAGGATTTACCTAATACCTGCTTGAATCTTCTTTCTTTCATATTTTTTTGTCATTTTGGTAATCATATTATTTGAGTAGGATTTTGATGATTGTGTTTGAACATATATTTAAAGCAGCAGAAAATTTATACAACACTAAATTACTAATTCTGGGATTTAGTATATCTGAAGAAATGCTGATTTTTTCCACATTTTCCCTTTATCTTTGCAAAATGCTATAAGAATGTTAAAGCCTAAACATTTCCTTTAAAAATAGTTTAATTACCTTTTTAAAATTCCCAGATTTTTGGAGGAATTGACAAGAGTTTAAATTCATTCACTTCTGAAAAGTAACATTTTGCTTTTATCTTGTAAGCTAACAAATTGCAGTGTGACATATTAGAGTATATATTCAACCTGAGGAAAATTATATTCATTGAGAATTAAGTGAATCTACAACTGAATTTCTTCCTTGGAAACATTTTCTTTTTTTAGCTTGTGTGTGTGTGCGTATTCTGGATACAAATCAGATATACAATTTGCAACATTTTCTCTGATTCTTTGAAATTCTTTCCATTTTCTTCAGAGTATTCTTTGGTGTACAAAAGTTTTATATTATGAAGTCCACCTAATAGTATTTTCCTTCATTTCTTGAACTTCCTTCTAAGAGTTTTACGGATTTACATGCAAGTACTTGAAAGATTTTTAATTTATTCCTGTATATCGTGTGAGAGAGTTTTGAATTGATTCTTTTCCATATAGATAAGCAGTTATTTGACAACAGTTTATTGAAAAAGGTCTTTTTCATGCACACCTATGTTTATTGCAGCTTTGTTCACAATAGCAAGGAATTGGAAACAACCTAAGTGCCCATCAACAAATGAATGGATAGAAAAGCTGTGGTATATTCACACAACAGAATACTACATTGCATTGAAAAACAAGGAACTCGTGCAATATTCAAAATGGGTGACCCTGGCAATGCAATCCCAGAGATATGCAGTTCGAATCCACCAGATGCTCTGCTGGAGAAGGAGGGGCAATCTCCTCCTATACCAATCAGATCTGATTTGATGGTACAGACACACACAATAATTTTTTAAAAAATGTTTTATTTTTTAAAAAAGGGTGGAGGACATTATGCTGAGTGAAGTATCTCAGTCACAAAAGGACAAATACTGCATTGTGCCACTGTTGTAAAACAGGACTGACATTGGGGTTGAGGGGAGAAAGAAGGGTTCAATAATGTATACTGCATTGAAACAGATAAGGGAGAAAACTGTTTAAAAGGGATAGGTGATTAGGTATTTTTGTCATGACAGGAGCACAGAGCAAAGGCTGCATAGTGGAGTGGACCTGGGCAAGGGTTTGTAAAACAATGAAATAATTTTACTTTTCCAAGAGGGTAGTGTACTAGGGGGGAGGGTTGGGAGGGGAGAAAAGTGCAACAATGAATGAATTGAAACCCAAAGTCTCTGTAAATTTTCATTGAAATTAATAATTTTTTTAAAAGGGTCTTTTTCCTCTGATTTGTATTGGCATATGCTTATAGAAAATCATTGGACCTATACATAAGTCTTTTTCAGCTGCATGATACACATTAGAAAGTTGCACAATGAATAAGGAGAACAGTAGAAGAATTGATGCTTTTGATTGGAGTGTTGGAGAAGAGTACTGAATATATCCCAAGGACTGCTGAGAAAACAGGTCTGTCCAGGATAAAATGTAACCATGGTGCTGCTTGGAGGCAAGGGTGGTCAAACTCTTTGACATGTTTTGGCATTTGTTAAGGAAGGGACAGTCCTTGGTGAAGGACGACATGCTTGGGAAGGGGCTCTGTGTGTTAGCATATGAGAGGAAGACCATCAAGAAGACGGATTTATACAGTGACTGTAACAGTCAACTCAAGAATGTTGGAGATGGTGAGGATGGCACAGGATAGGGCGGGGGTCAGGTCCATTGTTCATGAGGTTGCTGTGAGCCATGGATGACTCAGTGGTTCCTAACACCGCTACCACCACTATCACATCTATATATGGGTTTATTTCTGGTTTCTCAATTCAATCTCATTTGTCCAAATGCCTGTCTGTATTTTAGTACTATATTGTATTGGCTCCTATAGCTTTGACTTTGGTTTGAAATTAGGAATTTCTACTCCTCCATCTTTATTTTTTCAAGATCGATCATTCTGTGTCCCTTGCAGTCCATATGCATTTCAGTCAAGTCAGCTTTTTCAGATAATAGACAATTGTAACTTGATAGAGATGACATTGAATATATAGATCTATTTGGAAAATATTGTTTCTTTAACATTATTACGTCATTTAATTAATGAACACGAGATGATTTTCCATTTATTTAGAGTACAACATTATTTTGTTGACTTTCTTGGAATTGGTTAAATTTTTTTCCTAAATATATGATGCTGTTTGTAAATGGAATTATTTTTATTTATTCATTGGTATTGTATGTATAGGACTGCTACTGACATTTTAGTATTGATCTTGTATCTGCAACTTAGCTACCCTCATTTATTAGCTCAAATAGTTTTTGGTTATTTTAAAGATTTCTTATATAAGAGCATATAATTTGCAGGACTTTGATGACTTCCTTCCCCGTCTGAATGTATCTTACTTATTTACTCTGATCTTCCTCTCTGGAATCTTCAATATGTAATTAAGTAGAAGTGGCCAAAGTAGAATCTTCATTTGTTCTTAGGATAAAATAGTTCACTCTTATACAATTAAGTATGGTATTGTTTGCATGCTTTTCATAGATGCCTTTTATCAGAATGAGAACGTTCTCATCCTGGTTTGTTGGGTATTTTTATCTGTGTCTACTGAATTGATCTTGTATTTCCCCCCCTCTTTATTATTATGACATTTCCTTTTGATTACTTTTTATATGGTAGCCATCTTCACATTTCTGGAATCAATTCAACATATTCATTGTGTATAATCTTGTTAATATCCTCTTTGATTTGCTAGTATTTTGTTGAGTATTTTTGCATCTGTATTTGTAAGAAATATTGACCAACAGTTTTCTCTCTGTTCTTTCTTTGTGGGATCTTGTTTGGCTTTGATACCAAGGTAATACAGGGCCACTAGAATAAGTTAGGAAATGCTCACTTCAATAGTGCTTGGAAAATTTTTGAGAAAGATTGGTGTGAATTGTGAATTCTTCTTTCAAAGTTTGGTAAAATTAATTGTGAAACTGTCTGATACTATACCAAATATTTTGTTGTACTAATCTCTGATGTTTTTCCCTTCTGTATTTTATTTCGATTCTAATTTTATTTCCCTTTTCCTACTTGATTTGAGCTTCAGTTACTCTTTTTCTGCTTTAAGGTGGAAGGTAAGGTTATTGATTTGTGATCTTTTTTTTAAAGGTAGATATATATAGCTGCAAATTTTTCCCAGAGTGCTGCTTTTGTTGCCTTCATTAAGTGTTAGTATGCTGTTGTATTTTTGTTCTTCTTAAGTTGTTTTCTTACTTTCTTGTGATTTCTTACTTATCCCATTGCATATTTAGGATAGCTGACCCTCCCATGGGTTTTTTGAGTCAGTAAATTGCATGGGAGGAGATTGCTTGTCTTTCTTACATGGTGAATTTGAACAGTGTGCTTTTGGGTTGGCAGCACTACTCCTTAGCACTAGGCCATTTCCTTTGTTATTAATACCTAATATTGCACTGTGGTCAGAGACTACACTAAGTATGATTTTTTTAGTTTTTGATTTGTTGTGACCTATAATATGGCCTAATTGATGATAAGTACACTTGAAGAATATTCCATGTTTACTTGAGAATGTATATTCTGATGTGTTGAATGTTCACTTCATTGGCTTTTGGAAGAGACCAATTGCCCTGTAGAATGCCCCATTAACATTCCAGCTATATCTGATAATTTTCTTGTGTTGATACTGACTTTCTATGTCCCCTCTTTTTCATGAAAACTAAAAGATAGATCTAAAGGGTTTGGGTTATATGTTTATGGAATAACTGCTAAAGTTACTCTGTGTATTTCATAGAACACTGCATTGATTCTGGGTACTTCATACAGCTTTGCACTGAGAATTTGTTCTATATTAATGGTATGGTTGATGATCGTAACTGTTGGATTGCTTAGAGTTATTAAAAACCACTTTGCCCTTTGCTGTTAGCAGCACTCTGTGGTCTGGTTGGGTAGGCCCTTTCTGAACATCATGTGGTCCAACAAACTTTTACACATTTGTTTTCCATCCAGAGATGATCCTTGTATGACTTTGTTATTTTACTGAAAATTACAAAACAGTTCTGATAGAATCTTGCAATTCTCTCTCTTCTTCCTAGTTGGAAGTATTCTGTAGAGGTGATGTTTTTCTCAACTAGGATTGAACCCCTGATTCTCCTGAAAAGGCTCTGCACACATTTAATCATTTTATCACTTTTCAGATTAGTTCGTGTAATGGTCACCTCTGGTGTGGCAAGTGAGTTTTTGGTTTTTCTTCTTTCTTTCCTTCTCTCTAGGCTGTAGGGATTTTGCTGATTCAGTGTTTTACAGTTAATGAGACATTTCTTTTTGGTGCTCACGTGTCCCCAGGTTTTTCCAGGAGTTCCCTGTGCCCTTTGGGTGTTCTCATTGAGAGGGTTTTGCTGCTTTTGAGCATGTCAGGAAGTCTTGTGTCCTTCTTGTCCTTTTCCACGTGTGTCTCTCTAAGGCCTGGAGTAGTCCGTACTCCCAGAAGTCCTGACTTTGAGTGGAGAACGAGATGCAGAAGACTACCTTCTGCTCCAGCTGGAGCTGATGGTGTCAGTACTTGGGCTTGGTCAGAGCAAGGGAGTGAGGATATGTAGTTCTTATGGACAGTTCAAGTCAAAGGCAACAGCACAGCTTCCCCTCCCTTCTACTTACTTTCTTTGATTTTATGTTTGTATTACTTTTTCTCTTACACTGAACAGCATTAATGAGGTCTGGTGGCATAGTCCATAGGGGATTGTGTGGCTAACACAATTGTCCATAGTGAGTAGGGCTGCTAATACTGAACCTCTGACTGTTTGAACCCAGCAGCAGAAACTTCTTGGGAGAAGGATGGACAACATCCTTCTATGCGATTTACAGTCTCAGAAACCCACTGGAGGGCCAGCTATGCTTTGGTGCTGACTGAACAACAGTAAGTTGTGTTACTAGTGTGGTTTTAAAAAAAGCATTAAAAGAAGCCTTGCTGGCACAATGGTTTAAGTATTTGAAAGTTAACCAAAAAGTCAGTGTTTTGAAGTCAGCTACTGTTTCAAGGGAGAAAGATGAGACAGTCTGTTCTAATATTCACAGCCTCAGAAATCCAATAGGTTGGTTCTACAGTGTACTACAGAGCTGCTATGAGTCAGAATTGTTATTTACAATGAATAAATAACATTAATATACCTATCATTATCCTACAATAGAAACATAACAATGTAAGTTTACAACTTACATTATTAATATTATTAGGGGTTAAGCTACCGAATTTAATTTAGTATTTGCATACATTTTGTTTTTGGCTTTTGAGCATATCCTGCTAAGAACATGCAGGGTACTGAGTTTAAAAATCTCTTCCTATTTTCTCAGTGTGTGTGCTTTATACCAATTTGAGATGATAATGTCCATTTTCTTTTTTTACCCTGTTGGGTTTTTTTTTTTTTTTAATTTTCTACTGGTTTATTTACAAAATATGAATACAGTGATTTAAGAACAAATTCTTTCAATTTCCCTCACCTCTTTTTTCTTTTCAATTCTGGTTTTAAATTTTTGATACAGCTTTCTTTTAGAATATACGCATCCATGTACACATATAAATGTGAGTGTGACTCTGAGGGTTTCACAAGTCAAAGTTATATAAAAAGTTGTTTTCCGAGAACTCTCCCATCCCAAACTCTCCCATGTCTTTCCATTGTCCTTTGATAGGTGACTATATTTTTGTTACTGTAAACATTAGTCAGTGCACAGTTAGCATTTTCCGTTCTTTCATACAAAATATGGTTAATTGTATCCTCTGTCAGCTGCTTTTAAAAAAAAACAACAAAACAAAGCTACACTTCATAATGTAGCCTAGAGATTAGTCCACAAGAATATAGCAAATTATTAACCATTGTATTTTAACACTGTATATTAACAGTGTATCTTAACCAGTGTATCCCCAGGTCTCTTAGATGGGGTATGTGATTAAGAAGAAAATTCATTGCTCTTGAGTAGGAACTGACTCCTAGCAGACCGTTAGTGGGTTTTTGAGGTAGAAAATTGCATGGGAGGAGATTGCCCATGTAAGTGCCAGAGAGAGAGGAGCAGCCTTTGGATTCATTGGCCCTCTTCCTTCTGCCATCTTGAGTCAGTTGAATCTCAGCTATCTTAATTCTATTCTATAATCAGATAATAGAGCCCTGCTCCTCTAGGGCATTAAATAAATGGATGATGATAATGATTAGATTTTATTTCTTAAATAAATTATTATAACACAATTGCAGCACAAAATAAAGTCAAACAAAATTTAAAAAAGAAGAAAATGCTTTGCTGAGCAAATTGGAATAATAGGAACATTTTTACAGTTCCTATTTATTGAATATCTGTGCTTCTGACAATATTAATTTTGAGAATGAACATTCTAGAAGAGCCATAAACAGTGATACAATCACATTTTCAAATCTCTGATAGCTCGGGAATTGATAATTCTAAGAGAAAAATTATGTGACTCAGAGAAGTCCTGTCACATGTCCTCCAGCTGAAATTGAACCCAGCAGTAATGGCATCTGGGAAAGAAAAGACATTGAATAAAGAGAAAATCTGTTATTTATGGTTAAATATTGTTGATTGGTATATAAGGCATCATCGTTTTAGATAGTTATACACAGAAGAAAGCATCTCAAGTTTCTCCTTTGCCAAAAGTCAACACCTCCTGTGTACCTGCTGTTGACATCAAAGTACTAACAAATACTAGTAAAAGAGGCCTAAGATAAAGTTTGAATTAAAGTCTGACTTTAAGTTGAAGTATACACAAGACTTTGGCTAGTGTGGTTTTGAAAGTAATTGTGAATGTCTTAAATGAAAAATGGCTTCATGCACATGTGGGTGTTCGGAATAGTCTCCTTACCAGCAAGGGAATACCAGACAGGTGGTATTTTTCAGACAGTGAGGCAGATGGCTCCTTTCCTTCAGTACAGGGTACGCCAACAAAAACAGACAGCTACACAAATGTTAACCCCTGAGGGAGAGAGAAAACAATTGCCATCGCTTGTTCTTTATAATCCTGTAGTTTGACTTGAGAACATTGTGGAAAAGTCATTTTCAGAAAATATTGTGCATTAAAAATACCTGGGTGCAGCCTGTAAACAGAATTTTCACTAAAACAGAAGAATATGTAATTACTTTAAAAAGGAAACAGACTCTAAGCTTGGCATTTTTGGGGTAATGTGACAGACACACTGGGCCTGATATATTGCTCTCCAGTTCCTTCTGTATCCTCAAGAAGGTGACAACCAGGGCCCATCATACTAGAGAGCTGAGATGCCAAAATCTGAGTCGATCGTTCCTAGATGTGGTCAGTCAAGTGGATGGAATGCTCTGCTCTATGTACAGCACACACACTCCCTTCAGAACCAGACCAGACAGATGGCCCCATACAGAGTAGGGCAAATTTTAAAAATACATTTTGCAGTGTGTCTAACTTCAAACTAACTCCATGTCTGACACACATGGAGTACTGAGTGGAAAGAGCTTTCCATTCACAGATTTTGAATCTGCCAAACCAAGATCTTTAACCTACTTATTCTGTTTCCTCTACGTCTTCAATCTTCCAGTAATCAAATAATAGCAGCTCACTGCCATTAGGTTGATTTTGAGTCATAGTGATCCTGTAAGACAGAGCTAACCTGCCCCGTAGGATTTCCAAGACTTCTCAGTCTTTATAGAACCAGACAGCTTCATCTTTCTCCTATGGAATGGCTAGTGAGTTTGAGCCATCTACATCTTGACTAGTAGCCATGCTTTTTAACCACTGCACCACTAGGACTTCTTCCATCTCTACTCTTTCCTTTCTGTTCACATTCTTTTAACATCTCTCACTCCTGAAGTACAAACTCAGCAACAGGAGCCTAGTGGGTGGTGAGGACAGCACCATACCCCAAAATACATGTCACTTTAAAAGATGAGCTTTGTAAATAGGTAGAGAGGAAGAACTGTGTGGTTGTGCTTCATTCGATAGCTGATAGTGAGAAGAACCTGTGAGTTGAGTGGAAACAAGAGTTCCCCTCAGCCGATGTACGTTCAGAGGCAAGTCTGTTATACAGTGCTAGTTGAGTAGGTGAAGACATCTCTTATATCTAAGCTGAAATCTGACGGAGAGGACTTGCCAGCATTTAGTGGATCTGGAGGAGACTAAAGACTGCTGTCTACCTTTTCTGTACAGAAACATCAGATCTAACGTATTTTCACAAAGAAGATTCCTGTATATATAATGTGTATAATACACACAGGAAACCAGCCCTTTGTGGCCAGTGTGTTACGTAATAAGCAAGACATCCTGTGATGTGTCTTGAAGACAGACAAAATTGTAATCTTCAGAATAGACAGGAGTCCTAGGGAGGAACATTAAAAAATAAAAAGAATGTCATGAAAAGCTGGTCAAAGTTAAAGAATGCAAGAAAACACGTTATCAATACTGACGAGCAGTCTGATAACATCTCTCATAATAAGAGTATGAAATGATTCCACACAGTAAATTAGCCCTCCACCTGTAGAAATGTACTCTAAGGTAATAATTGGCACTCGAAGAAAAAGGAATGTGTTTAAAATTCTGAAATCCCAACACAGATGAATTTTTTGCCTTAGTCTTTATCCCCCCCCCCCTTCTTTTTGGGATCTATTACCACGTCAGGGATCCTGATAGAGACTTGATGGTGCACTGTCTTCAGTATTGATATGTGAACCTGAAGGCTGGTGGTTTGAATTCATCAGGTGCTCTGTGGGAGATGGGGCAGTAGACGTCTATGGAGATAATACAACTTTTGGAATATCACAGGATGGTTCTGTTCTGTCATACAGGATGGTTATGAGTAGAAATCGACTCAGCAGCAGCATATTTTGCTTTAGCATCTACATTCTTTCCCCTACCCTCCCCATCATCTGTTTCTTTGTTCAGAAATTCCTGTAAGGGAGCTCTGGTGGCCTAATGACAAGAAACTGTGCTGCAATCTTGAAGGTACATGATTCGAACCCACCAGATACTTCGCTGTAGAAGGAAGGCTCTCCTCTTCCTGTGCCATTCTGATCCAATTTGACAGTACACAACAAAGAAAAAAAAATGCTGTGACTTGGCACCTCCTCAGCAGCACCTAACAGTGAATGACGAAGGATGGAAGGTGTGTGAAGATGAACGAATGTTTATAGTTTGATGACAAGAGTATCAGGTCACCTTCCGATGGGCTTCCAATTCACTGAGAAGTGAGGAAAGACACCATCTGCTGTGTTAGAAGAGATTGCAGACCTGAAGTTTGCAGAGAACAGGAAAGACCATTGATGAATGTGGTGGAGAATTTCAGCACATGAAACACAGATGGTTGGGCCACATTAAGTCTTCAGCTGTGGTTAGAAAACCTAAGTTTCATTAAGTTCAGTGGCACCAATCTGTGCAGCGCCATTATCCTACATAGAAATTATTTTTTAAACTTGATGTTTTTGAATGATATAAGCACTTTAGAGGTATGGAACATAAATTTATGCAAAAAAGCAGTTAAAACACATTTCATGGCTTTGTCTCTAAAAAAACACATGATTTATAATAAAAACTAACATTTATTGCCAACACTGTGCCACCAGGGCTCCTAACATTTATTGCCAGCCTAGTCTGTCTCAGAAAAAAAAAAAGCTAGGCACATCACATGTGTTATTTATGTAGTCCTAACAAGAAAACACCGATGAGTTAGATATTACCCTCATTTTTAAGACCACAAAACTAGACTCAGATAATTTTAATAACACATTCTAGATGACTAGGGATAATAGAAGGAGAATTGATGTCTTTGAACTGTGGTGCTGGAAAAGAGTTTTGAATATATCATGGATGTCTAGGAGAACAAAGAGGTTCATCCTGGAGAGGATGAAACTGGGATGCTTCTTGGAGGCAAGGATTCTGAAGCTTTGTCCAACTTTGGACATGTTGCAAGGAGGGACCATCCCTTGGAGAAGGACATCATGCTTGGGAGGGTGAAGGGACAGCACAGTGAAGGAAGACCCTTGATGAGATGGATTGACTTAGTGACTGGGGTAATGGGGGTATGCATGTCAGAGACAATAAGATTGGCACAGGATAGAGCAGGGTTTAGAGCTGTTGTCTATAGGGTCACTAACATAAGAAGAAAAAGATTATGGTGAGGTGGCGGTAAAGCCACTATTAAAATGTATTGAGCAATAGGAAATGCCTATTTTGTTGAAGAAAACATGCTAGAGGACTGACAGTTTCATACACCTTAGCATAATACAGCTCCTCACCAGAATAATTGGCAAGTTCAGTGGATTTCACGTTTTATGCCAGGCACTGGCATAGTTCATTGTCATATTTGAATATATTTCTAATCTTATTATCCTGATTTTGAAAATTTTTATGTCTATGGTATGTTTTTAGTAAACTGTAGTTTATTGCACTTTAGGTGTGTACATAGTATGATAGTGATGTTACTATTTCTTGAGTCTACTGACAGTCTTCTTTCAGGGAAAAATATTACAAGTCTAGCTTTGCACAGTATGAATAAAACATAAAAATAGACTAAATTGGAATAGCTGTAAACCTGTTTCTTTAGTATTAATATGTACATGCAAGTGCACCTTGTTTTGAGCTTTGCTTTAGTGTACTTCACAGATAAGAGGGTTTCTTAGGGGAGTGAGTAGGGCAAGGTGAAAGTTTGTGGTAACCCTTTATGGAGTAATTCCGCTGGGGCCATTTTTCTAACAGCATGTCCTGACTTCATTTCTCTGTGCCACATTTTGGAATTCTCAAATTTTTCCCATAATACTATTGAATACTTAATAGATGAAACTATAGTATAAATATAACTATGGGAAATAAAAAAATGTTTGACTTTATTCTGTTATTTGCTTTTTTTGTGGTGGTCGAGAACCACACTCACAGTACTTCCACAGTATGTCTGAAGTATTGTTACATGTTGGGCTACTAACTGTAAGGTCACGAGTTCCAGTCTGACAGCTGCTCAGTGGGAGAAAGATGAGGTATTTTGCTTCTGTTGAGATGAGATTTATAGTATCAGAAATCCAACTGAAGGTCTTGATACATCAGAATCTCCTTGATGGCAATAGGTTTGGTTTTTTGTTATGCCTGTAGGTAAGTGGTGTTTATGTTTGTGTTCTACAGTGTCTTACTCAATGGGTGAAACTCATTCTAATTCTTGTAGGTTATCTTTAACTCATTAAGCATATACCTTTCTATGTGCTCATTGATTCTTGGTCCACCTGATCACTCCCATTTGTACACTTCATTTTAGGAAAAATAAAAGAATGCTTTCTCACCCTCTCACTGTATTTCCAACCAGTCAACACTGTAGGTATCAGTCAATGATTTTAGTTAAAATCATACAACTCACTCTTGTTTTATTAACAGAATACTACTACTGAAATGACATTTAAGTTTTTTTTAAAAAGCACACTTAAAAATCACAAACTAACAAATCAGACAACCTTTTCTTTCACCACTTTGAATCTTTAATGGAAAGATTTGCCTTTGCAGGTGTTTATGGTGGTGATGGAGCAGGTTTGGTCTCCATCTTTTTGGAGTCTCCATATAATCTATTTGAGTGCAGGCAAATTTAACACACTTCAAGTATTTGACAAATTGAACCTCTGTTTTGAAGACGTCTTGATATTTCATGTAACTTTTAGTTCAGGTACACAAATTTTTTTAAAAGGCATGGACTATTAATTATGTGACCAAGAAAAAGAATTTCCCCCAAGTTAATTGCACAAATTACTTAGCCCTAAAAGGTTAATGACTGTCAAGCAACTTTACTGCATAGGGGCCATTAAGTGCCAGTATCATTTGAATAATGTAAATAACTGCACTAGTCTTTAATGTACAAATGGGTCTCATTTAAGGGACATCTGTAAGCATTGCCGTATGTTTTAGAGAGGTATATTTAGTCTCTTCAGTTAAAAACATATAAAGAAGTCAATCTTACAGGCCACAGTAGAGTTGATTTTATTTATTAAGGTATATAGAACCTTTATCTTGTTCATTATCCTCACTTTCAAAACCTTATAAAACTGCTGTATTACTACTTAAGTTTTATAAATAAATTATATTTTTGTAATTTATGCAGACTTAGCCTGTCTTTAAGAATTAGGTAAAATTAGTAATTATGGCAGAACTTGTTTTATAGCTATTTACAGAAGAAAATGTTAATAGTTTATCTTAAATACTGTATTTTATTATGTAGGCCTTAAACATTTCCTCCAGTCTTTTTACTTAAAATTTTTAGTGCTTTATGGTAATTTTGTTCCAGAGTGGTTAACTGGGATATAATAATTGTTTTTAATAGCTGTATACTGTGGAAAAACCTGTTGAAGAATACTAATTCTTTCAAGAGATACCCTTTAGAAAGGGTAACTGTGGTCAAGTAAGTTTTGGAAAGACCTTACATGATACCATATGGAAGAAATGAGAAATTCTAGATAGAGCAACTAAAGAAACCAATACTGTTATTCCTGTTAGGTACTGTTAGGCCTGTTCCAACTCCCAGTGATTTCACATACAACCAAAGGAAACCCTGCTTGGCCCGGCACCATCCTCAGCGTTGCTGCTGTGCTCACACCCATTGTTCCAGACACTGTGACAGTACTCCTTAAATATCTTTTTATCTACTGACCATTTCCCAAGTGTGATGTCTCTCGGGACTCACCTATCACTATAGATAGTAGAATTAGAAAATACTTGCTGAACAAATAGATGAGAGAGTGTTACTAGCCCTTGGCATACTGTCAATACTTAAGGAAAATAAAACCTTGTTACCAGACTAAGTAAAACACAGCATTTTGATGTATGCAGGTGTGGTCTCTGTAGGGTTGCCTGAAACATCAAGCATCAACTGTTTTTTTAGGACCACTTAAGTGTTAGTGTGTCAAAGAGAAAAGGTCCTGGATCAGGGAACCCAGACTTGGTTCTAGATCCCACCAATTTCCACTCTTGTGATCTTAGGTAAATTGTGGGTTTACCTTAAGTTTCAGTTTTCCTGGTCTCTGGAATGAAGGTAACAAAAAGGAAGGAACTTGCTCCCATGAAGATTTGCTGCTGTTAGATACTGTAGAGTCAGCTGCCACTCACAAGGACTCCACACCTGTGGCAGGGCGGTGGCCCTGCACCGTCTTTATCATCTGCTCCACTCTGCTTTGCTTGGCTGCGCGTTGTCACAGGCATTGTGTTGGTCCGTCTTGTGGATCTTCCTCCTTTTTGCTGCCTTGGAAACTATGGACCATTTCTATTCTGTCTTAAAGGATTGCTGTGAGTTGCAATTGAGGTTTTAAAAAGAAATACTTAAATTCAAAATTATTTCGTGAATATATCTGTGTGTTGTATGTCTAGCTATGGGATACATTTCTATTAAAAACTAAGTGATGAACCTAAATTTTCATCACACACACACATCAGGAAATTTTCTAATTTTTAAAAAAATAAACTACTGACTTTGAAAAAACATTTGGCAGTATCATTTTAGACACGTTTCATTTCAAAAGTTTACAGTTTTACAGGGCCTCCACACACACACACACAAAAGACTGATAACACAATTACATAATGGCAAAAGACATGGAAGGACTTTCCACGGAGGAAGATATTTGGATGGGCACCAGACACATGAAGGAATACTCAAAATTACTGTCAATGAGAGAGATGCAAATCAAAACCACCATGAGGTAACAGTGGCAAAGTTTAGCAGGGCAGCAAGTAATAAATGTTGGAGAGAATGTGGTGAGATAGGAGCTCTTATACATTGTTGGTGGGATTAAAAATTGTACAACCATTCTGGAAAGCAGTTCAGTGTTTCCTCGAATAACTGAGCATAGAAATGCCATATGACCACAGATGGAAACTTATGTACCAATATTTATAGCAGGGTTATTCACCATTACAAGAACATAGAAGCCCAAATGTCCAACCACAACCAAATGGATTGAGAAATTATACTGGATTGAGAAATTATACATATAGTACCGTGGACCCTCTATGAGATGGATTGATTCAGTGACTGGGGTAATCGGGATGGGTGTGTCAGAGGCAGTGCGATTGGCACAGGATAGAGCAGGGTTTAGGGCTGTTGTGCATAGGGTTGCTATGAGTCACAAATGACTCGATGGCACATAACAACCATATAGTACTGTGGACTATACAGCATGCAAGATTAAAGATTTTGTAAATTACTTCCTAACTTGGGGAGGCACTGGAGAGCATTATGCTGCGTGATCTAACTCAGTCCCATAAGGAAAAGTACTGTATAAGACCATTATTGTTGAACATGTATGAAGATCCAAGGCAGGGAAGGTGGGTTTGGAGGATTGGTTAATTATAGGTTTGCAAAATTTAATGGGTAGAGGGAGGAGTGGGTAAAGGAAATGAGAAATATTCTGTTTGAAAAACGATGTATATGAACTTTGTAAACAAACTAGTATAAAAATGTAATTTAAAAAATAGACACTAATTATAACACATGTATTCTATTAATGAAGATTAATGAGTGAACCATTTCTGCTCTCATTTAAAACTCTCAGCCTACCCTCTAGTCAAAAAACAGGAGGAGAAGCTTCCTTAAGCCTCAGATTCTTTGCTCTTTTTGGTCCCTTTCTTGAATGTTCCTCAGAAAGGATCTGTGGTGGTGTACTCTCTCCCTGGTATCATAGTTCAGGTCAACCTCTCACTTCCTAAGCACCTAACAGTTGTTCCTGTGTGTATCTTTCTACTCCTTTGGTCTGCTCTGTTCTCTCTACAAGATTTTTATTACTACCAGACATTTTATCACATACATTCTGTATGAGGTCAAAGAGAAATCACACTCTAAAGGTCTTAGGAAGATATTGTTATGTTTTATAATTTATTCTGAATTTTAATAAAATCTCTCTTGAACCAGGTTTCATTTGCTTGTGTAGTTTTTCCTCACATGTAATTTTAACACTCTAGAACTAATGAAGCTGTCATATACAGATTTATGTGATAATAATACTTTTGTAAAATTCTCCCCTAGTAGAATTTTTATCAAAATATGTGCAGTCTCTCCCTGCTCCCTGCATAGATACCTTTTTCTCACACACAAAAGAACCTATGACAAAAATGTTACACATTTTCATGGCCTCATAATATTAATCAAACAATCAGAAATTTTTAAAAAACTTTTTAATTTTTATTTTATGCTGGTTTAATTACAAAGTTCGTGTACATTGTTTTTCACACCAAATCTTTCCCCTTTCCTTTATCCAGCCCTCCTTCCACCCATCAAATTGTACGATCCTATGATTAAGCCTTCTACCATCCTCCCCTTTTTACTCCCCCTTTCCCTCCTTGGATCTTCGTATTCATTCTATAATAATGGTCTTATATAGTATTTATTTTTATGAGACTGAGTTCACTTAGCATAATACTCTCTAGTGCTTCCCAAGTTAGGTAGTAATTTATGAAATCATTGCTCCTGGGTGCTGCATAGTATTCCATTGTTTCCTTTAGAAAATTAAATAGGTCAACAGGAAGTAATAGAATAATTGCTTTCATAAATATATTGATAACCTTGAAAAAGTTGTAGGACTAGGACTCTACTTATGTATTAAAACACAGTCAGGTTGTAACAGCTGATTGCATATAATGCTGTGCAAAAATGTGAATTGTTTGGCTTCTCCGTATCTATTAGAAATCTGTTGAGTGTATATTTGAATATTTTTTCAAACCATACAGATGATCATTTTGGATCTCAGGAATTTCTGCATAATTAAGGTGAAACACAAACAAGTTCTTCCTTCAAAAGATTAAGAATAAGGATCATGTTTGTCAGAACATGGCATGACTTAGCGTTTTGCAATCGTTTAAAAATATGCTCATTTCTTTATATATTTTATTGAAAGCCAAGTTAACAGAGCTGTTAAAGTTTTAGGTCTCAGTGCCCTAGTTGAGTATAGAGTCATTCTGCCACCACAAAGGCATACAGTTCAGCTCCACCAGCTGTTCTTAGGGGGAAAATGGGTAGTGTCTTCCTGTGTGATTTACAGCCTTTGAAAACCCACTAGAGGGTCAGTTGTGAGTCAGCTTCAACTTGATGTACATAATAACGAGCATGTATTCACTCTATTCAGTGTTTTGGTTAAGATGTTTTTCTTTTGGACATGGTAGAACTAGGTCCAACTCACTCCTGAACTATGAGGAGTCTCAGCTTTCCCAGCGAGGAGAACCCCTGGCCTTCCACCTTAGCACCTACGGGCTGGAATTAGCAGCTGGACTGTGTGGTTTAGAGTAAGGCCCAGGGACATGATGTCTTGAAGCTGTCCTGCTCTTTACTGCTGCAACTACTACTGTGTTTATATTTTGGAAGACTTGGTTCTGATTCCTTTTAATATTTTGGCATAGGAATAGGCAGTGGATTATGCTTGGTATGTCCTATGTAATAACAGAGACAAAGCCAAGAATTGGACGCAGCTCCACAGTAGTGAGTTTTGGTGGGTTTTACTGAATAATATAGTTAGGTTGTTTGATGCAAAGGGGTCAATGCCAGACCGTCTAAGCTTGCTAATACCTAAAATGTTGATTTTTTTTTTTACAAGTTTTGTTTCATTTTTGAAAACTTCCAATTTTCCTACATTTGTACTTAATACAGTCCATGCTCCAATTATTGTTTATAACAGTTTACTTTTTAGTATCATCCACTCTAATGCTCTGCCTCTGATGCTATATCTAATAATGTTCCTTTGAATTGTTCATAGAATTTTCAAAGGCCAGTTATTTCAGAAGTGGATGGTAGGTCCTTAATCTGTCTTAACCTGGAACTCTGCTGAAATCTAACCACTGTGGGTTACCTGCTGATATTAAATACTGGTGGCACAGCTTCTAACATCACAGTAGCCATCAAGCTATCTAAGTACAGTAATTACAGACAAGTACTGTACTCGTAAGAGAAAACTAAGAACAAGCAAGCATGTATATATATTACACACAAATTTAATAGTAAGCAGCACCATGCAAGCCTTTCCCTCCCACCCCACCCCTGATACCGCAAAGGGGCAGATACTGTACCTCTAATAGCAAACCATAAAAACAGGCGAATGAGCAGATATCAGCAGATCTTGGCTGTTTTTCCAGGCAAGGATGGATCAGGCTCTGGTCACACCTGCTGTTTGTCTGCTATTTCTATTCCCAAGAAAGGTGACTGAACAAAATGTGGAAATTATTGAACAGTATGACATTATTCACAGCTTCAGCTTGCTTGGCTCCACAATCAACTCTTTTGGTACCAGCAGCCAGGAAATCAAAAAACGAATTGTATTGGGAAAATTTGCTGTCAGGGACCTCTCCACAGTACTGAAGAGCAACAATGTCAGTCTAGAGACTAAGGCGCACCTGATCCAGGCCGTGGTCTTTGCAGTTACTTGCTATACGTCAGAGAGCTGCACAATGACTAAGGTTGATAGAAGAATCAATGCCTTTGAGTTGTGCTGGAGAAGAGTATTGAATATACCATGGGCTGCTAGGAAATCAAACAGGTTTGTCCTGGAGAGGGTGAAGCCGGACTGCTCCTAGGAGGCAAGGATTCTGAGGCTTTGTCTGACATACTTTGGACATGTTGCAAGGAGGGACCAGTCCTTGGAGAGGGATGCCATGCTTGGGAGGGTGGAGGGACAGTGCTGGAGAGGAAGACCCTTGATGAGATGGATTGATTCAGTTACTGGGGTAATGGGAGTGGGTGTGTCGGAGATGGTGAGATTGGCACAGGATAGAGCAGAATTTAGGACTGTTGTACCGAGGGTTGCTATGAGTCGCAGGCGACTTGACGACACATAACAACAACAACAACAACATTAGAGGAGGATTCTGTTCTCTGGAGAGGGACATGATGCTTTGAAAAGTAGAGGGTCAGAAAGGAAGGGACAGCATGAAGACTCTCAACTAGGTGAATTGACACAATGATTGCTGCAGTGGGCTCTAATGTGTAAGGAGGTGTGAGGATGACAGAATAGTACAGGGTTCAGATCTGTTGTTCATAGAGTTGCTATGAGTCATACATACTTAACGACATCTAACAACAACATTAGAAAACATAGCATCTTTAGTTGAGACTGTAGCTTGCATATAGTGCCTTTTCATGTTTGATGGGGTTTTTGTTTGGTTGGTTTTAGCTTTTTTGAAGTTCCGAAGTTGAACAGGTTCCCCTTTGGGGTGGTAGTTATATAGAGGTTATCCTTTCTGGGCCAGAATCGGATGCCCAAACTTGCTCTGTCATCTTTTCCAAGCTGAGCTAGAGTGTGGCTTTGCACATCGAGCTAGCACAGCTTTGTGCAGGAATACCCTGCGTAGGATTTTCTCTTGTCTCCTTTTGGAGGTCTGTAAGACAGAGACAGCCTTTAACCTTTAACCCCACTGTGGAGATTTCTCTTGGAAGTACTCTTCATCTTTTCTGGATTCAGCAATGAGCCATTGATCTTCTCCATTGTTGTCTTCATCTCCTTTTTGACAGGAGAATGGGATGATCTCATCATTACCTATGACTGCATTCCCCATTAGAGCTAAGGATCTCTAAACTGTATAAGAACCACTTGTGCCTGCAAGTGATGGGTTTGTCAGTGACAGGCCTCTCTTTTTGATTGATGCTAGTTCCCATTTCATTTCTCTGTTGTGAAAGTATTTTTCTTAATAAAATAATACATAAAAATGAGATCTAAGCAGAAGATGGCAAGAAATTTCTTATGTTCTAGCTTAAGAAATTCCAGAATGTTACTTAAGCCACATTTTGTTGGGCGGTAAATCACTAAACCAGCCCTGCACTCGGGAGAAGGAAATTTGATTTGCCTTTAGTTGAGAGGAGCCTTGGTGGTGTAATGATTGGCATATGAGCTCAGGCTCAGTGGTTCAAATCTGTCAGTCACTGCTTGGATGGAGGTGAGTGATTTGGTTCTGAAAAGAAGTAAACCCTATGGGGAAGTTCTTTTTCTTAATGGGTACCTGTGAGAATTGATTGGGTGCCACTGTATTTGGTTCTTTTGTTTTGAGGTTATGGATAGTTTGTACATAGGAGAGAATCTGTAGGGTTTTATAAGGTTGAATTGTGTCTTTCAAAAATATTTGTAAATATTAATCTCTTTGCTTGTGGTTATGTTCCATTTGAGAATGGGTTCTGTTTGTTAGGTTAATGAGGTAGGATTAGTTTAGGGTGTATTGAGTTAGTCTTTTTTTGCGAGATTAAAACAAACAGACAAACAAAACACAACTAGAAGAAGAGAGATGCCAAGCCACATGAAGGTCGCCCAGGACCATAGAAGATCAGAGACAGGAAACCTTTCCCTTAGGACCTGCACCCTAATTTCAGACTTGCAATCTCCTATAGTGACAGTAAATAAATTCCTGTTACAGCCACTCATTTGTGGCATTTGTGTTACAGTAGCACTAGATTACTAAGGAACCATCCTTATAGATTATATAGATGGAACCCAAAAGTGATTTTATGAAAAGGGATTAATCTCAGAATAATATTTTTTGATACATAAAGTAAGTTATTTAGGACCACATTGGACAGTATTGAAATGTAACTGTTAAAATATTAAAAGGAACTTGTGCTAAAATATAACTACTGTAATTTTAACTACAAGTAGTCACTGATTTAGGACAAATATGAATTGGGAAGACTTGCACTTACTACCTTTCTGATAATTAGTAATATGTCCTATCTGTAGTTTTACAGAGTCTATTTGCTGATGTTACCATTCTTAGATGTTCACTGATGGTGTTCAATTTTGTGATTTATTGTTCAAAACAATGCTGTATTTATGATGACATAATAATTAATGAAAACAAAACAAAGTAAAAAAGATATTCAGCTTATAGCAGAAATAATTGACAGTGTAATCCCTGTAACAGTGATTTAATCATAAATTGAGAACTACCCATACTTTTGGACCTCTCTACTTTGTTTAAACACATTGCCACGAAATGACAGCTGTAGCTGTCCCGCACATTTTAATTAATAAAAGAACATCATTCGTACAAAGTGTATTAATGCATTTGTTAATTATTCAGTAATACATCGGAAAAAAATGCGTTTCTAAGCATGGTCTTCAATTTAAAATTGTGCGGCAGCATGTTAAACAACTTGTAATTTGAAGGTAATAATGAGTGTAAATGTTACTTTGAGACTATATGTGAAATTAATCCATGATTTCTCTTGTTGACCCAGTCACTAGGAGCTAGAATGCTACTCTGGGTTATTACTTGCATCTGTTGTTGTTGTTTGATGCCGTCGAGTCGTAGACGACCCATAGCGACCCTATGAACGAACAGCCTGAGCACTGTTCGTACATAGTTTCCGGAGGCAAGCCATTTTGGAAGTGGATGCCGCTCCTGCTTCCAGGCTTGATTTAGTCGGGAAGCTCCAGCCAGCACTGTCCACCGTGGGTGCCCATTTCCATGCTTGGCACATCACTGTCTTGCATTTATAAAGGAAGAAATGCTAAATTTCAGTTATGAAATCCTTGAAAATAATATTTTCCCATTTGAGTTCACGGGCTTTCTCATCCCCGCTGCATTAGGCTCCTAGGTAAGCACCGCACCAGTGGATCTTAGCCTTGGAAAACACAGAGGTAAACTGTTCTTTGTAGGCTAAAGAGACCATGAGTTGCAGAGATTCCTCCTGGGGGAGATACTAGCATCTATACACATTTGTATATTTGATGGACACTTGATAGATGTTTGCTTAAGTTATAATGAGATCTGATGGGGATTTTTAAGATGAGGCTTTATCCTTTAAAAAGTGGTAATTTTCTGTGGTAGGCAACCTCTTGACTGGTCTGTGAGTTGGTGACTTGTATCTGAGAAAGCTTTGCCTGTGTTTCAGAACATAGTCATGATTCCTACTTAGAGTCCATATCATGAGAAAAGTCCACTGCAGCAAGAGTGAACTGCAGGACTCTTGTGTGTGTGAAGCAAGCTTTCTCCTTTGAGGAAGTGGTGCTGGAGAGTTCCAGCATTTAGTCTCTTGAGTCTTAGAGAAAGATGGTCTTTGAACTGAAATTAAGCTAGCTGCTGTGTTTGTGCAAAGACTTAGTGTAATATACAAACTTGAAAAATAGGACTTGATATGCAAGCTTTTTTCTTTTTATCAGTATTTCTCAAGGCCTGTGAAGATAAGACCCTGATCTTAAATATGTCTGTCCACAGAACCTAGAGTTGTGCTTTGCACCTTGTAGATGCACAATTGATAAGTTTCCACATTTATTGTTTTATTCAGAATGTATGCATTTCTGAGAGCTGTCAATATTTTTTCTTCCTGCTCACCCACCTACCTATATATACTTAGCTCTTTCCTTTCAACTTATTGCTTCTTAACCATTTCAGAGTCAAATAATTTCCTGCTTAGAATTTGTCAAAACCATGTGTTTTCAATCACAGAAAGCATTTTGAGTAAAATGGAAAAAAATGAAATTTTTTAGGTTATATAGATTTTAATCCAGTTGTTGGGCTACATCTAAAGGGTTCTCTGGTGCTGGCTTTGGCTGAATGAGGCCCTTTTTTTTTTACATAGATATGGTAATACAGCCTCCATTAAGTAACAACATATTCTAAATGTGGGATAGAAGCTTCCCACTAAACCTTAGAGATGGGAAGTATAGGTGGGTGCTTTGTGTCCCACAGATCATGAAAGGATTGAATAGGGTAATTTAACTCTGTTAGGTGGCCTACTGAGGAGCACTGGTGGCTTGGTAAGTTGTGCCGCAAACCCAAAAACATGTGGTTTGAATCCACCAGCTGTTTTGCTGGGGAAAGATGGGCAGTCAGTCTCCTCCTGTGCAATTTACTGCCTTGAAAACTTGCTGGAAGGTCAGCTGTGGGTCGATTCTAATTCATTGACTTAACAGCAAGCTTAATGGTAAAGAGCTGTGCTACCAACACACAAGCAGGCCATTTTAGACTGCCAGCTGCTCCATGGGAGAAAGATTAACAATTTCCTCTCATGCGACTTAAAGCCTCTAAAAACCTGAGGGAGAGTCAGCTATGGGTTGGTTTCAACTTGATGAGTCACGATAACAGGTAAAGTCAAATGTTTATAAAATGAAATTCCTGCCTTCAGCTACTTGCCAACTTAGAGATGAATGGAAGGAGCCATGTACTGTCTGGAAGGCTGCCACAGAGAGTGTACTGTTATAGTTGCTGGGTGCTTTCCTCAGGGAAACCATGGGGCGGCAGAGGGGGCGGGATGGGTTGTGGGGTGGGGAGAGGGGAGAGTTTGTCTTCTGGTTATACTGATGAAGAAACAGAGACTGTAAGAGTTGACCTGATATCTTTAAACTCTCAGGGAAGTGAGAACGTAGACTTCAGCATTTTTGGCCATTTTATTTGTGATGTGATGTGTGTGAAAATTCAGTTTAGTAAGTGCTGGATAGTTCTGTTAGGATGTGTCAGGAGATGTTGAATGTAGGCTAGGTAAATTAGATGTGGTTCTTCCCCTGGAAAAGCCAGACAGGGAGCAGACATAGACATAGAATTTCAATTAAAAAAATTGCAAGAAGAGAGCAGGTCAGGGTACTGAGGGAATGTAGAGAGGAAATTCTTAGCCAAGTTAAGGAGTCAGGGAAGACTTTCTGGACAAATTGTCTTCAGTACTGACATTATTTTTAGGCTTCCAGAACTGCTTGATCTGCAGGGGAAAGATGGGCAACCTCCTCCCATCTCCCATGAAGATATACGGTCTCATAAACCTGGTGGAGGGTTGTGGCGAGTTGAACCAACTTGCTGACAGCGTGGTCTTTGGTTTGCTATACTTGCTTCAGAGAAGCCCTAGTTGAGGTAGTGCGCTCAGTGTTGGTCTGCTAGCTGAGAGGTCAGCAGTCTGAACCCACCAGCTACTTCTTCAGAGAAAAATGAGGCTGTCTTGTTGTGCAAAGATTTAAGTCTCGGAATTTCGTGGAGGGTATCTATGAATTAGAATCCACTAGAAGATCATTTTTTGGTTCCTGGCAGACAGCTCTTTCATATTAAATTATCTAATATGTGAAAGTTTACAAATGTAGATTGCATTTGTGACTAAGGGCTTTTTAAGGTTTGCACTTTGGTAAGAAGTGATTGTGTTTTATGTGTCTTTGCCTTATCTGGAGGTCATACTTTACCTTCAGCAGTTCATCATTCTATAGGTTCCTTCTTGCATATGCTTTGATATATATATATATATATACACACACCAGCATTTTCATATAAGACTCAATTGTATTTTGACTTGACTCTTCTCATTTTTATTCAGAACATTGGATTTACTTTATTCTAGAATGTGCTTTTGCTTAGATTCATTAATATTATAAACAATGCCTAAAGATAAAACTTAGAGCCGGCCTTCATTTCTCACTAGGGAAAGCGAAACATAAGCTTATTATTAATATATTAGTATTATTAATATAATTGAATTTCCAATAGTGCTTTGGTATGTAATTATAGGTTTTTAGTAAATAGAGGAGGGATTGGGATATAAGATGTGTGTTTTAACTTAAACCAAATGCGTTAAATATGTAAATTAAAGAATAATGGAATATTTATTAATTCTTTGTTTATCTGACTAAAGAAGAAGGTCAGGTTTGACCTTGGTTTGATGCAGTGGTTACAGTGGCGGCCTGAAACATAACCATTGTGATGCTGGCGCAGGACTGGGTAGTTTTGTTCTATTATACATAGTTGACGGCCTTTAACAACAACATGGAATCAGAAATTATTAGTCCTTTAATATACTACTGTTATGCCAATAATGTAACCATCTATATGCACATTGTTGTTTTGTGCTGTTTAGTCTGAACCGACTCATAGCTGACCGTTTGGTAAGTTGTGTTGAAGGAGATTAAACTTCTTTCTTCCACAGAACAGCTGTAGAAGGGTGGATTTGATCTGCCTGTCATTGGATTGCCAGCTCAACTTCTTAGGACTATCCTTAGATACATATTACTTGAAATTATTAATCAGAAGGGTTTGTAAAGGCATTTGCAATAATAAAAATACATTGGTTCATTTAACCACACCAATACAAGACCCGAAGGAGTGAACTTCAGGAATAGCTACAACTAGCCAAGGGGGCTCTCTTCACTTTTTCATGTTCAGCTATGTTCTGTCTTATTGCCCCTTTTCATATAGTGGGCATAGCTTCTAGTCACTTTCAGACTTAATTTTCATTATGCCATAGCCAGAGATGTGGAGGAAAAGAATTCCTTGCCAAATACACATTTTCTAAGCTCTAGTTGTTACTGTTAGGTGCCATGGAGTCCAGAACAGCTTAGAACAACCCTATGAATGATAAACATCATCATGATAGATGGAGAAAAGATTGAAATGGTCAATTATTTAATCTTACTTGGAACTAAAATCAAAACCTTTGGTACCAGCAGTCAGGAGATCAGGAGATGTATTGCATTGGTAAAGTCTACTGGTAGGAACCTCTCCAAATTACTGAGGACCAATGAGGCTAGTTTGAAGACGAAGGTGTGCTTGATCCAGGCCATGGCCTTTACCATGACTTATTATGCATCTGAGAGCTAGACAACAAATAAGGATTACAGAAGAAGAATTGATGCCTTTGAGTTGTGGTGTTAAAGAGTACTAAGTATCCATAGACTACCAGAGGAACAAAGAGGTATGTCTTGGAGAAATTGCAGCCAGAATGGTCTCTGGAGGCAAAAATGACAAAGCTTTGTCTCATATGCTTTGAGTGTGCTGATAGGAAGGGTTATTCCTTGAAAAGAGACATGCTTGGAAAAGTAGAAGATTGTCTAAAGACAGGAAGACCCTCAATAAAATGGATCGACAGAGTGACTGCAGCACTGGGCTCAAGTGTGTCAGACATGAGGATGACAAAGTATAGGATACATTGTTTATAGAGTCGCTGTGAGTCATACTGACTTGACAGCATGTAATAAAAACAGTGTGGCTTAGTGGTAAGAAATTTTCCTGGCAGCTCAAAGAAAAGTGGTTCGAATCCACCTTTTCCTCCGTGGCAGAAAGTTGTACAGTCTCCTGTGGAAATTACTCCCTCTGAAAACCTGCCAGAGGTTAAGCTATGGGTGGGCTCTGACTCAATGGTATGTAACAATGTGATGATTTATTTCTTGGCTTTAAGTATCCCTTCTTTTTAAATTCATCTTTTTCAATGTGTGTACAAGGTATAGCATTATGACAGATGGTTGTTCTTTGTATTCTCCCCCTTTTAACAATTGTGGTTTATTTTTTTTGGTGTGTGGTTTATTCTTGACACTCATCGTTGTCCAGTTGAGATCTACTCGTAGCTGACTCTCCAGCGGATTTTCCAAGGTTATGAACTGCACAGGAAGAGATTGCCCATCTTTTTCTCACAGAGCTACTGATGGATTCAAACAACAACAGCAGAGTTTTGGCCTTTGGGTGAGCAACCCAACTCCTTGCCATCTATGCTACTAAGGGAATACAGAGTCCGGAGGTGCAGATAAGATGAACACCAGGCTTAAGTGGTGCAAAGAAGGCTGAGAAAGAAGAAGTCAGGGAAGCAGAAGCTGTAACATTTAGTCATGGGCATCACAATGGTACTGGAAGCTCTCTGGTGGCACAGTGGGGTTAGTGCTTGTCTGTGAGGGGAAAAGTTGGTGGTTTATACCCACCAGCAGTTTCAAGGGAGAATAGTGTAGTACTGGCCTCCATAAACGGTTACAGCTTTGGAAACTGTGGGTACTTCTACTTGTAGGATTTGTCAGAATTGAACTCAGATGTATATGTTTCCTGGGGGTGAGGGATTTGCTCTGCATTAGCAGCTTGAAGCTCTTAGAAAGGATCTATGGGCACATCTTCTTATGCTGTTGTTATTGCCCTCCAGCTAGAACTGACTCAGAGCTGACACTCCAGTAGGTTTTCAGACGCTATAAATCACGAGCGAGGAGACTGCCCATCTTTCTTCCACAGAGCAGCTGATGGATTCAAACCGCCTGTCTTTGGATTGGCAACTCCCTACTACTAACTAGGCCACTAGATTTCCCTCAGTTTATTATATTGCCAAATAGATTTTATCCAGCCATGGTAGAATTCTTAGGTTAATTAATTGGTAATAGCAATCAGTGAGCAAGCATTATGAGATGTTTGAGGTAAAAATACCCAACTTTGATCCAAATTTTTGGAAGGTGCTAAGTACTAGACAAACTATTACTTTCAAAAATGTAAAACATTGGGCAAGCTTTTATTTTGGTTCAGAATAGTGTTTCTAGTTGCTCCCTTTCTATGATGTTTTAATACCGAAGATACATTCTGTACCTGTTACTGCCTGTATCTGTGGAACCCTGGTGGCATGATGGTTAAACACTCAAGTTGCTAACTAAAAGGTCAGCAGTTGAAGACCACCAATCACTCTGGGAGAAAGATATTGAAGTATGCCTAGTGGTAAGGTGCTGTGCTGTCACTCTGAAGGTATGTGGTTCAAATCCACCAGCTGCTGCATGGGAGAAAGCAAGGCAATCTCTTCCTCTACCATGTACAGCCTCTGAAAACCTGCTGGGGGGGTCAGTTATGAATCGGTTTCAACTCTTTGGTGCATGATAACAACAGCTCTTGTGAAAACTTATAGCCTTGCCGACTCTGATAGGGTCACTATAAGTCAGAACCAACTTAATGACAGTAGATTTGGTTTTTAGTTTTGTATATCTCTGTTCTATACATAAGAGGAGTTGCCCCCCCACCTTAGTGCAAAGCTAAGAATGGATAAACATTTTAAGGTGAAAGTTAAAAAATGATTTACAGTTAACTTTAGAACTGTGACTGTTGTGTAACTTAATGAAATTCACTTATTTATGTAAATTAGAGTATATAAAATTATATATAATATTAACAGTCATATAAATGCATAGCACCAATGTAATAACATTTGTTTAAAAATCATTCAGAACTGCTTTTCCAGAAAAAGAAATTCGAAATTAAAAACTTCTTGCAAGTTATTTTTCATGCAGCTACCTTTTGCTTGATAGGACAAAAGTACTTAGACATAATTAAGCATTCCTGATGGTGCTGTGCATAAAGTGAGTGCTAATAGTTGGCTGTTTGCACCCACCAGCCTCTCTGCAGGAGAGAGTCTGCATCTGTAGAGATTACAGTCTTGGAAATGCTGTTGGCCTGTTCTGCTATGTCCTTCAGGATTGCTAGGAGTTGGAATTGACTTCCTAGCAGTCGCTTAACCACTAGTCATTCATTCAGGCATGGGCTGCATTCTCCTTTAAGCGTTTTCTAGAGTCAGTTGATTTGTATTGTAGATTAGTAGAACAAAACTGGTATTCACTTAATGAGCAAAGCCCAGACCATGTGCAGAAAATGGGGAATCAAACCTAAAGCCCATGTGCAGGGCACCAGTGGCAGCCACTGTGGCACACAGGCCATTTTCCAGTCAGCAGTCAGTGGACGGAAAGTCTTTCCCTCATAGCCATCTTCTCACTCTGCCTTCACAGGGCAGATCTAGCATTAACTGCTTATATGACATCTAAGAACCAAGAAAACCTAATGAAAGAAATGACAAATAAGATTTTGCTGGGGAGTGTTTTGGAGGGCAACCAGACACTGTATGACTGAAAATGTCTGTGTTCTCATTAGTCAGGTTCTGTTTGCCGCCTTGTCCTGCATTCCCTATTCAGAATATATGGTTTAGAGGGAAAGTTGAGATATAAGTTTAATATATATAGATCAGTGACTATAACATGTAAAATTATTTTTTCAAATACCTAATTATGACAAAAAGAGCCCTAGTAAATAATGTGTTATTTGTTGGAGTGCTAATAGCAGGATTGGTGGTTCAAACCTACCAGCTGCTCCTTGGAAGAAAGATAGTCTCACCCATAAAGATTTGTGGCCTCAGAAACCTGATGGAGAAGTGACCTGATGACAGTGGACTAATCATGACAACAGAGTTCTGTTGGTGCAGTGGGTAAGAGCTCAGCAGCTATCTGACCAATAAGTTAGAACCACCTACTGGCTCCAGGGAAGTAAAGACCTTGTGATCTGCTTACAGCCAAGGAGACCCCATGGGCGCATCTGTTGTGTCATATGCATGACTTGGGAATGACTTCACATCACACAGTAGCAATCAGATTATATGTAAGAACTGTATAGTCTCCTAACACTTGTGACACTTTATTTGGAAGTATTTCTCCTTGCAAGTAGAAATGAAACAATGGATTCCAACAAGTTAATTTTAAAACCTTGACATAAAATGTCACTCTTCCAACAGACAATTTCTACTATGGCTGTTTTCCAGATTTCTAGTTACAAATATTTAAGCTAGCCACCATAGCTTCTTGGCTAGCTCTTAAACCTTTTGCACCAGGTCAAATTTAGAATAGAGTTGAAAGACCTTGGATGCCGAATCACACTTAATATCAGAGAAAGGACGGGAAGGAGGAGGAGGAAGACTGCATATCCTGGCATCCTGTCTCCTGCAATTTGTTTCTTTCCTTGCAATTTTTGCCCAGGCCAGGCCAGGGAAATAATAGATAGACTCTAGAGAAGCCAACTCTTAAAATTGTCTTTTTTTCCCTTCTCTTCTCTCATTGTATCAGTCACGTGTGGCCTTTGTGCCACTGTAAGGACTTACGGGCTGAATCTTGAATGTAAGCAGTTGTTTGTAGCAATGCTGGGAATAGAAGGATACCCTATCTGGTAGAATAGATGTGTCCCTGTAAATTTTCCTTTGAAGAAAATCCAGACATGAGCATATGCTTTATACTTTTACTTTTTAAATTTACCTGAAGTAGAATAAAATATTTCTTCCCACCAAAAAGAACTAAATATGTTGTGTGTACCATTGAGTTGGAACCGACCCATAGCTGAACCTCTCTAGTGGGTTTTCAGAGGCCATCAGAATTCTCTCTGGTATAGAAATATTCCTAAAGTATTTAAAAATATTCTATTTCTAAATATAGAAATGTGAAATTTTTCTAAAAAAGTTTTCTAATTATTTTTGAATTTCTAAATTTTTTCTAAATACAGAAAAGTTTAGTAATATTTCTAATATAAAATATTTCTAAATATAGAATTGTGCTAAAATTGCAATTTAAATATGTTTATTTCTCCTGTCAATAATAAATTGGGATATTTTTAAAAGTATATTCATCATACAATCATGATGATGTTAGGTGCCATCAAGTTAGTTTCACGTTCCTGTATGTAACTCAGGCGGTCAGTGTAGATTGTCCCATTGGGGTACAGTCCTCAAGGAAGGAGGTCTTCAGGTCTTTGTTCCTCAGAGCCCTGGGTGGTGCTCAAGCATCTCCCTTTCAGTAAGCAGCTGAATGCAGAGCCATTGCACTGCCAGGGCTCTTAAGAGTCATGATAACAAAGTATATATGTAGAATATAATGAAATCAAACACCAAGGCTTTTATAGAGGTATTAAAGGAGACATGAGTAAATGCAGCGAGAGAGGACATTTATGGTGGAAAACATTGAAAGCAGGAAGATGTCATTTGTCCACCTAATCCTTACATTCAGTTACTACCAATAACTGAAGATGTGAAACTTTGCCACTATAGACACTTTGGTGTCTTGACACAATAGAGAGAATTGTGAACTCCTGCATCCATCATCTAGCTTAGACAGTCATGAGCCTTTTGCAATCCAGTTATAATGCCAAGTTTTTGTTTTCCTTGTTTTGTGGATTGTTTTGTCTTGTTTCCCTGAAGGATTTTAAAAGCACTACCAACCATCATCATCTTCCTGTACTTGTACTTTGAAAAAAAGTAAGCACCGTGCCATTATCAGATCCAAAGAAATTAATTCCTTAATATAATCTAATTTTCTATCCTTAGTAATATTTTTCCTCTAAGAAATGGCATTTTATAGTTGGTTTAAATCAGGATCTATACAAGGATTTTTTGCTGTAATGACATTTCTGCTTTTTATTCTAGCAGTTGATTTGATAATTTGTGTGTGTATGTATGTGTCTGTTTCTCAGTGTGTATCTGTCTCTCTCCCATGTTGTATCCAGGTGGTATGAGCTCAGTCCCTCTGTTACAAACTTTGCACCTGAGATTTTAGCATCCACTAATGATTGTTGCCTAGAACTGTGATTTCCTCAGGGGCTGAAAACACTGCATTTCTAATTATATCACTCCTTCTGCTTTTACTAGTTTGAATTCTTTATAGAACTTTTTTCTCATCAGCCATCAGCTGTATAGTTACTATGAAATATAGTTTGTACTTGAATGGCAGGAAAAATACTCAAATATTTTTTTCTTTAATTTTCAGAATAATGAGTTGATGCTTACTTGATTTTCTACTGTTGTGTGTCACATTACCCTTAAACTCAAGGGGCACGAAACAATTGTTATATATGTGTGTATTTCCTCAATATTTAAATATAACTGCTTATTTTAAAACATAGAATTATACTAATTAAATACATATATTCTTATTCATAAAAGGATATATGCAAACATATATTATGATTTTAAAGGTCAGGTATTTTGCAGGACTTGGCAGGGCAGTGCCTTTTGCTTGATTTAGCTTTTGGTTTATTTGGTCTGGAAAGACCCAGGATAGCTTATTAGCACTAGTTAGAAGGCTAGAATCTGTTGGGATTGTTGATTACAGTCTAATGTATATAGATTTTTTCTGGCATGACTGGAGTGCGTCAAGGTAGTTGCACTTCCTCCATGGTGGCTTAGAGTTCCCAGAAAGAATGTTTCAAGGCCTTCGAGAAGATGCTTCAAGGTTTCTTGGTTCCTAACCTTTGAAAGTTTTCAATATAACTTCTGGTACATTATATTGGCCAAATAAATCCCAGCACAGATTGAAGGGTAATCTTGCCTTCTCAGTGGGAGGAACAGAAAAGAATTTTCAGTAAGCTGTAGTCAACCATGATTTTATAGATAATTACAATGGCGGACAATGCTTTTTTTTTTTAAAGACAATTCTTTTTTTCTGAAATAATGAGTTCCCTCAGTCTTTTCTTGCACTTTTTATTCCTAGCCCTGGAATCAGTTGTTTCTGAAAGTAGTCTATTTTCTTTCAGTAGAAATACTGTTTAGAATCTCTAGTGGAGATTGTGATTCTTGGTGTTGACAGTAGACAGAGGTAGGAAATACAAGTGCATACATACATATATGTAAATAGGTGTGATTGAAATAATATCTTAATAAACATATTGCTCAGGATAGAGCAGGATTCAGGGCTGTTGTACATAGAGTTGCTATGAGTCGCAAGCAACTCAGCGGCACGTAACAGCATTAGTAAACATGAAAAAAATGCGTGACGCTCAAATGAAAGATTATTAGATTTTAACTTCCTTGAATTTTATACAAATAATATTTTGCTTCTTATGCTTGTTTATACTACTGTGAAATAATAGTTTTAAAATAACTATTTTTACATTTACAATGTGTACATTTGCAAGCAAATTTAAATTTAAATGCCATTTAATAGTTCTTTAGTTATTTTAAAAAAATATGTCCAATAGTTATTTTTTCCCTTACGCTGTATTATTGGGAGATAATTATTACTCATCCTTCATTTTTTGATCTGATATGAACAATCAGCAGGTTAAAGGGGATTATTTTTTGTGTGTGGGTATAGCTTCCATCTCCTTTACTGGTTTTGATCCTCCAGAAAACATAGCCAGAGACAGTGGGTTTACCATCAACTTGATAGACATTTTATCGTTTTCTGTTTTAGGGATTCCCTTTTCTGTGTTTCTATTTAATTTTTATTTTTGCCTATGTATTATTTATTTATTTTTTAAAAATGTTATTAATTTTAATGAACATTTACAGGGATTTTGGCTTTCCATTCATTCATTGTTGCACTTTTTTCTCTCCTTCACACCCCCCCCCCACCGCCGCCCCAGTTCACGCCTCTCTTCAAAAAGTAAAAGACAAACTCCTTCATTGGAATGCCATCTCCCTGCCCACCACCCCACCTGGAATGTACTCCACTATGCAGCCTTAATTCTGGACCCCTATGATAACCATAGAACCGTATCATATATCTCTTTCAAACTGTTCTCTCCCTCATCTGTTACAATGCAGTAGTCAATGTATTATTTTTACAGGTTCCAAAGTCAGCCTTGAAAAATAGGATGTATTTAGGCTCTTCATTTGTGTCTTTCCCCCCTCATTCGTATTTGTTTGATCCTGTTAAGTCAGTTCTGACTTAGAGCGACCCTAGATACAACAGAATAAAACATTGCCTGGCTTTGTGTCATCCTCACCAAAATTGGTATGTTTTAGCCCATTGGAGTAGTCACCTGGCAGTTTATCTCGGTGAGGGTCATCATCTTTCCCCCTGACCCTCTACTTTATCAAGTTTGATGTTCTTCTCCAGGGACTTATCTCTCCTGATAAAATGTTCAAAGTACATGAGACAAAGTCTGGAAGCTGTGCTGCTTCCAAGACAGATTTGTTCTTCTGGCAGTCAATGGTATATTAACTATTCTTGGCCAAAGCAATAATTCAGATGCATCAAGTGTTTTTTTCAGCCTGCCTTATTCATTGCCCAGCTTTTTCATGAATATGATGAGATGAATGAAAAGACCCTGGCTTGGTTCAGGCACACTTTACTCCCCAACGTGACCTCTTTGATTTTAAACTTTTGAGGACTATTGCTGCGGATCTGCCTACTACAAGATGCTGATTTGTTTTTGTTTTCTGGTTTATTTTGGTGAAGGGTCACAAAGAAATTGGTTTTCATTCACTCGTTCATGCATATTTTCCTCTCCCCCATTTCCCTTTAATTCTTGTCCCATTCCAGGCTGTTAATTATATAAATTTTTTTCCAGGGGAACACATATTTATTTAGGTGTTTAAATATTAAATGTGTAGCAATTGAGCTCCCTTTATTTGGCCTTAGCACATTAATGTTAATTGTAACACATATACTTTGTAAGCATCCATTCCTTTCAGATTGTCCCTTCCTTTCATCCATTGCAGTACAGTGTTCATTATCTGTCCTCATTTCCCCATTCTCCCTTCCCCACATTGACCCTGTTCTAACAGTGGGCTTATGTAGTGTTTGTCTTTTTGTGACAAATATTTCAGTCAGCCTGCAGTCCTCCAGACTCATTGCTTCCATGGGCTTTGATTGTAGATCCAAGAAAGGTGGAGTCCTTGATAAACATCAATCTGTTATCCATGTATCATGAAGTTGCTTATTGGTTCAGGAGTGGGGATTTTAGTTGTTTCTGTGTTGAAGTATAATCTATACTGAGGCTGTATTCTTTGATCTTTATCAGCAAGTACTTCATGCCCTCTTCTTGAGCCATCTGCATGTCGCAAGTTAATGAGTACTTCAATCCCAGTGCCACAATCCTCCTCTTATAGCCCATATTCTCATTATATTTGCTATACATACAGATTGAACATGTGTGATGAAAATACACAACTTGATTGCATACCTTTGTTGTTTCTAAACTATGCAGTGTCCTCTTGTTCGAATGCCTACCTCATAATCTATATACAAGTTATCTACTAACATTTAAGAGCTTTAGAATTCCTACTTATGTTGGTTTTTGCAGATAAATCCTATTGACACTGAAAATGTCTAGCCTTACCACCTAATCAGTGAAACAATATGTGAACAGCATGGTGATTACTACACAGTTTCTACGAATTTCCTTAATTTTTCTTTTAACCATGCACCACTCTTCTGTGAGGTCCCCTGAACCACACAGAACCTTATCTTTCTCAAATTTAGATATAAAGAAAAAAACTCAAAGTTCATTGCCATTGAATCAGAACTGCCTCATAGTTGATTTTCTAGTGAGTTTTAAATGGCACTGAAGGAGATTCTTTCTTTTCCTTTACACCTTCTGGTGGCCTCAAACCACCAGAGAGATACCTTCTTTGGGTTACCAGTGCATCTTTATACGGACTACTATACCAGAGCTCCATCAGCGTTTAAAGGATAAGGCAACTTTGAAGAAGGGTAGAGTCACTTGACTTTGTTATAAAGTTTCATTAGTTGAGAGCATTTTTTTTTATTGGCATCCCAGCATGTAATGTATTGTTCCTCCAGCACTCTGCAAACTATCTATAAACTTCATTGGTTTGTTTCTCTAGAGAGCCCTACATAAGAGACATATCAATAGTCAAGTGTCTCAGACTCATGGTTCATTCTTTTTCTGTAGTGAGCTGTGATGCCATTCTTGCCACATGTCCAATCCCTGAATTTACGATTTTTTTTGTCTAGCTTTCCAGTCCATTACAATGATTTATATACTATTTTTGCACCTACTGAGCAAGGATACCTGGTGATGTAATACATTACTTTGTCAGGTTGCTAACTGAAAGGATGGGGGTTTGAATTTGCTCTTTGGGATAAAGATGTGCAATCACTTCCCGTAAAGATTTACAGCCTTGGAAATTCAATAGAGAATTGCTATGAGTCAGAACCAACTTGACAGCAATGGCCTTTAAGCATGTATCTGTGTATATTGACTTTAAATAAATGGCTTACATGCTTTTTTTTAAAAAAGTGTCAATAACTTTATTTTACTTGGATCCATAATCAACACCCTTGGTACCAGCAGTCAGATCAGGAGACATATTACATTGGGCAAGTCTATAGTGAAGAACCTCTCCAAATTATTAAGTACCATTGATACCAGTTTTAGAAGCAAGCAACTCTCAGGCCCATGGGTTTAGACCTCAGGAGGACATCTGCAGAAATGACAGAAATGGCAGGCTGGCTTCCAAAGGCATCAAGGGAGGTTGACAAGTTGAAGATCAGCTGACCTCAAAGGCTGAAGATTCCAAGGCATATGGAGCCAGAGATTCCTGACCTCGGAGACTGATGAGTCCAAGGTCCATAGGTATAGCAGCTGCTGGTTCAAGTTAGGAGGTCATGAGACCTACAGATCTAGGAAAAGAGCAGAAAACACTCTGTTTTTCCAGAGAGTCCATACATACACAATGTAGGCCACAAACTTGAGGAGACTTCCCCTACATCAGATTGGGCCAGTCATATCATTATATCTATCTCTGACCCTGGGTCACTAATGTGATAGATGGTAGGATTTACAACACATAAGATAGAGGCATTTTGATTATGCTGACACACCCTGTTAATCGTTGTTGTGATGTGCCATCAAGATGCCTGCAACTCATAGTGACCCTGTCTACAACAGCCCTAACCGCTGCTCTTTCCTGTGCCAACCTTATTGTCTCTGACACATCAACCCCCATTGTCCCAGTCACTGAATCAATCCATCTCATCAGGGATCTTCTCCTGTGCTGTCCCTCCACCCTCCCAAGCATGACGTCCCTTTCCAAGGATTGGTCCTGCCTTGCGACATTTCCAAAGTATGTCAGGTGAAGCTTCAGAATCCTTGCCTTTAACGAGTTGTTGTTGTTGTTATGTACCATCGAGTCACTTGCGACTCATAGCGACCCTATGTACAACAGCCCTAAACTCTGTCCTGTGCCAGTCTCTGACACTCCCATCCCGATAACCCCAGTCACCGAGTCAGTCCACCTCATAGAGGGCCTTCCCCTCCTGCGCTGTCCCTCCACCGTCCTCAGCATGATGTCCTTCTCCAAGGACTGGTCTCTTCTTACAACATGTCCAAAGTATGTTAGATGGAACCTCAGAATCCTTGCCTCCAAAGAGCCATCCGTTTTAACCCTTTCCATGATGAATCTGTTTATTTTCCTAGCAGTCCATGGTACTCTCAATACTCTTCTCCAGCACCACAGCAGATGACACAACCCTGCTTGCTGAAACTGAGGAGGACCTGAAGCACCTGCTGCAGAGGGTCAAGGACTGTAGCTTCCAATATGGATTGAGGTTCAATTGTCACGAAGACAAAGATTCTCACCACTGGGCCAATTGGCAGCATCAGGATGGATGGTAAAGAGATTGAGATTGTTCACAGCTTTAGTTTGCTTGGCTCCACAGTCAACACTCTTGGCACCAGTAGCCAGGAAATTAAAAGGCACATTGCCATGGGAAAGTCTGCTGTTAGGGACCTCTCCAAAGTACTGAAGAGCAATGGTGTCTCTCTGGAGACTGAGGTTGTGTCTGATACAGGCCATGGTCTTTGCAACCACTTGTTATGCATCAGAGAGTTGGACATTGACCAAGGAGGACAGAAGAAGAATTGATGCCTGTGAGCTGTGGTGCTGGAGAAGAGTATTGAGAGTACCATGGACTGCTGCTCTAATGAGTAGCCTGGTTTAATCCTCTCTAGGACGAACCTGTTTGTTCTCTTAGCAGTCCATGGTATATTCAATACTCACTTCTAACACCACAGCTCAAAGGCATCAATTCTCCTCCTATCATCCCTAGTCATTGTCCAGCTCTCTGACGCATAGCAAGTTATTGCAAAGACCATGGGCCTATATTAGGTGCATCTTAGTCTCCAGAGTGACATCATTACTCTTCAATACTTTGGAGAAGTCCCTGACAGCAGACTTTCTCAAAGCAATATGTCTTTTAATTTCCTAGCTGCTTTTACCAAGAGTGTTAGTTGTGGAGCTAGCCAAACTAAAGCTGTTTACAATCTCAATCTCTTCACAATCCATCATGAATCATTGCAATTTTAAAAAAGATAAAGTGAAATCACTACCTTATTATAGCAATAAGACTCCAATATTGTTTCATAATAATATTTTTTTAAATGATAATCTTAATTTCTAAGTTATATTAGTTTCCTGGGCTGCTATAACAATTAGTCCAAGACTTGAAAAACCAGAAACTTGTTCTCTTACAATTGGAGAACAGAGGCTGAACTCATCTTTACATAGGACCACATGTCTCACACTGTATCAGGGGAAGTAGAGCCGAAGCAGTAAATACTGAATTGATTCTAACTCTCAGAACCCCATATGTGTCAGAATACAACTGTGTTCCATAGAGTTTTCAGTGGTTGATTCACCAATCTATTCTGATATGAGATTTCTCTGGGTGGATACAAACTACATTTTTCTGTTGCTGAGTGGCTCATGGGTTTGAACTAGTAACATTTTTGTTATCAGCCAAGCACTTAGCCTTTGAGCCACCAAGACTCAGTTTCTCCATCAAGACAAGCAGTATTTCTAAAATTGATATATAGTGTAGGTGAATAGCTACTGCAATCTTTGATTTTAACTCATGCTGTTTTGTATTTTCATAAGGGTTTTTTTTTGAGAGTATTATTATTGTTGTTAGAAATAGTTACCGATTTTTCAGTTCCTACATGGTTTAGAATTTATTCATGACTGACATGCCTAAATGTGGTAATTTTATGATTGGCTAGGGGAAATAGGAAGGTCACTAATGGTCCAGGTGGTCAGTGTAGGGAATGTGGTCGAAATAGATTGAACTACTCATTTGTAAGGACCTATGTTTGATTACTAGATTTACTTTTGACTTGCTTTTTTAAAAAAATTCATATTTATTCTTATTTTTCAAAATATATATACATAAAACAGGAAGATTTACAACAGCAAAGATTGCCTTACATGCAACACAGATTTCAATCAACTCAAGATGGGATCACACATGATTATGGATCTAATTGAAGCCAATCTTTTCAAGTCCATTTCTCAGCCACAGTGTAGGCTGCAGAAGGGATCCCAGAAGACAATGTAATGGAATGAATATGAAGCAAATATTTTTAGCCTCTGGCAGCAATAAGGGGCCAGAAGATGTACACCAAAAAGTTTGTTGTTGTTGTTATGTGCCATCGAATCGCAGCAACCCTATGTACAACAGCCGTAAACTTTGCTCTGTCCTGTGCCAGTTGCACTGTCTCCGATACACTCATCCTGATTACCCCAGTCACTGAATCAATCCACCTCATAGAGGGCCTTCCCCTCCCACTCATGATGTCCTTCTCCAAGGACCGGTCCCTCCTTACAACATGTCCAAAGTATGTTAGACGGAGCCTCAGAATCCTTGCCTCCAAGGAGCCGCCCGGTTTGACCCTTTCCAGGATGAATCTGTTTTTTTCCCCTAGCAGTCCATGGTACCCTCAATACTCTTCTCCAGCACCACAGCTCAAGACAGTTAAAAAATCAAGTGTCACAGGGAAGATAAATGATAACCAGAAATTTTGCAAGAAGAAAGCTAGTACTATTCAACACAAATTCACAATAAGAAAGGGTTAGGTAGTTGGGCTTAACTTTTTCCCCCTTGACTTGCTTTTTGAGGGAGGTTATGGTCTTTTGAGGGAGCATGGCGGGTAAGAAATTTGCTTATTTCCACTAACACAACAGAAAACAACAGGCTGCCTGTTATGTTCCTCTGGCCTCTCAATTGGAGGTAGTCTGCTTCCTGAAAGACTTGCAACCTTGTGAGCCTGAGGAGCATTACGTGTTGAGCAGGGTCACAGACCAGACTCTGTGGCTGCAGGTGGTTTCTAGTCTTTGCCTGCTGGGCAGTTTTTTAACCTCTGAACCATAACTGAGAGATGTGCCTTTAATTCTGGTTTTTAAGTATCAGCATCAAAGGATAAAACAGCACTCTGTAAACCAGGAAAGTCATAAATGTTAGTTATTATTTGTGATGATTTTGTATTAATTAAAAGCTTATATGTAAATGTGATACCATCATTTCTTAAATATTTAAAAGGTAAACTTACATCTATATCTTGATATTGCCTTAAACTGAAAGCCAATGGCATCTGTACAAAGGTGAACTCATTAAAATTTAGTCTTTGAAGACTACTGTGTGGCTAGAAGTATATGTGCACTCCTAGATATTTGTGTTACTGTCATCTCTTCTCTTTGTCACGTAGGCAGTGTGAACACCTGCTACCTGTGTACCTTGTGCTAGCAGTTGTGGGGGATAAAAGCTGCACAGAACTAAATCTGCCCTCATGGGACTTAATCTGGCTTATAGGCTATGGCTTTTATGTGAATCATAAATGACAAAGCTGTGCCATTTACAGAAAAGAATATGCACAAAATAAAATTTGAATAGAGCAGACAGCTCCATGTGCTTTAGTGTCTTGTACTCAGTAGGCTTTGTAAGGAAAATGTGTGGAATTGTGATTCCCAGGAAAGACTCTAATGAGGATGGACGTGTGGAATGATGAGATGCAAAAGATGACAATGTTTGGCTAGTAGAGACTACTGGGGAGGCATTTCATTCATATATGTATATCATTCATCTGCATGCGCGCACACACGTACACATGTATATGTATTTTTTTAGAGGAGGTCATATCTTTCCAGTAAGAAGGACAATATTAATTTTATAATTTTAAAAGAGATAAAGGCTAAGTTCTAGAAAAGTGTCTTCTAAATACTATCCTAAAGTTAGAGTGTCTATTATGATTTTACTACTTCCCATCTGTGGTAGATGTTTTATTAAAATTATTTGGATGTTATCATCAAGCTGTGACAATGATGCTTTAAAGGTCACATGCAAAACACAATTAAATTTTCCAAGCGAAATAAGAATCTGCATTGTGAAAGGCAAATACTTTGCAAGTAGTTTCTTTCTTTTAATGTGGGCCATTTTGTGATGACATTTTGAGGTGTTTAAATAAATCACAGAGTTGTTTTTCTTCTTGATTGCCATTTTCCTGCTTTATTTGTGTAGCTCAAAAATAGAAACCAAAGTGTTTAAGTTCCAACACTGTTGAGTCTATTAGTAATAAAAACTTTATCCTAAACTCAAACAGTAGATTCTATTATAACTTGATGTGGACATTTCTTATTAAAATAACCTTGTTCTTACATTAGTGTGATGGCTTTTGATGGGCATTTAATTGTGTGCACTTTGGTTTGTTAGAAATTAGATAAACATTTCCGAACCTCTGTTTCTCATTAACTTACTCACTAGGAAGTCATTAAATTCTAGAAAATCTAAAGTTTTGTGATTTTATTTTACTCTTTCTTTGTTGGGATGCTACCCAAAAAAATTGGAGGTGTATCTACCAGCCAGTCTAAGGGAGAAAATGGATCAATCTCCCATTTTATGTTCTTGGAAAACTGATGGAGGGTCTCGGAGAATCAACTTGACAGCATTGGGTTTGGTTTAGGTTGTTTTCCAAGAAAATAACTCAGTTTGTTGACCTTGAAGGCAGATTAATATCCCATTGGGTTTCCAGTAAAGATTAGATCTATATGGAAGTTGTCTTTCTCCCATGAAACAGCTTGTGTATTTGAACCACCAACCTTTTGGCTAGCAGCTGAATGTTTTAACCAAGATACCTGAGAGTTGGAATCAACTGAATCATAGTAGGTTTGGTTTTGATATTTCTCATAAAACTGAGTCATTATTTTATTTTTTTAATTAATACTTTCTTTTAAAGTTTGAAAGCTAATTCTGAAGAACTGTTATTTATTCTTGGGTATTTCATGTTATTAGAACATTGTCACTACCTGAAAATGTTTTATGTTTGATTGTGACTCATAAATGTCACTAAAAAACAGAAAGGGTTTTTTTTTTTGGGGGGGGGTTGTTCTAACTTAAGGAGGGGTTATTAAGGAAGCAGCAGGAGATAAACAAGCTTAAGCTTCTTTGCACCTGAAAGAAAAAGCTATCTGAGCAAAGAGGAAAGCAGACACTAGTATAGTGAGAAAGGAAGACTTGCCATTCTATCATCCAGTATTTGGTATGAAACAGCCATATGGTTGCTGCCAATGAATGTATCTGTCACTATTGTCTTTCCATGCTGATTTCAAAGTTTATTAGACAGACATACAACCCTACAAGCTGTAGAGGGTCCTTGAGTCAATTCAAAAACTGTCAGATTTCCGTGGTCCTAAATATTAACTAATGCTTTGAGCCTGTTGTCAAGAGGGATCAGTCCTTGGAAGAAGACAGCATGCTGGGAAAGGTGGAAGGTCAGAAAAAGGGAAGACCTTTAACAAGATAATTTGACACAGGGACTGTAAGAATGGGCTTGAATATGTCAAAGATTGTGAAGATGATGCAGGACAGGGCAAGGTTAAGGTTTGTTTTTCATAGGGTTGCTGTGAGTTGTCATCTCGACAGCACCAGACACTAACAACAGATCTTAACAAGAGGAAGCTGTCTCATTTGTCTTCCTAGGAATGACTCGTGGATTTGAACTCCAGACCTTTCAGTTAGCAGCCCAAAATGCATTATACATCACAGCAGGACTCCTTAAAGGGATATTTGTATTCTTTTTTTCTTGTTACTCCAAGCAGTCGATTCCTTTGAAAGTTGCTATGATGTTATTGTTGCTTGTTATAAATCTGTAGCAATTTGCATTTCCTTCACCTCTGTACAGCTTAGCATTTTTGCCATGGTCAATAAATAAGTTAATCATCCTCAGGTAATAGAGAACTGAGAGCATTCATGAAGCCTGTTGACTTTGTTTACCTAAGCAATTTATTAGTCTGCCCTTTGACTTGACATTATTTTGGGAGCGTAAGAATATCCAGTGTAAAAGGGTTTTGAAATATTTAAAATTATTTGAGTACCTCCAGACTGGTTTTGAAAGCTTTAATAGGCTCTTTGCCACTGCATTCTTGTTTGTTTTCTGCATGGCTGAGGCCAGTGACTTTGGAGCTTGAACAACTGCAGCTCTGGTAAACCTCCCAATTCTAGCCAGTGGTACATTGTGGATCCTTTTAAGTTCCACTGTAATTGGTATGTTAATAAATGTGTTTTGATTAGGCAAGACGATAAAAGCTGTTTTGGAGTATTTTCAAAGGCCTGGAGTTTGAAAGTGCTGTTTGCTGATTTTGTGATCTGTCATACATATCTAACAAGATTGAGGTTTCAATATTTGTATTAAATAAATGGAAATATTCAAATGACTATATTAAAAGGGAATTGCATTCATGTAGAAAGACTATAAACAAAAACCCACTGACTTCTGCTAAGTGGTCCTGCCTCCTAGTGACCTTCTTGGATAGAATAGGACTGGACTGTAGACTCCCCATGTTATAAATCTTTACTGGAGCAGACTGCCTCATCTTCCTCTTGTAGGTTGTCTGGTAGGTTTGAACCCTTGAGTTTTTGGTTAGTAGTCCAGTCACCAAGTTGTGCCAAGAAATCTGGAGAACAACCACTTGGCAAACTGACTGGAAGAGATCTGTATTTGTTCCCATTCCAAAGAAAGGTGATCCCAAAGAGTGTGGAAATTATTGAACAATATCATTGATTTCACATGCAAGCAAGATTTTGCTGAAGATTATCCAAAAATGCCTGGAACAGCACATCAACAGAGAACTGTCAGAAGTGCAGGCTGGGTTTAGATGGGGCCATGGTACTAGGGATATTGTAACTACTGCTAGATGGAGCTTGGCTGAAAGCAAGGAGTACCAGAAGAATGTCTTTGTTTCATTGATTACGCAAAGCCAATTGACTGTGTGGAGAAGAATGGGAATCTCAGAACATCTGATCGTACTAATGCGAAACTTATACTTGGACCAAGAGTCAGTCATCAGAACAGAGAAAGGAAACATTGCATGGTTCAAAATTGGGAATGGTGTACACCAGGGCTGTATCCTGTCTCCATACCTTTTCAATCTTTATGCAGAAAAGGTTATCCTGGAGGCTGGGCTGTATGAGGAAAGATGTGGCATCAGGATTGGAGGAAGAATCATCAACAGTCTGTGTTATGCAGATGACACAATCTTGCTTGCTGAAACTGAGGAGGACCTGAAGCACTTGCTGTGGAAGGTCAGGGACTGCAGTCTTCAATATGGAGTGAAGCTCAATATCAAGAAAACAAAGATTCTCACCAGTGGGCCAATTGGCAGCATCATAATGGATGGTGAAGAGATGGAGACTGTTCACAGTTTTGGTTTGCTTGACTCCACAGTTAACACTCTTGGTACCAGCAGCCAGAATATTAAAAGACATATTGCTATGGGAAAGTCTGTGGTTAGAGACCTCTCTAAAGTGCTGAAGTGCAAAGATGTCAGTCTGGAGACTAAGGTGTGCCTGATACATGCCATGGATATGCATCGGAGAGCTAGACAGTGACTAGGGGTGATAGAAAGAATTGATGCCTTTGAGCTGTGGTGCTGGAGAAGAGTATTGAATATACCGTGGACTGCTAGGAAAACAAACAGGTTTGTGCTGGAGAAGGTGAAGCCTGCCTGCTCCTTGGAGGCAAGGATTCTGAAGCTTTGTCTGATATACTTTAGATATGTTGCAAGGAGGGACCAGTCCTTGGAGAGGGTGGAAGACCCTCGATGAGATGGATTGATTCAGTGACTGGGGTACTAGGGGTAGGTGTGTCAGAGATGGTGAGATTGGCACAAGATAGGGCAGAATTTAGGGTTGTTGTACATAGGGTTGTTATGAGTCACAGGTGACTCGACAGCACATAACAGTCCAGCTCTTAACCCACAATTCCACAGGGCTTTCTGAGTAAAAATAGTTGGATTTGAAACATGACACTGGGTTCCAGAGGGCTGGGATCCTCTCCATGAACTTCTGGCAAGGTCATGACTTTGACAAGCCTGAACCTCCTCACTTTGGGTCCATCATTCACTCCAGCTTCATGTGTAAATGATTGCTTAGGCTTGGGTCTGTCTTATATGAAGCAAGTGTGGTTTATGAGATGATTCTGTATGACTACTCTGGTGGCCTTTTTGGAAGGAGTTGCCCTGTGGATGACCCTGCTGGTATTTTAAATCCTGGTGGTATAACTTTCATATGACAGCAACACACAATCCACCACAGTAAAACAACTGAGAAACCTGGTGGATCCTGAACATAGTGTATTAAAACATATTACTTTTATGTCTCTGTGGCTGTCCATTCTGTCTAGTTATGCACGATCCTGATCTCTCTTTGATCTGGTACTGAACTTTTGCTTTTGAAAGCTGTTGAGTTCATTCAGCCCATGTTAGGATTGACATGTAGACTGAGGAGAGCTTTGAGCAGGAGAGTGATGGGAGAGTGGTTGTAAGTGAGCTTGCCTTCAGGAGATTGCAGGGTGGATTGAACAGGGACAAGGATCCGCTGTTGTTAGATGCCATCAAGTTGGTTTCTGACTCATCGTGCCTGTTAAAACACAGTGAAACACTGCCCAATCCTGCGTCTTTTTCACTTTCTGCTGTGTTTAGGTCCACAGTTGCAGCTACTATGTCATTCTACATGCTGAGGATCCTTTTTTTTTGCTGGCATTGTGCTTTATCAAGGATAATAGCACTCTCCAGGGACTGCCCCCTTCCAGTAATGTGTCTGAAGGATGTGAGATGAAGTCTTGCCGCCCTTGTTTCTAAGGCTGTGCTTCTTCCAAGACTGATTTGTTATTCTGGCATTCATTATCTTTGCCAGCACCATCATTCAAAGGCATCAGTTGTTCTTCAGTCGTGGTGGTGGGATAACTAATTCAATAGGAAAATTAATGTTAATAATCTTGATTTTGCATCATTGCGTTCTTCCTCAGCATGATTTTGTTGTGTTTAATTTTCTTAGCAAATTCTAGCACAACTTAGTCAAATGGTTAATCTAATTGAACTCTTGACTTCATTTGAAAGGTAACATGTGAACTCAGTAGATTATGATTTCACTGAGCTACTCTTGGCATTGAACTTGGATGTAAGTAGTACACCAGACCCTTAGCTTAACTATATATATGGTAGAATGGTTCAGAGAGTTGATCCCCCTCCAACACACCCCACTGCCAGCACAGCCGAAAACCCTTGCAGTCATTCATTACTGTAATAACCAGTATAGTGGAAAGATGAACTGCTTACATAGAGCTGAGTAGCTTTTGAACTGGCAGCTAGATATGGCACATGTGTGTATGTATGTACACATACACACCCAATCACCCTGACAAGCTTCAGATAGTCAAGACAATATAAACAGTCCTAGATTTGAATGAGAGCTCCAATTGTTTCTATATTGGGGGTTTCTTCTTGTGAGGACCTTGAGTAGGTAATTTTTCATTCCCTTCTGTTCTTTGTTGCTGTATTATTGTCAGGATCAAATACCCTGTAGTCAGACTGGTCTGTGTTCAGAGTTTGTCTTTGAGCAAGTTAGCTAATCTTCCTGAGCCTTTTTGCTTGCTTTATGGATGATTTTGTGAATTAAACTGAAAAATTCACAGAAAGTACTTAAGTTTACAATCAAGAAACTAGGGCACCTGCCATCTGAACAGTGTAAGTCAGACTTTGTGGCTATTGGATGTATTTTAGAAGAGGGGATGTTTAGGGGAAAGTGTAACTTCTGCTGATTCATCCAAGACTTAAGCAAAAAAGTACATGTACTGCTCATAGACATAGACATGTGAACATGAGGTTTTTGTGTGTGTGCATGTGCACAGATGACCCTGTCCACAGTAGTTAATTGCTGAGTAGGAGTTTTCTTTATGCAAAATTGAAAAGTTGACTTGAACAGTACATTTTTTTAAGTGTGAACAGTTGACTTTTTATACTAGAACAGAGAAGCAGAAAGTAGCCCATGTTATGCTGGCTTTGTCTCTTTGTGGATGAGATTGGGTAAACACACAGGACTGGCTACCAAAGGAATTGGGATCTTAAAAGAAAGGGCAAAGATGATACTCTCCACCAAAGCTGTTGTCTAATCATAGCAGGAAGGAAAAGATACATGTGCTCACACTCACTCACTCACTTTCTCTCCTCTCTTCTTTCTGTCTCTCTGCCCCTTCTCTCCCTTCCCCCTCTATCTCTCTCCCTTCCCCCCTTTCTTTCTCCCCTTCCTGCTCCCTTCCTCTCTCCTTATCTCATTCTCTTCTCCCCTTCTTTCTCCCTTCCCCCTCCCAATTCTCTGCCCCCTTTTTTCCCTCCCTCTCACTCTCCCTCCCTTTCTCCCTTCATCTCTTCCTCTCTCCCTGCTCCCTTTTCTCTCTTCCACTCCCCCTCTTCCTTTCCCCCTTTTTCTCTCTTCTCATTTTTTCTCTTTCTCCCTCCCCCTTCTCTCTCTCTCCCCTCTTTCTCTCCCTCTCCCTCCCTTTTCTCTCTCTCTCTTTCCCTCCCTCCCTCCCAAATGCAGAGCTGTGTTATCACCACTGATGAAAGAGTCTGGGTGAAAGAGGTTCATCAAGGTGGCTTTATCTCACCCTTCATCACAGGCTGCTTGGAATTCACAGGGCTTCCTGCAAAGTCATCTGAAAAATTTCATCAATCTCAGCAGGAAGTTTCAAACTACATAATCTTTGCTGAATGAAAAACCACAACAAATACAGCAGACCAGTTGCTGTCAAGTTGACTGACCCATGGTGACCCTGTGTGTGCCAGAGCAGACCCAGGCTCTGTAGGGTTTTCAGTGGTTGGATTTTTGGAGGTAGACTGTGAGCCTCAGTCAAGTGCGCTAACTGCTAATACCAGGCACAGTCTCTCCTCTTTGTTCCTGCCCACTGCCTTCCTGTTGATTCCCACTCAGAGCAATGCGATTGACAGGGTCAACCTGCCCTGTATGGTTTCTAACCCTGTACATCTGTACGGAAGCAGACTGCCTCCACTCTATCCAGTAGAGTGACTTAGATTTGAACCACTGGTCTTCAGGTTGTCAGCTGAGCCCTTTAGCCAGTGTATACCCAGAGCTTCTCATCTTTGTTGTTATTAGGTACATCCAGTCAATCAGCTCTGAATCAGCTTTGTACAATAGAACACAACCCTGACTGATTCTTTGCCATCTTCACAATTGTTGCTGTGCTGAAACTTACTGTTGCAGCCACGTGTAAATCAGCCTTGCTGAACATCTACTTCATTCTCTGACTTGAGACTGGCTCTGCCTGATAACATGTCTGTGAGAAGAAGTGTCCCTGGCTTCTCTTTGTTGCTGATGTTACCATTGTATACCATTGAGTTGGAATCAACTCCCAGCTGACTCACAGCAGGTTTTCAGAGGCAGTAAATTGCACAGGAGGAGATTGCTCATCTTTCTCTGGAGAAGTGGTGGACTTGAACTTTGTACCTTTGGCTTAGCACAGCTCCTTAGCACTAAGCTCCTTGTTGTTGTTAGCCGTTAGCAAATACTTACGTTTTTAGTGGTAGGAAACAGTTTCCATGATCCCTTCTGTACATTTAGGCCTCCTGGAATCTGCATCCTACCAAGTAGTTTGTGCTGTGATTGGTGCTTTGGTAGGCTGGTTTCAGCAACTGGCTTAAAGTGAGACATGTGACTTGCTGTGCTTTTTCATGGGATCAAACTGCAACATCCATTCATTATAGGATTATACTAGTGTAACTGTCAGCACTTTCTTGGTTCTTTGTCCTTCTTGTGCTAAAGAGGTTTCAAGGCTACATGAGCAAATACTGACATACTGTCATTTCTCTCCTGAAATCTTTGCTCCCAACACTGTATCTAGCACTCTGAGATGACTTCTGATCATTTCCTTATTTACATTTTTCCTAATGCAGATAAAAGAATTGCATGCACATACATTTATAAGTCCTATTTATACATAAAAACAAGAGCTCCCTACTTTATCCTTCCTTATCCTGGAGCTCTAGTCTCCAGATTAGATAAGCTATTTCTTCTGATTCTTACCTCTGGGTTTTTTGTTTGTTTTTGCCTTTGTTTTCTTCTTTGTACTGCTGAGTTAGTATAGCGATGTATAGTGACCCTATGAACAATGGCTTTGAACCTTTCCCTATTCTGAGTCAATTTCACTAATTCTAACACACCAACATAGGGTCACTATACATCACAAGAGACTCAATGGCACAGAACAACAATAACTATGACAGGTTTGAAAGCAGGAGTGGCATCCACTTCCTAAACAAAATGTCTCCTCCAGAAACTCTGTGAACTTTGATAAATGCTAATAGTTATAGAGGGGCTTCCGGCCTTTTGTTCATAGGATTGCTGTGAGTTGTGCTCAACTCAAAGGCAATCAACAACTGTTGAGTTCGAACTGACTCATAGCTGACTTTCCAGCATATTTCCAGAGGCATTGTAGTCACATGGGAGGAGATTGCTCATCTTTCTCACATGGAGCAGCTGGCGGATTCTAACTACATGCCCATGAGTTGGCACAGCTTCTTACCTCTGAGCACCAGAGCACTCTAATCTGTATGTATTGCCTTTGTTCAATATTAATAGTTTTTAGACATGATTAGTTGACTACTTCTTATGGCTGATGAAGATTTTATATAATCTTTTATGTAATCAAAAGATCCTTGCTGGCATAGTGGATTTTGTGTTGGGCTACTAATCTAAAGATTGGTTGTTTGAATCCACCAACTGCTCACTGAGAGAAACATAAGGCAGTTTGCTCTTGCTGAGATTTACGGCCTCAGTAACTCAAAGGAGGATTGCCAGGATCTAAATCAACTTGGCAACTTAGGGTTTAGGTTTAATTTAGAGTTAGGGTTGTACTATGTGCTAAGGTGCTTACGTGGGATGGGGGTTATGAGCTAAGCAGCTAACCCCAAGTTTGGTGGTTCAACCTCACCAACTGGTCTGTGGGGGAAAAAGATGAGTCTTCTAGAAAGAGTTACAGCATTGGATTCCCTATGGAGCTGTTTAATGTCTTACAGTGTATCACTGGGAGTCAGAACTGATTGATTGGCAAAGAGTTAGACCACCTTCCAGGGTCCATTTTCCCTGGAGAAGGCAGGAGACCAGCTTGGGAGGCTGTTGTAGTGTCTGGTCTAGGCTGAGTGATGACAGTGAAGATGGCAATGGGTGCATTACATGTAGTGAGTAGAATCATTAGAGTGTGCTGCTCATGGGCTACATTTCCCACAGCATGTGCTTGCTTTGTGTCTCTGGGTTCATATTTTGGTAATTTATTTTCATAAACTTGAAGCCTTTCTATACTGTTGTACACACAATAGACTACAGTATTTTGTAAAAATAAAGCCAGTGACAACTCTTTCAGTTTTACCTTCCTTCAGTCCACGGAGCTTCTAGTCTTTTAATTTTTTTTAATCCTTTTAAAAATTAATGAAAATTTACAGAGACTTTGGATTTCCATTCATTCATTGTTGAACTTTTCTCCCTGCCCATCTCTCCTCCACCCCAGTACACTTTTCTCTTTGAAAAGTAAAAGAAAAGTTCTCCACTGTTTTACAATCCTTTCCCTTAGATCCACTCCACTATGCAGCCTTCGTTCTAGACTCCTGTCATGACAGTAATACCTAATCACATATCTCTCTTAAACAGTTTTCTCCCTCATCTGTTTCAATGCAGTATACATTATTTATCCCATCCTTCTCAGTCTCCCCCCAGCCCCGATGTCAGTTGTTTTTTACAACAGTGGCACTATGCAGTATTTGTCCCTTTGTGACTGGGACATTTCACTCAGCATAATGTTCTCCAGAGTCAACCATTTTGAATAATATTGCATGAGGTCCTTGTTTTTTTAATGCAGTGTAGTATTCCATTGTGTGACTATACCACAGCTTCTCTATCCATTCATTTGTTGATGGGCGGAGTTCCTAGTCTTTTTCAGTGGCTGTTATCATTGTGGAGCAGTTGGGCTGGCACATGGAGAGAAAGCTCAATCTCCTTCTGCTAAGATTTCCAGCCTCAGAAACGGTATCGAGGGTCGTCATGAGTCAGAATTGACTTGAAGGCATACATTTGGGGTTTTAATATCATCAGCACATCATTTGACAGACTTTCCTCATAAATAATATTTAAATAGTGTATCTGAAAGGAAAAAAAGAATGTATCTGAATAGCTCCCTTTGCCTCTTGTTTGTTAGATGGATCATTCTTTGTAAGTACCTTTTTTTTATAAACTTGCTGATTTGAGCTGTACTTGAATTAACTATTTACAGAGACCTATTGGACAGGACCATAAACTGTTCTATTTAAAACATAAATTGTTTTTCTTGAATACATATTTTTAAATCCTTGCTGGAGAACTTCATCTCCTTTGTTTACATAGCCTTATTCACTCACAGTTGATAAAAGTAATAGTGCATTTAAAAATGGCAATTCTATTTATTTACCAAAAGCTTTATAATATTTACTTAGCAGATTGAAGTTTAGAAATAATTAAGCAATGAGGATGTACAGTTCTCTTTGAATTTTAAAGCCCTAACTAGTTAATTAGCCTGAGTGGTTCTGTCATACTGTTGACAAGTTGGAGGTATACAGTGCTTGCTTGTAAAACTGTTAAAACACTTACCATTAGGATTGTGGTCATTACTTGCTTTTCCTCCCTAATCTTGAGAGGGAGTTGGATTTCTTTTCAATGAGATAAAATCAAGACTAGATAATATAAATGAACATCTTAGTTTGGATTGAAATATACTTTTATTCATTTTTGCCCTTGTTACTTTGTTAAAGCATCATATTAAACTGAGGGTTAGTGGTTCACACCTACTATCAGTTTCACAGAAGAAAGATGGAGAAGTCTGTCTCAATAATGAATGATAGCCTTGGAAACCTAGGGAGCGGGTTGGGGGAGTTCTACTCTGTCCTCCAGGAAGAGTAAGAATGGATCTGATGGCCCTGAGTTTAGTTACTTTGAGAGTGTGTTTTAGTCTGATCACATATTATTGCTGAGTGTTTTGTCTTGTTGGTTCTGAAGGAAGGTGGCCTTGTCGTGTTCTCTCCCCACTGCCTTTTAACTGTCCTTGCTGAAGGATGCTTTGATGTGCTGCCACTTCTGATTTCCATCAAGCTTTACATTGATAATGCATTAACCCACACACAGATACATTCTATGTATGGTTTCTTGGGCTCCACAGTCCCACCCGCCATTGGTAGGGCAGGGCTAAAGGAGGTGAAAGGCAGAGCAGAACTCAAGAACATGTAGGGGAACATCTTGGGTCTGGAAGCAGCCTGAAGATAGCTGCAGGAGAGGAGAGAGTCATGGGTGACTCTAGATTAAGGCCTGGGTGACAGACTTGAAGAAGTTGAGAGACTCCCCACAGTGGGAATGGAGGGAAACCAAGTGTGAAGTTTGGTTTTTGACTGTCACGTTTATGTTGGTGAGATAGCCTGTGGCAATCTCCTAGCAAATTCAAGTGAAAGTTAATTATTTCTGAGTCAGTTGTGTAGAAGTAATCGTAATAGAACCATATGGCTGCCTAGGTTGTGATCTTTGTAGAAACAGACTGCAAGGTCTTCTATCCATGGATCTGTTGGTGGATTTGAACCACTCACCTTTTGGTTGGCAGTCTAGCACTACTGGACCCATTTATTTTTAATAATACAAATAAAACCAAACATATTACTCTTAAGTCTGTTTCAACTCATAGGGCAGAATGGATCCCACAGGGTTTCTAAGAATGAAAATCCTGCAGACTCTTTCTTATTTCTTTGTTGGAGCTCTTGGGGGTTTGAATTAATGACCTGTGGGTTAGCAGCCAAGCATTGTAAGACCCAGAGTGCCTAGCTAAAGTCATAGGATAATAAAAGTAGGTTCTGTGAGACTTAAATGCATTGATACTTAAAAGTATTTAACATTATAGTTAGGTTGTTATGAGTCACAGTTGACTAGATAGTACCTAAGAGCAAAAGTTCTTTAGGGGAACATTGCTGGTGCAATTGTTAAGCACTTGTGGCTAATGAAAAGGTCATTAGATTGGACCCACCACTTACATCATGGGGAAAAGATACAGGCTGTTTCTGTATGATTATAGTTTTTGTTGAGTATCACTGAATTGGAACAGACCTGCAGCTGACCTTCTAGTGGATTTTCAGAGGAAATAAATCATATAGGAGATTATTTCCCATCTTTCTCCTATAGAGCAGCTGGTGGATTCAAACCACATACCTTTGTGTTGATAGTGCAATTCCTAGGGGCCAGTTCTACTCAAACCTATAGGGTCTTTATGAAGAGGAATCAACTTGAAGACAGTGGAATTGTGATTTTTGTTTCAATAATTTTTAAGTGATATTTTAGTGTTGATTGGCTTCATCCTTATCATTCTTCTCACAATATGATCCTTTCATCATCCCTTTTGGAAAATGTATTACTGTCTACATTTCATGGAGGAGAAAACCGTGGTATGAGTAATTAAAATATTGTAGTCACATCTCTTGTCAGTGCCAGAGTTAGGTTTTAAATCCCATTTGAAACTACTCTGGCCTCTTACCTTCCTTTGGAAAAGAGGCTTTTCAATAGAAATCACATGCTAGACAAGAAAGATGGCAGCAGCAGAGGTACAGGACACCATTTGAGCATGACAAGGACAATGCCGTTCAAAACTGTGTGGAGAGTTCCCTACTGTGCTGACTAAAAAAGAAAAAATCCTGTAGAAAAATACCAGACTTGGCATTTGAAGGCTTCTGGATGGAGAAACAAAGAAGAAGACAGGGAGGGGATTGGAGTAGGGAAGGCAGAGTCAGAGGGAGGAGAGGCAGAGACATATGTGGTCCTTGCACTTGGACAAGAGCACTTCATGAATCACCTCCAGGTCGACATTGTCAAATGCTGCCTGCAGTCTGCAGGAGGAGTGCTGAAAAAAGGCAGTCCACTCAGTCGCTGGTGTTGACAGATGATACTTATTTCCCTTATGGTCATTTTTAAGTACCATCAAGTCAGAGCCAACTCATAGCTGACTCTCCAGATGGTTTTTCAGAGGCAGTAAATTGTATGGAAAGAGTTGGTCTATTTTTCTGCTTCAAGAGTTGCTGATAGAGTCAAACTGTGTGCCTTTAGGTTGGCAGTGCATTCCTTACCACTAACAACTGGCTGAAAGGGGATCTCTTGATAGAAGTAAATCAGGAATTAAGAGTTGGAACTTTAATTCTCCCTTTTCCATTTCACGTGTTTCACCAGTATTATTGTTGTTTGCTGTTAACTCAGAACTGTTTCATAGCAGACCTTCCGGCGAGTTTTCTGAGGCAGTAAATCAGACGGGAGGAGATTGCACATCTTGACATTTATCAGCTTAATTAGAGATCCAGTTCACAGATACAGCCATACCATGTGTCTGTGGTGATCCTCAGAAGATCTGAAACAAAATAGACAGGATTCCATGAGGGGATGAAAATATGTGGTGATGGGAAAAGTTCCCTTTCACACTAATTCTTCTCCTTTTCATCTGCATTCCTTGTGTCTCTTCTTTCCACAGTTTAAAACAAATAACAAACCCTGATAGCCAAAACTATAACTTGAAAGCAACAGCCTGTGAATCATGGAATTTAACTGATTTCTTATCAGTGGGGCCTGAGCTTTATCCCTATGGTGCCTGAAATAGTGCTGGGTCCACAAAATTCCAACTCACTGCCATCATGTCAGTTTTGGCTCATAGCAACCCTATGGGACAGAGAAGGAGAAGTCCATAAGGTTTCTATGATTGTACATTTTTAGGAAAGCATGTTTTTCATTTTTCTTCTGAGGGGTGCCTGGCTGATGGGCTCAAACTGCTAACCATTGTTTAGTAACCCAGTAAGTAATCCACTGCACCATCAGGACTCTTTGCCTTGCACATAATGGAACCCTAATAACAACAGTAAAGAAGGAATGAACAACTTCTCCTGGAAGTTGGTATTGATAGCATTTACAAAGCATTTATATAAATCAATGTAATGATAGGCACATTTCTTGCGTTATCTCAAAAATTTTAGAGATAGAAAATGGACTAGGTAAGTTATCATTAAGTACCATTTCTATAATGCAGATGGTTTCCCCCCCTGCACTTCTAGTTGTATGTGACTAAGCATTTGTAGCTGATGGGAAAGAGCCAGGCTCAGAATCCTGGCCAGGACAGCAGTTGGTGGCCTATCATCTGTAACCAAGTCTGGTTCAGGTTCCTGGTGTTCCTTATTTGCTGACTTACAGTCTGCTTCCACTGTTATATGCTAGCCTGTTATAATCATCCATTACCAGGAAACACACTTCAATGTGGTAGAATAGCTTTAACCCTTCTTGTTAAGAATTCTTTACCATCTTCTTAAAGGATGTATGTGAAGAACAGTTAAGAATAGGTTAATCTAGGGAAGAAATTTCCATTGAATTCTGAAGGGTGAGATATCTCCTCCCATGTGATTTACTGCCTCTGAAAATCCCCTGAAGGAGTCAGCTATGGGTCAATTCTGACTTGACAACAGACAACAACATTGTACAAATGATCTCTAGTGGCACAATGTTTAAGCAGTTGGCTGCTAATTGAAAGGTTAGTGGTTTGATTCCACCACCTGCTCTGTAGGAAAAAGATGAGGCAGTCTCTTCTGTGAAGATTGTAGTCTTCAGTATGCTATGAGACATTCTCTTCTGTCCTACGGGGTTTCTATTAGTCAGAACTGACTGATAAGCAGATAGTATATTGATGAGAAGCAACTTGAACAGCTCTGGAAGAAAACTCAAAAGAATAAAGAATTGATAGTATAGATAAAGAGGTTCAAGAACTTAAATCATCACAAGACAGAGGGTATAGCCAATATAGTACTGGAAATGACAGAAAAGCATGAAAATGCAACCCAGAACATTAAGTCCAAGTTGGCAGAAGTGTCCAACACATTGGTAGGACAAAAAAGGAACTGAAGAAATGAAACATAAAGTTAGAGGGAAGACAAGAGCCTCACTGGAAACAAACTAGAAGAAACCCCTGAGATGAGCTGTAAAGAAAATGAAGAAGACATTAGAATCATATGGAATGACATCAAAAGGAATAACACATGTATGATTGGAATTCAGAATATGGGAGTGACAGGGAAATCACTGAGAAAATTGTGGAAGAAATACTAGAAGAAAACTTTCCAGATATTTTTATGAGTGGGGGAAAGCCGTATTCACGAAGCACATCAAACACCAAATAGACTAGACATAAAAAGAAAAAAATATCAAGACCTATCATTGTCAAATTCTCTAAATTAAAAGACTACTAAAAGCAGCATGAGAGAGAGAAAGAGTCACCTACTTAGAGGAAACAATTAGATTAAGTTCTGATTTCTCAGCAGAAACCATGAGCTAGAAGAAAATAGGATGCCATATACAGACAGTTGAAAGAAAACAATTGCCAGCAAGGATCCTATACCCAGCAAAGATCTCCATCAAATATGAAGGAGAAATTGGATCTTTTGTAGAAAAGAAGAAACTTAAGGACTTTGTGAAAACAAGACTAAATGTACAAGAAATTTTAAGTGAAGTCCTTCACATGGAGATGCCACAGGAAAGTGGATAGACCATAATAACCAGAAACAACAGATAAAGAATCCAGCAAAATGGCTACAATAAAACCTGGCCTGACAATAATCACACTTAATATGAATGGACGAAATGTGCCAATCAAAAGAGAAAGAGTAGCAGAATAGATTAAAAAAACCCAAACCAAAGCCCATCAATATGTTGCCTATAAGAGACACATCTAAAAAAAGAAGAAAAAGATGGAGTCAAAATCAAAGGCTGGGAAAAAAATACACCAAGCAAATGGCAACCACAAAAAAAGCTGGAGTGGCAATTCTAATTTCTGATAAAAGAGACTTCAGAATGAAAACCACCATCCAAGATAAGGAAGGGTATTACGTACTGTACCGATTAACACATTACTGCAAATGACAGCAAATGTGTTTCTAAGCATGGTTGTCCATTTAAAAGTGTGTGGTAATCTGTTAAAGGCACAATAGATCAAGAAGACATAACCTAGGGAGCTCTGGTGGCCTAGTGGCAAGAAGCTGCACTGCAATCCCAGAGGAACACGGTTCGAATCCACCAGATGCTCTGCCGGAGAAGGAGGCGCAATATCCTCCTGTACCGGTCAGATCTGATTTGACAGTACACGCACACAAAAAAATTAAAAAAAAAAAACAAACAACAAACCACAAAAAACACAAATGGTTTAAAAAAAAAAAGCCATAACCTTGGTCAACATTAATGCACTAAATGATAGACTTGAAAAATATATAAAAGAATGGTTAACAGATTTGAAGAAAGAAATAGCACCACAATAGTGGTAGGAAACTTCAGCACACCATTATCACTAAAGGATAGGTCAACCCAAAAGAAACTCGGCAAATATACAGAAGATCTAAATGATACAACCAGCCAACTTGACCTTGTGGATATATTCAGGTTATTGCATCTAAAATTCAATTAACTTTCTTCTCCAGTGCACAAGGTTTGTTCTCCAGAATCGATCACATATTAAGAAACAAAGCAAGTCTCAACAAATGAAAAAAAAAATGAAATATAATACAAAGTATTTTCTCTGACTACAGTGCCATAGAACTAGAAATTAACCACAGGAGAGTAAAGCTTATAAAACCACCGTGGTGGAAACGAAATAACTCTGTGCTAGAACAGCTCCTGTGCCTCTTCCTCACTCCCCTGAACTTCTCGCTTATGCGGCATTCAGCCTCGCAGCCTTGTTCAAGGACTGCAGGCAGATAAAAGAAATAATGAAATAAAAAAGTTCCTTGAAACAAAGTGAAAATACAACAAACCAAAAGCTGTTGGATGCAGCTAAGGCAGTCCTGAGGGTGCAGTTCATAGCAGTAGGCGCGCGCGCGCACAGACATACACACACACACACAAAAGAAGAAAAATCAATGATCTAACTCAACACCTTCATCAAATAGTAAAACAATCTAATACTATATTTTCTAGAAGAAAAGAAATGATAAGGATAATATCTGAAATCAATGAGATAGAAAACAGAAAAATAATTGAAACCATCAATAAGACCAGGAGCTGGTTTTTTGAAAGGGTAAATAAAATTGGCAAACTTAACAAAAGAAAAAAAGAAGACATAGATAATCTTATTAAGAAATTATAGAGGTGACATCACAACAGAACCAGATGAAATGAAATCTATACTATCAGAATACTGTGAAAAGCTATACTCTGATAACTTTAAAAACCTAGAGGAAATGGACAAATTCCTTGGAACTCATGTCCTACTCAGATTGACAAGGACAGATATAGAACACTTGAACAGACCCATCACAAAGGAAGAGATAGTTAAACTATAGCTATATGCAAATGATATGATAGTGTTCACAGAAAATTGCAAGTACTCAACAAAAAACCTGTTAGATCTAGGAGACCAATTTAGTAGAGTGCCAGGATATAAGTTGAATATTAAAAAACCAATGGGATTCCTCTACAGTAACAAACTGAGGGAAGGAAACAAGAGCAATTTACAATAACTGACACCAACCACAAATTGAGATATTTGAGAGGGAACCTAACTAGAGACACAAAAGATCTGTACAAAGAAAACTACAGAACATTTCTGCAAGAGACAATAAAAGATCTAAATAAATGTCAAAATGTTCCTTATTCATAGATGGAAAAATCTCAATATTGTGAAAATGACAATCCTACCAAAATCTACATGTTCAACACAATCCCAATACAGACACCAAATTCCTTTTTCAAAGAGTTCAGAAGGGAAATTATCAAGTTTATTTGGAGAGGAAAGAGACCCTGAAGAAGCAAAGCACTTCTGAAAAAAATGAAGTGGGAAGCATAGAACTCCCTGAACTCAAAACCTACTGCACAGTAGTAGTAACCAAAACAGCATGGTACTGGTATAATGCCAGGCACATAGACCAATGGAACAGAATTGAGAACCCAGAAATGAACTCAGCTACCTATGATCAGCTGCTATTCGACAAGGAAACAAAACCTATCAAATAGGAAAATGACAACCTCTTAAACAAATAGTGCTGACAAAACTAGAATGCTACCTACAGAAAGCTCAAACAGGATCCACTTCTCATACGCCATACACAAAAATCAGTGCTACCTACAGAAAGCTCAAACAGGATCCACATCTCACATATCATATACAAAAATCAACTCAAAGTGGATCAGAGACCTGGGAGTAAAGCCCCAAACCATAGAGTTCATCAAAGACAAACTGGAACTAAGCTTAGACAGCCTAGTCTATGGTATAAAGAGACTTCCAAATACAGCCATAAATGCACAATCTGAAGAGGATAAAATTGATAAACGGGACTTTCTGAAGATTAAATCCCTGTGTGCATCAAACACATTTTCCAACAGTGTGAAAAAACCTACTGACTGGGGAAAAACATTTGGCAATACCGTTTCAGACAAGGGTTTCATATCTGAAGTTTACGGAATCCTACAGGGCCTCCACAAAAATAAGACTGAGCACACAATTACAAAATGGGCAAAAGACATGGAAAGGCTTTTCACAGAGGAAGACAATCAGATGGCCAACAGACACAAGAAGAAATGCTCCAAATCACTGGCAATAAGAGAGATGGAAAGAAAAACCACAGTGAAATTCCATCTTATCTCAGTCATAGTGGCAAAGTTTAGGACAAGCAATAAATGTTGGAGAGGATGTGGCAAGAGAGGAACTCATAAATTGTTGGTGGGATTATAAAATGGCACAACCACTCTTGAAGACAGTTTGGCATTTCCTCAGAAAGCTGAACCTAGAAATGCCATATGACCCAGCTATTTTACTGCTTGGAATATTTCCCGAGAAAATGAGAAAGGCACCAGTGGAGATTTGTACACCAGTGTTCATAGCAGCGTTATTCATTATTGCAAGAACATGGAAACAGCCCAGGTCGAACCACAATGGAATGGATTGAGAAATTATAGTGCATTTATATGATCAGATACTGTGGAGCACACAGGAGTGATGATTTTGCAAATCACTAAGTTGGGAGGAACTGGAAAACATTATGCTAAGGGAACTCACTCAGTCCCATAAGGATAAATACTGTATAAGACTATTATTGTAGAAAGTGTATGAGGATCCAAGAGGGGAAGGGTGGGATCAGAGTTTTGCACAGTTTGATGGGTGGAGAGAGCATAGATAAAGGAAATGGGAAAGATCCAGTGTGAAAAAGTGTATTGGTGCTTTGTAATTAAACCAGTATATAATAAAATTTTATTTCAATTTAAAACACATAAAGCAGATAGTAAAAAAAAAAGCAGATAGTAATAGAATTTAAGAACTATACCCTAAATATCTATACAAGGATTTATACTCCACAGTATAAGTCAAGGAAAAGGGGGGAGTTATTAAAGTTCCAGTAATCCAAAGGAAGGAGGAAGAAAAAAAAAATGGAACAACAACAAAAGAGTACATTTAACCTTTAGAATTGTAATTTTAATGTTGTGTGCCTTAAACTCTAAGCCAAGTCTACCCTGACCTATAGGGTCCCTGTGTGTCAGAATCAAAACAATAGCTATGCATAGTATACACAGCTAGGATCCTGGAAAAGTTTTAAGATTTGTCAGGTATACGGACATTAGAAAGATGAATAACTACTTAAGCAGGTGATGCTGTATGTTGAGAAGAGGTGATTGGCACGTTCTTGTAGACATTGTCAAGAGAACTCACGTTCAGTGGGAATGACTGTGTAGTATAAGACTTCACAGAGGATATAAGATTTGATTTGTGCAATGTAAAGAAAGGATATGATCAAGGAGAGAGAATATTCTAAGCAAAAGTTGAGAGAGAGAAGCCATGTTGAAGAAAGCCAATATCTAATATATTTGGAAAGACTCAAACTGAAAAGAAATGGAACTAAATTTGGAAATACATAATGAGGGTAATATTTTCTAGTTCAGAAGGTTAACAGTGTAAAATACAACAACAGAAATCATTGTCCCATGTCAGTGTACCATACATTTCATATGTATATATGTATGTATATATATGTATATATATATATATATATATATATATATGCAATTATTTTTCCTTCTCTCATTTATTTTTCTGAAATACTATAAAACTATAAAAACTGGCTTCACCATGCCTTTTTTCCACTTTCCCTTGACATTCTTGGGGACGACCTACAGTGTATAACCAGTACTTAGGCATCTTTCTTCTTTTGTACATCACTGTTTTATTATATAGATGAATGACTCTTTATCCAAGCAGTCTCTTCCTAGTCAATATTAGAATAATTTGTTTTTACATATAGTGCTGTAGTGAGTAATCTTATGCATGTCTCATTTCACCCATATCTAAGTAAAGCTGTCTGATAAATTCTCAAAACAGCTGCATTGAAAAGGTAGATGCACTTCTAATTTCGAAAGGCATAGCCAGATGGCCTTCTGTAGAGGTTACAAGTGTATGACAGAGTTTTAATTCCAAATCAGTGTCTCTTCTGTGATGCTGGCTCTGCACTCCCAATTAGGAATTTATTTGGGTTAATAAGTAATCCATGCCTGGAAGATTTAAGGAATGTGACCTTCTTCATGCAGATTATTTTTAATCACTGTGCTTTCAACCTAACACCCAGCTGAGATTAATCCATTTGATACATATTTATTGCAGTTTTGCTACTGAATATACCATGGGCTGCCAGAAGAAGGAACAAGTCTGTCTTGGAGGAATATAGCCAGAGTGCTCCTTAGGAGTGATGGTGCTCAGACTTCATCTTTTGTACTTTGGACATGTTTTCAGGAAGGGACCAGTTCTTGATGATTGTTAAAATACTAGAGTACCACCAAGAGAGAGCACAGTCTTCTGAGAAGGACTGAACTGGTGGCTGCAGTAAGAAGTTCCAGGGTAGCAAGGATTGTGGGGCTGGCACAGGACTAGGTGACATTTCCTATGGAGTCTCTGAGTCAGAGCCAGTTCAGCAGCTCCTGACAAGAAGCTATGTTCTAGCCTTTTCGGTTCTAGGAAGGCATCAGGGAGCAAGAGGAAACTCCTCTCTTAGATTCTTATTCTAATAAACATGAATTTAAACATGCTACTGTGATTGTTATTTGGTGGAGGGCAGGCTATTTCAGAATACTTAGGGTGGTCCTGGTGTTATGATCCCTAGTGAGTTGTGTTGCTAAAGGCCATGTGTCTCTGGTAGTTCAAATCCACCCACAGCTCTGATGGAGAAAAATAGACAATCTCCTCCTATTGGGATTTATAGCCTTGAAAAACTGATAAAGGATTGCTGTGTGTCAGAACTGACTGAACGACAGTGAGGAGGAAGGTTTTTTCCCAGAATTTTTCTTGAGTGAGTCTGGTGTGTGAGGCTTCTCTGAAGAAGGATTATTTTAGCTAAATCTAGAGTGATTTCAAGGGGCCAAATGTGTGTGTGTCAGCAACAAAAATGACAAAGAAATGAGGGAAAGAAGAATCAACAGAGGATCTGGGATATGCTCATTGAAAAGCAGGAGAAAAACAGTAAGATCATACGTGTTGCCTTTAGGTCAATTCGAACTGATAGCAACCCCTCAGGACAGGAGAAGTGTCCTATAGGGTGCTCAAGGCTGTAAATATTCACAGGAGCAGATTGCCGCATCAGTTCGAAGCTGAACATGTAATCATGGCACCAGTAGGGCTCCTGGCAAAAGGGAACGGGTTAAAATGAAGCTAGAAGGAACCAAACTTAGAATGATTGAGTCAGTTCCAACTCAAAAGGCATTTGCACTATGGAAAGACAATGGCACTTAACAGTCTATTTTCTATTTTTGAAATTCTTGAGACACACAAAAAAATGAGGGTATAATTGTTTTAGAAATGCTGTCAATGGCAGCTCCATTATAGAAATTGCATAATGATCAATACAACATAACATCATGTATGAACATTTTATATAAACCACAAAATATATATGTTGCTGATGTCAACATGCATATCTACACATACAAGGATGTAAAAGTGATTCAGGACAACTGTTCCTCAGTAGGACTATTTGCCTTTCATCTCTAAATTCCCAGCAATTTACTTCCTAATATGTTTTTGTTGTTCTGTGCCGTTGAGTCACTTGTGACTCATAGTGACTCTATGTACAACAGCCCTAAACTGCTCTGTCCTGTGCCAGTCTCTCCGTCTCCGATACACCCATCTCCATTACCCTAGTCACTGAATCAATCCACCTGATAGAGGGCCTTCCCCTCCTGTGCTGTCCCTCCACCCTACCAAGCATGATGTCCGTCTCTAAGGACCGGTCCCTCCTTACAACATGTTCAAAGTATGTTAGACAGAGCCTCAGAATCCTTGCCTCCAAGGAGCCACCCGGTTTGACCCTTTCTAGGATGAATCTGTTTGTTTTCCTAGCAGTCCATGGTACCCTCAATACTCTTCTCCAGCACCACAGCTCAAAGGAATCAATTCTCCTTCTGTCCTACTTAGTCATTGTCCAACTCTGCTGGGCTCTATGAGGAGAAATGTGGGGTCAAGATTGGTGGAAAATCTATCAATAGTCTGTGTTATGCAGATGATACAACCCTGCTTGGTGAAACTGAGGAGGACCTGAAGTGCTTGCTGCAGAGGGTCAAGGACTGCAGCCTCGAATATGGATTGAGGCTCAATGTCAAGAAGACAGAGATTCTCACCACTGGGCCAATTGGCAGCATCAGGATGGATGGTGAAGAGATTGAGATTGTTCACAGCTTTAGTTTGCTTGACTCCACAGTCAACACTCTTGGCACCAGTAGCCAGGAAATTAAAAGACGTATTGCCTAAGTGCCCTTCAACAAACGAATGGGTAGAGAAGCTGTGGTATATTCACACAGTGGAATACTATGCTGCATTGAAAAACAAGGAACTCATGCAATATTATTCAAAATGAGTGACCCTGGAGGACATGATGTTGAGTAAAATATCACAGTCACAAAGGGACAAATGCTATATGGTGCCACTGCTGTAGAATGAGGCTGACATCGGGGTGGGGGTAAGACTGAGAAAAATTGGATAAATTATGCATTGAAGTCTATGAGGGAGAGAATAGTTTAAAAGTATTTTAGGGCATTATGTTTATCATAAGAGTACAGAATGAGGGTTGCAGAGTGGATTATATTTGGAGTGTGTGTGTGTGGGATTGTGTACCAATGAAGGAGTCTTTCTTTTGCTTTTCAAGGAGAGGAGCAAACAGGGTGTGAGGGTGGGGTAGGCGGGGAGAAAAGTGCAACAATGAATGAATGGAATTCCAAAATCTCTGTAGATGTTCATTTAAATAAAAAAAATAAAAAGAAAATTTTTTTTTTTTAAAGAAAGACGTTATTGCCATGGGAAAGTCTGCTGTTAGGGACCTCTCCAAAGTATTGAAGAGCAATGGTGTCTCTCTGGAGACTCTAAGGTGCATCTGATACAGGCCATGGTCTTTGCTATCACTTGTTACACATCAAAGAGTTGGACTTCCTAGTATATATTTTAAAAATTCTTTTACAAGACTGTACATTGCTGTAGATTTGGGGCTGTTTTCTTCATGGTTTATCATCATTGTCTCATACAGTATGCCTAAGACATAAATGTGAACATTCATTTTTGAATGGATAATGGAGTATCTGTTTCTCGGTGCTATTCAGTTCATTTTGAGCCATGGTGACCCTCTGGACATAGCAGAACTGAACCCTGGGCTATTCTTGGTTGACCTCTTTGGGGAAGTAGATGGCCAGGCCTTCAGCAGAGCCACTGGGTGGACTCAGTGCCAACCTTTCACTTAGTAGCCTTATGCTTAACTGTTGTGCCTCCAGAAACAAAACCACTAACCAGACTTGGTGCTGTTGAGCTAGTTCTATCTCCTGGATCCACCATTAGGCTTCCAGGGCTGTAAATCTCTACGGGAGGAGACTGTGGAGTGACTGGTGGTTTCAAGCTTCTGACCTGCCAGTTAAGTAGCCCAGTACAGCATGTACTATGGTACCAGCTTCCTTAAGTTATTATGGAAGGCCTACACCAAATAAATCAACTATTCTGCCTTTTTTTTGTTGTCTGTCTCTACCTTCCTACTCTGTGTAGTGTTGACACCATAGGAGGCCTGCAATTACAAGAGTGATTCTATGTGACATGACATGCTAATAAAGCTGACGGTGTGTGCAGATAAGCAGGATAAAAAACATCTTTGCTGCAAAAGTCATTGCTGTCTCCTTTAAAGTATGGAGTATTTTATGATTTCACAGTAGATTTTATCTTCATTGTCAAGGTAATGATTATGGATCATATAAATCTTTAAGGCTTTGTTGTATCAAGTGTCAAATAGCACAGCTTAGTCAAGTAGTTGTAGAGAGAAATATATCTATGATCAGATTTAAAGGGAGTGTTCCTAACATTTTTGCCTTTTAAGAAAGCATTGGTCTCACTCCTTGGTGTTTATCCCTGGGGAGAAAAGTCTTTTCCCACTTATGTCTTTTCCTCTCCATCCTTTCCCTTTAAAAGATTTCCCTCATGGAAAAAAGAATGGCAATTTGTAAAGCTCACAGCTTGATATTAATATGAGAAAATTTATTGTGTCTCCAGATAGCCTCTCTGTGGCTTTCTTCCACCATGCACTTTGTGGATGTGTTGTTGTAAGCTGCCTTCAAGTAGGCCCCTGGTTCCAGGCAGCAACACTGGGATCAAACCTTTGGCATCCATAGGGTTTTCACTGACTGATTTTCTGAAATAGATCACCAGGCCTTTCTCCCTAGTCTGTTTTAGTCTGGAAGCTCTAAAACCTATTTTGTATCACATCAACTGGCATGTCTACGAGATGCACTGGCTGGATTTGAACATGAGTTATTTGCATGCAAGGCTAGAATTCCACCACTGTCCTCTGAGTCATGGGCAGTGAAAAGGCAGGTGCTGATTGTCCTCCTCTTCTTTCCTGCCTTCAGACAATGAGGAGACCGGGGAAAATAGACCCTTGGATGACCCAAAATCTGCCTTCCACTGGATAAGTCAGTCCCCTTGACTCCAGCTAACTTGTAGTCAGGAAGAAAGCCTTTGACTTCAGCCCTGAACTATATTCTTCATCATTTATTAGAAGTTTTAGAGATTATTAATTCAGGTTCTAGCATAGTCCGTAGTGGATTGTACTGCTAAACCTAAAGCTGCTCATCTCCAGGGGTTCAAATTCACCAAGTAAAGGAAAAAGATTAACAGTCTCCTCCTGTTAAAATTTACAGCCTCAGAAACCCAGTGGAGGATCACTATGTGTTAGAAACAACTCAGCTTGAGTTGTTGAAGTCTCTAGTAAAGCCATTATTTGTTGTTGCTGTTAAGTGCTACCAAATCGGTTCCAACTCTAGTGATATGGAATAACAGAATGAAAGATATTCTCAGCAAAAAAGAGGAAGACCTTCAATAAGATGTGTTGATGTATGCTGCAGCAGGGCTCAGTCATAGCAGTGACCAAGAAGATGTCTCAGGACCAGGCAGTGTTTCATCCTGAGCCATCCTTAAGTTGCATTCAGTCCGTCAGTTTATCTTGTTGGAAGATCTTCCTCTTTTTTGCTGACACTCTATCAAGCATGAAGTCCTTCTCCAAGGATTAGTTCCTCAGATGCCATGTTCAAAGGAGGTGAAACATAGCCTCCTCATTCTCACTTAGAAGGAGAATTTGGGCTGTGCTTCTTCCAAGACAAAGTTCTTCCTCCTTCTGGCAGTCTGTGATATGTTGAATATTCTGTATTCTAAAGCAGATGTTTCAGTCTTCGCTTCTCTGTCAGTTATCTGTGATTATGCTCAGTTAAAATCAAGAAAAATGATAGAAGTTATCTGTATCTTCCAGTGCACAACCTTTTCCTTTCTCCTGGTAACGTTGAGTCCTGATTGTACCTTTTTTGACAATTGCTAAAACTTTTTGCTTAATTATTTCCCCGTCTCTGGCCAATCACTTGGCATTGAGGAAATTTGCCTTGTAGGGTCCTTGCTCTTGATGTCAGTGGCAACTCTATGGGAGATCCATTGTTGGTATGGATGGACACCATCTTCTTAGATATGTGCAGAATAATTTTCATATTTGTTTACAAAAGTATCAAATCTATCTATGTTGCTTCAAGCAGATACTTACCAAGCATAATGCAGTTCACTCTAAAAATCTAGACACTATGTTTAATTGAATCTAAGATACCACAGTGACATAATGCATTGGGCACATCTGCAGAAGATTTCTTTGAAGTGTTAAGCAAGATGTCACTTTGAGTAACAAGGTGTACCTGACCCCAAGCCATGTTATTTTTAAGTCTCATGTGCATGCAAAAAACAATGAATAAGGAAGACCAGCGAAGAATGATTGCCTTTGAATTAAGTTGCTGCCGAGGAATACTGAGTATATGTTGCACCTCCACCAAAATGCTCCGCAACAGTGACAATGCTGAGAGTTTGCTTTAGATATTTTTTTGCATGCTATTAGAAGTGTCCAGTCCATGGAGAACAAAGGACATTATGCTTGGTCTAATAAAAAAAGATGAAAACCCTTAACAAGATGGATGGACATTGGCTGCAACAGTGCATTCCAACATTGTGAGGATAGTGCAGGACCAGATAGTGTCTTGTTATTTGATATTTAGGTTACTGTGAAGTGAGTCCTTGTCAGTATCAGCTGGGACTATCAACAAGATACTACTAATGAAAACATTACATTGTTCTTTTATGGAGCTCTGGTAACAATAGTGCGTTTTATGTCGGGATATTAACTGAGAGGTCAGTTGCTGTGATTCACCAGCTGTTCCAAAGTGGGGGGCAGGTGGGCAGTTTCCTCCCATAAAGATTGACAGCCCTGCAGATGTGATAGAGGATAGCTGTGAGTCAGAATCGAGTCGGTGATAGTGGACCTAATTTTGGTTTGCGGTATGAGGAAAAAAATGCTCCCAGTCAGTTGTGTGATTCTGTTGATGTCAAGGATGATTGTGTTAGAAATTTTACTGTAAGTGAGTCGTAAATGAATGAATGACCTTAGAGAGGGTAGGTGTATTTGGATGTTGAATAGTGAGCTAGATGTACAAGTTCTAGGTCTGATTATAAAATAAGATAACCATTTAATTTCTGAATGTATAGAATGAGAATATTTGGAAGCTTAGGACCATCTCTCAGCCTTGCCTCATTACACCTCTCCAGCTGTCTTGTGTGTTCTGTATTCTGACCTTCATTTAGTTTCTCAGATGCACCAGACTTGTCTCAGCCTAATGTCTTTCGCGTACATTATTTTTTCCCTCCAAACTTACTGCTCTGCTTCACTCTATGTTCAAATCTTGCTTTTATCTCCAAGATTACACTTGAAATATTTGCTAGATTTGGTTGTTTAATATACTAAAGCAAACATACTCTATGCTTATGTATACACAGTCCCTATATTTCTTTTTAGCATTCATTATAATTAAAATCAAGGACTTTTTATTTATGCAATGATTGATTTGTTGCCTGTTTTTCTTTCATGACTGTCCTTGTGCTGTATCTATAGTGTCTAGTAGACTGCCTGTTGTTGTTAGGTACTATTGAGTCGAGTATGACTCAGTGACCCTATGAACAAAAGATCTGACCCTTGTTCTATCCTGTGCCATCCTCACACTTCTGACACAGAAATAGTCATCACATAAGTCCACCTGGTCAAGGGTCTTCCTCTACTTTGCTGACCCTCCACCCTTCCCAGCATCATGTCCCTCTCCAAGGACATGCTAGCCTCTCCTAGCAACATGCCCAAAGTATGTGAGGTGAAGCCTCATTTTTCTTGCCTCCAAAGAACACTCTGGCTGCACCTTCTCCAAGATATATCTGTTTGTTCTTCTGGTTGTCCATGTTCTCCAACACTATAGCTCAAAGGAATCAATTCTTTTTCTGTCATTCTTATTCACTGTCCAGCTCTCAGATGCATAGCAAGTGATCAGAAAGACTGTGGCCTGAATCAGACATACCTTAATGCTCAAACTGACACCATCGCTCCTCTATAATTTGGAGAGTTCCCTAACTGTAGATTTTCTCAGTGTAATGCATCTCCTTATTTTTTGATAGTTGGTATCAACGGTGTAAATTGTGGAGACAAGCAAGATGAAGTTGTTGACAGTTTCGTACCCTTCTCCATCTATCATAATGTTCCCAGTTGGTCCAGTGATAAGAATCTTTGTTTTCTTGACATTGAAATTCAATCCATACCAAAGGCTGCATTCCTTGATCTTCTGCAAGAAGTGCTTTAAGTCTTCCTCCACTTTTAGCAGACAAGGTTGTGTCATCTGCATAATGCAGGTTATCGGTGGGTCTCCCTTCAATCCTGATGCCACACTCTTCCTCATAGGGTCCAGTTTCTCAAATAGGTTGCTCAATATACAGATTAAAAAGGTATATAGAGAGAATACAACCTTGACACACTTCCTTCTTAATTGTAAACCATGCCGAGTTTCCCTGCTCTATTCACACAGCAGCCTCCTGGTCCAGGTTTCACATGAGCACAATTAAGTGCTCTGAGACTCCCTTTGTTTTCAATGTCGGTTACAACTTGTCATGATCCACACAGTCAAATGTCTTTGCATAATCAATAAAGCACAAATAGATAGTCTTCTGGTATTCTTTATTTTCAGCCAGGATCCAGCTGACATCAGCAGTGATATCCTTGGTTCCTAGTTAGCACCTAATAAAGACTTGTTGAATAAATAAAATAACAGTAACATACTGTGGAGAGAAGGCAATTTAAAGTCTGAAAGATATCCATTAGTCTGGCAAACAGAAGACATTGGATCTTTTGGAAACAATCATTTTAGGGGTGTAGTGAGGATCAAGACCAAATTGCAAAGTATGTTATAAAAATTAAAAGCCAAACTTTAATTACCTTCAATAAAACATTGGAATACTTCCAAATGATTTCTTTACTGATAGCAACTTTTCTTGATAGTAACTTTTATTAATGCAACAGACATGATTAAAATCCTTCAAATTATAAAAGAATTTTTAAGAAATTCTCAAACAACAGATTATAACTCCTTTTCTCCATGAATAGTGTCTAGAATGAGAAATACACTTTAATATAAACAATCACAAAAGCACAGATGCATCATCTGATATCCTCTGCTTATCACTGATTGAAAAGTATAATATTTTTTATGCCAGTGACATAAAAAAACATGTTATCTCTCATCTGTTCATTCATCAAGACTTGAAATGGAACCTTAACAGACATCTATTTTTTTAAACATTTTATTGTCGTTTAGATGAGCGCTTACAAAACAAATCAATTTTTTGTTCAACAGTTGATGCATAGATCATTTCATGGCATTGGTTGTAATCTCCTTAATGGGGATTACTACTTCTACTGTATTTCTGTTTGCCCAGCTTTCCTGCCTCTTCTAGCCTTCCAAATTTTCTTTTTGGGCAAATGTTGCCCTTTTTGTCCCCTGTGTTAGGCTGCTCTGAGGAGCATGTTCTTCGTGGGTTGTATTTTTCACTTTACATGGCTAACTATTCTTTGGTTTAATGTAGAACTCTAGAAGTGGATCAGTTCTAAGTTTAAAACATACTTAAATACCATAGTCTCCCTCCAATCCTGATGCCACACTCCACTTTGTAGAGTCCAGCTTCACGGATAATTTTCTCGGCATGCAGATTGAATAGGGAAAGAGAATACAATTCTGATGCACTCCTTTTTCAATTTTAAACCATGCTGTGCTCTCCTGCTCTGTTCGTACAACAACCTCCTGGTCCAGGTGCAGGTTCCACATGAGCACAGTCAAGTGCTCTGGGATTCCCATTCTTCTCAGTGTCATTCTCAACTTGTCATGTTCCACACAGTCAAATGCCTTTGCATAGTTAATAAAGCACAAACAGACTTTCTTCTGGTATTCCTTACTTTCAGCCAGGATCCATCTGACATCAGCAATTATATCCCTGTAGCCATGGCCTCTTCTAAATCCTGCTTGAACTGGCAATTTCTTATCTGTGTATTGTTCAAGCTATTTTGGAATGATCTTCAGCAGTATTTTGCTTGCATGTGATATCAATGATATTCAATAATTTCCATATTTAGTTGCATCACCTTTCTTGGGAATGAGAACAAATATGGATCACTTCAAATCTGTTGGTCAGACAGCTGTCCTCCAGATTTCATGGCATAGACTGGTGAGTGCATCCAAGGCTGCATCTGTTAATTGAAACATGTCAGTTGGTAGTCCATTGATTCCTAGGGCCTTATTTTTTGCCAATGCCTTCAATGAAGCTTCTACTTCCTCCTTTGTAACCATTGGGTCCTGTTCATACGGTACTTCCTGAAAATTTTCAGTGACAATTCTTTCTGGTACAATGACTGTGTATTCCCTCCGTCTTCCTTTGATGTTTTCTGGGTCATTCAATATATTGAAATGCCTATAGCATTTTTCAGTATTGCAACACGAGGCTTAAATTTGTTTTTCAGTTCTTTCAGCTTGAGAAATGCAGAGCGAGTTCTTCCCTTTTTATTCTTCAATTCCAGTTCTCTGTATATTCTATTATAATACTTTGTCCTCCCGAGCTGCCCTTTAAAATCATCTGTTCAGCTGTTTCACTTCAACATGCTTTCCTTTAGATTTGGCTTCTTGATGCACCAGTGCAACGTTTAGAGTCTCTTTTTATTTATTTTATTTTTTTTTTATTTTTAGAGTCTCTTCTAACATCTAATTCATTTTTTTTCTTTCTCCTGTTTTTCCAATGACTTCCCCCCCCCCAACCCCGGATGATAGTCTTCATATCATCCCACAACTCATTTGGTCTTTGATTTTTTTAAATTTTGTGGGTGTTTTTTCTTTTTCTTTATTCCCCCCTCACTAGTTTATTTACAAAACTCAAATACAAAGTCAAACAAATTCAATTTTCCTCACCTCCCACCCATGAAATTGTATAACCTAATAATTAATCCCCTCTCCCCCTGAACATCCACATTCCTCTTCTTCCAGCCTCGCCCACTCCTTCTGGATCCTTACACTCCTTCTACAATAATGGCTTTATACAATATTTACCCTTGTGGGACTAAGTTAGTTCATTCAGCATAATGCTCTCTGGTCCCTCCCAAGTCAGATAATAACTTACAAAGTTATTGCTCCTGAGTGCTACATAGTATTCTCTTGCGTGAATTTACCATAATTTCTCAACCCATTCTTTTGTGGTTGGACATTTCGGCTGTTTCTATCTTCTTGTCATGGTGAATAATGTGATGGTGAACATTCATGTACAAATCTCAGTACGTGTCTCAGTTCTCATATTCTCAGGGTATATTCCAAGTAGTGAAATAGCTGGGTCATATGGAGTTTCTGTGTTCAGCTTTTTTGAGAAACTGGGATCAAGCTTAGAAGCTCTAGTCCAAGGTATAAAGAGTCTGCCAAATCCAACCAGAATTGTACAATTTAAAGAAGATAGAATTGATGCATGGACCTTCTAAAGATTAAATCCATGTGCCCGTCAAAACCTTTGTCCAACAGGGTGAAAAGAAAACCTACTGATAGGGAACAAACATTTGGTAATGCCATCTCAGACAAGAGTCTTATAACAAAAGTTTACAGAATACTCCTGGGCCTCCACAACAAAAAGACTGATAGCCCAATGACAAAATGAGCAAAAGACATTTTCACAGAAGAAGATGCTCGAATGGCAAACAGACACATGAAGAAATGCTCCAAATCACTGACAATAAGAGAGATGCAAATCAAAACCAAAATTAGGTACCGCTTCACTCCAGTAACAGTGACAAAGTTTAATAGGGCAGCAAGTAATAGATGCTAGAGAGGATGTGGCAAGAAAGGAACTCTTACACATTGTTGGTGGGATTGTAAAATGGTACAACCATTCTGGAAGGTAGTTTGACGCTTCCTCAAATCGATTCTTTTTTTTTTT
>NW_006399830.1:2491769-2569640 GCF_000299155.1 Elephantulus edwardii
CATCCTCCTTTGCTTCCTTAGCTGTCAGTTGTATTTCCTTTACGTCACTGGCACTGGGTTCAGGGTCAATTCTGGAGTAAAACTCAGAGTTAAGGTTACCTATAGGAAAGGGAGCAAACCTAGAGAGAACAAACTTGTGAGTAACAAATAGAAGGGCTTGGAGGGTGTTTCTTTCAGGTTTACTGGGGCGGGGGGGAGGGTGGCAGAAGGTGGCCTAGGTAACATTGGATACCTTAGGCATTCTTTTTTTTTTTTTCCTTCCCCACCCAGGGATCAATCTGGGGACAATGGCACAATCTGGGGACTGAGGAGCTCACCTTGAGGGCCACGATGGCTCACCCCGATCCGAGGGCCGAGGGCAGCCCGCCCCCGGCAGAGGGCCGTGACGGCTTGCCCTGAGCTGGGGGCCGAGGGCAGCCCACCCCGGGCAGAGGGCTGTGACGGCTCTTCCCGAGCCAGGGGATGAGGGTAGCCCGCTCAAATCTTTTCTTAAAATGATCATGAAATTCAGATGGAATTGATTCAAGGTCATATCTTGGTTCCTGTGGACTTATTGTAATTCTCTTCAGCCTCAGTTTTAACTTGTGTATTAGTAATTGATGATCTGACCCACAATCTGCCCCAGCCTGGTTTTGGAGTCCTTGTTGCAAGAAGATCAAAGAATGCAGGCTTTGAAATGAATTGCATCTCAATGTCAGGAAAACAATGATTCTTACCACTGGACTGATAGGCAGCGCCATGACAGATGGAAAGGAGATTGAAACTGTCAACAGCTTCATCTTGCTTGGATCCACAATTAACACTCTTGGTACTGTACTAGGAAAATCTGCAGTTAGGAACCTTTGAGGAGTAATGAATGATATCAGGAGTGGCATCCACTTCCTAAACAACATGCTTCTGGAAACTCTAATGAACTTTGAGAAATGATGGTAGTTACAGAAAGGCTTCAGGTCTTTTGTTCATAGGGTTGCTGTGAGTCATGCTCAACCCGATGGTAATCAATAGTAACAACAACAGTGATGTCAGTTTGAAGACTAAGGTCCATCTGATTCAAATCATAGCCTTAATATTAGTGATGCATCCCAGAGCTGGACAATGAATAAAGATGACAGAAAAATAATTGACTCCTTTGAACTGTGATGGTGGAAAACACTGAACATCCATGGATAGCCATCAGAATGAACTGATATGTCTTGGAGATGTTGCAGCCAGAGTGCTCTTTGGAGGCAAGAATGATGAGACTTCACCTCACAAACTGAACATGTTGCTAGGAGGTACTATTCCTTGGAGAGGGACATGATGTTGGGAAGGGTGGAGGGTCAGCAAAGGAGAAGACGAACCTCAACCAGGTAGATTGATATAGTGACTGTTGCAGTGGGCTCTTGTGTGTAAGGAAGTGTGAGGATGATGCAAGATAGAACAGGCTTCAGTTCTTTTGGTCATAGGGTCACTGTGAGTCATGCTTGACTTGATGGCATATAACCACCACCACCATCATAGTCACAGGTGTTCCACCCTTCTTTGTCAGACCAATATGTTCAGACTTTTTTAAGAATTTGAACTTTATTCTTCATTTTGCTCTCACTCTGTCTTGACCTTTCTGCTGTGATCCTACCTAGAAGAGATTAGTAATAGTAGCTGGTAGCATCTACTACATCTGATCTAAGGTAATGGAGACCATGGTTCATTACTTTTTTTGGTTGTTGTTGTTCATTACTAGTTTTTAAAAATTGTTTCCGTGAGTCCTAGATTTTCTTTGCTCCAGACCAGATGAAGCCAGTAGTTGCATTTTAGCTGGTCCTTTAAATGCTTTTAAGACTCCAGTTGCTACTCATCAAAATAGGACTATGTTAGCATTTGACTTAACCATCCCCTGAAACTATGAATAGAGCTACTCTTGATATAAGCATAAGGTAATTTAAAAACTTTTACCTCATGGGAGTGCTGTCTTGGAACATTCTTTGCCAGTACCTTCCTGAGTTGATAGAGAACATTGTTCTGGTCACATGACATGAGTAATGCTGGACATAGTTCCTATTAGTTCTCCTTAGAAAAAGCAAGAAGAATTATAAATATGTACAATATTTTGTGGACGCTACCATTCTAAGCACTTTGCTCATGGTGTCCTCACAGCAAATTCCTAAGTACCTGCCCTTATTCCTGTTTTGCACACCAGGGCACTGAAGGTCAGGAAGCTTAGGTAATTTGTCAGGATGACAGCATTGGCATTCGGATCCTGGTCTTACTTCAGAACTCACACTCTGACCTACTTTGCACAGCAACTCTGTGAACACTTGAGTGTATTACAGCAAAATTTATTATTAAAGGAGCTCTGTGTAGTGGTAGTGCAATGGTTAAGTGCTCAGCTGCTCACCAAAAGGTTTCAATCTTCCAGGCACTCTATAAAGCCCTGGACATCTGTGTTCATAAAAATGACAGTTTAGGAAGCCCTATGTGGCAGTTGTACTGTTATATAGGGTTGCTGTGAGTAGATTCAACTAAACAGCACCCAACATCATATTTATGAATACCTGTCATTCTTTCTTCATTGCCCCTCTTCCTGCCCACTTTCTCTAGCTCTAGAGGTCATCTCCAGGGCAGGTTTCTAGGGAAACATCACTGTCAAGGCTCCCTTTTCCTCCCTCTAGGGCCTTCCCCTAGGGAAGCTGCTATTTTGGAACCTGATCAGCCCCTTTGGACACTGGTTCCAGCTCTGTAAGATTCTTTTGTAACCAGAGGTCCATTGTAGATTCAGTCTATTTTTGAAAGCTAGTCAAGAAACCTAGTCACCCTTTGCAATATATGAGAAAATACATTCTTTGCTGCAACAACCAATTTTCACGTACAGTTTGGTATCTAATCTGTTTTGAGTTTGATAACTACCTGTGTGTGCATAAGTACTGAAGTTCCCAGTGTTCCAGAAGCGCCCTGCACTATTAAAAGAGAATTAACAGCTTTCTGTAAAGAACAAAACTAAGCTCAGTACAGCCTGGTATTAATCCCTGCCTAGAAGTTCCACAATCAAAAGGGCAAAATGTGGAAAAGCAAAGATAAATAAGAAAAATTGGAAAATATGCAAAGCCGTCAGAGATGTACCAGTGAGTCAGAAGGAGATAATAATGAGAAAGGCAGCCAACCTCTGTAGTGTGAAATGCACCACCACAAGTGCTGGTGTTTGAAGTTTCTTTGGTGCTTAAACTTCCTTGTTGGTGGCTCACTGGAGAGCTGTGTACAGACTGCATGCAAAGAAGAGGATGCCCTGGAGTGAAAATGAATGAAACCTATTTAGTACCCAATTTGGCATCTTTTAGATTTAAAAGTATTAGTAATATTATAGAAGGATTAACAGTAGTTCCCTATTAGTCTTAGCATTTTCTCATTATTATCATTATTACTATTTTTGGCTTGGTAAATTTGACTGTAGATTTTTAAAATGGTAAATGAAGTGAGATTTATTTTGCACAGTTTGATGGCATGCCACCAGCAGGCAACGCTTTCCAGCTCAGGTGGTTTCAACACTTCTCTGATTTCCTTTTTTGCATTCTCCCTTTTCCATTAATTTTTCTTTCAGAGCAGTCATTTTGTTGGATGTAGAAGACAAACTGAAGTGTTGTTGTAGTTTGGTGCTGTGGAGTCGACTGGGACTCATAACCCTTGCACAACAGAGTGCAGCACTGCTCAGTCCTGCGCCATCCTCACTACCTCTGATGAAGCTCAAGTAGTTAGGTGTTAATGAACAATGCCTGCTCATTTTATGTGTCTGTCTCTGCTCGATCACAGCCCTTAAGAACCCTGCTAATCTTTTGGTAAGGAGCAAGAGGAAGCTTTACTTCTTTTTGGAACTTACTTTATGTTTTATAGAGCTTGATATGTGGCCCAGCAGCCAGTAGGATTATAGTAAGTGGTTGTTTTAGAGAAACTGAATGCAACTTCATTGTGGTAGTTTAAACATAAAGTAAATCTTTATGGGAGAATTTGCAATCTGATGAACAGTTCTTTTTAAAGCATAGTACTTGGTTTGTTTTATTGCATTGTTGCTTAAGTGGCAATCTGAGAGACAAAGAATAAATGAAAAGCTTTTCATCAGTGATTTTTTTCACAACAAATGTCCTTTTCTACACCCCCATCTCTAGGTATTTCTGAGTTAAATTTACTGTTGTCTCTAAGTATTTGTGATGTTCACATGACCAGAGCTTTCAGAATTTTTCACACTTTCTACTCTTTTTTAAGAAAAAAACTGTCTTAAATATTTTCTATGTATTTTTAAAATATTTCATAAACATATGAATATTTTATATTAGTTTAGAGTTGTAAAGTTTTAGTTAGTTTTTAGTACCGAGCCACATTTGCACATGGACTGATTATATAGAGAACAATTTCTGCATCCCAGAGTCTGTTTAACTAAAGGCCTTCTGTGTTCTTTGGTTGGGACTATGCTGTTGTGGGAGCTCTGGTGACTTAATGATAAGGAGTTATGCTGCCAACTCAAAGGCACATGGTTCAAATCTACAAGCTGCTCTATGGGAGAAAGATGAGCAGTCTCCCTTCATGTTATTTACTGCTTCTAATGACCCACTGAAGGCTTAGCTATGATTATAACCTGGGGGGTACATAGCAGCAACAGTGCTTTTGTGGACTGGATAATGAGTCTTAAGACAAAAAACCCTAACTCCCTCCCCTAATGTAAAGATGGCTTTTAGTGCACTTTTGGACTTATAAAAACCTCTCAATCTCAAATATCCTCTCCAAGAGCTGAAGAAGCTCTGATAGTACAGTGGTTAAGCACTTCAAACCCCTAGCCATTCTGCATGAGAAAGATGTAGCAGTCTGCTTCTGCAAATATGGACTGCCTAGGATCTGCAGGAGTCCAAACCAACTCAATGGAAGAGCATTGAGACTTTATTTTGTACCAGAGGCTCTGTCTGTCCTCCCTTATTTTTGAGTACTTGTATCAGTGTCTTCAATCCATCAACTGTTTTGGGGGAGAAAGCAGGGTAGTCTCCATTTAAATCCTTGAAGCCCTAATAGAAAGTCACTGGGATTTGGAATCAACATAATGGCAGTAGGTTTGATTTTGAGACTTTTAGAAAGTATGTAAAGTTCTCCTAGAATAAGTTACTAATTTAGTGCTCTTGGGATTCTTGGAATGCCTGAGGACCTCCTATGGAATCTTTTTACTCTCCTACAGAGCTTTCTTAAATTTCTTTGACTAGCTTGAGTAATGCTAGATAAACCCAAGTTTTAATGTGGGCCCACTTCTAACGTGACTTCTAACATAATACGACATTGACATTCAGAAGTGATAACTAATTTTTAAATGAAAATTTCAATACAATGAATGAATATATATAATAGAAAATTGTTAGGTGCTGTCAAATTGGTTATGACTCTTAGTGATCCTGTGAACAACAGTCAGAAACTTTGATCTTTCTTGTGCCACCTTCATGATTTTCACCATGCTTGAGTCCATTGTTAAAGTTACTTGAGTGTCTTGAGTGAGGCTTATCCTCTTTTTCACTTTTGCTGACCCTTCACCTTTCCCAGCATGTTACCTTTTCTCAAGGACTCTTGATAAAATAACCAAAGTATGTGAAACGGAATGTCTCCATCCTTTCCTGTAAGCATGCTGGTTACACCTCCTCCAATACATACATACATGTTCCTTTGGAAGTCCATAGGCTATTCAGCACTCTTTGCCAACACCACAGTTAAAAGGCATCAGTTCTTTGTTGGTCTTCGTTATTCATTATCCAGTTTAGATTCATATGAAGTGATTGAAAGTACCATGGCTTAGATCCTATGCATCTCTGTCTTTAATATATCCTTGCTGTTTAGCAATGTGAAGAGATCCTTGACAGGAGGTTTTTTCAGCGTGATAAATCTTTTTGTTCTTCAATACTACTGCCATGAGTGTTAATTGTAGGTGCAAACAAAATGAAGCTATTGACATCGTAAGTCTTTTCCCCCATTTATCGTGATGCTACTACCTATTGGTCTAGTAGTTAGGTTTTTTGTTTTCATGATGTTGAGATGTGATCCACATTAAAGGATATAATCTTTGATCATCTTTAGTGAATGTTTCAAGTCTACAAAATAGAAGATTGATGTATAAAGAAAAAAAGGAAAAAAATGAGTATATTAAAAATTTATTTAAATGTAAAGCATAATTATTGAGGAAATAGCTGACTGCATGATGCTCAAATTCAGGTTAGTAAATGTGAAGATAGGATTAAATAACAATAACTGTGGTAATTGTGACATATAATGAGAGAGATTTTGGTGAGGTTTTAGAATTTTCACAACAGAAAACTGAGTATCAAGAACAAAGCATGTGCGGGGGGATTGTGTACCAATGAAGGAGTTTTTCTTTTGCTTTTCAAGGTGAGGAGCAAACTGGGGGTGGGGTGGTAAGGGAGAAAAGTGCAACAATGACTGAATGAGTGGAATTCCAAAATCTCTGTAGATGTTCATTGAAATTAATAATAAAAAAATTTTTAAAAAGAACAAAGCATGTATTAAATGATTAAAAAAGAATCAAGTATCTCCAATAATTTGATATCGAGCCACATTACTAAAGTAAAATCTTGAAAGTTGGAAACTCTGTAAAGTGGAAATATGTCAGGGAAGGAAAATGCAGATATTTTACACAAACAGTGATTGACAGAAAACTGGTTCAATTCCCAAAAAATCAGAGATGGTAAGACAGATCATGATCGAACAAAAAGCAAGCCAGTTCCACTAGATTTCCTTATGTGCTCAATGCAGACCACACTTCAGTAAATCTCCCCCCTAAACAACACACCACTTAGCTAATTCCATCAGGGGAATGATTATATTACATCAGGCCACCTCAGGGGAATGTCCAGATGACAACTGTGCAACTGGAGACCAGCCAAGTTGACACCAGCCTTACCTATCACAAGAAGTAGTGATGAAAAGAAACCAAATCAAACTTGGTGCTATCACGTTGATCCCTACTCATAGTAACCCTATAGCATAGAGTAGAACTACCCTCTAGGGTTTTCTAGGTTATAAATCTTGCCATATTTTTTTCTCAAGACTTTTCTTTCAATTAGCAACTGAGCATTTAACCACTGTGCCATCAGGGCTCCTATTATAAAAATAGATACGATTTATTTCATAGAGTTTTGCATACATTTGTGACCTTATTTCATCCTCTCTCTCACTGGGAATACTAACAAGCAGTCCAGTTTCATGTATCTGCAAAAAGTGTAGCAAGTATCTATTAGTATTATGGATACATTAGTTGAAAATTATTTAAATACATATATATTTCCTTTTGACTTTCAAATTTTAAAATGTTGGGGGTGATTGAATTATTGGAAATACTCATGATCAATCAGGAGTTGAGGCAATCTATGATCCAGCATACTATGGGAAAAAAGAATGACATGGCTGGAGAGAGAGCTGTCACTAGTTGCATAAGAAAATTTAAACCCAAATGAGTCCAAATATTTTATATCTTTCATTATGGCCAAAATAGTTGGCTTGGCTTATATCAGGCAGTGATGGGGAATAAAATTTTTATTGACAAATCAGCGTTGAGTTTCTGTCTAAGAAAGAGGAAAATATTAGTTAATGTGTATGATTTCTATCAATAGAGCAATGAACTTTTGAACAGATTGATCAGAGGAAGCATAAAGCAAGGCTGATAGAATGAATCTTCAGCTGGAGACTTTCTTGAGATAAGCAGATTTTCTATGATTTTACAAGATGGCTTTTTTGAGGCAATGAGACCACAGAAAAAAATTCAGGAGCAAAAAAGTAAATCGATAAAGACAGAGTTGTGTTTTAATCATGGAATGAATTGCCTTTTTTTTTAAGTTTTCCACTTTTATTTACCTTTAAGAGAATCCCAAATATATACATTATAATTTTTAATGAGTAATGTACTATTATAATGCTCAATGATTTAAACTGATTCTAGTTTTGCTTTTGATCTCTGGATGGATTATGGAAATTCTTTGTAGAAACTTGGGGATGAGTATGGTGATCAACCAATTGACATATCTGTTTTTTTGCTAACAAAACTACATTTCAGGGGAGCTCTGGTGGCCTAGTGGCAAGGAGCTGCAACTACAATCCCAGAGGCGCACGGTTCGAATCCACCAGATGCTCTGCCGGGGAAGGAGGGGCAATCTCCTCCTGTACCAGTCAGATCTGATTTGACGGTACACGCACACAAAAATTAAAAACAAAACAAAACAACCCCTACATTTCAACCTAATATTTTCTAATGACATATTCACTCAAATAGTATACCCACTGTTATTGAGTCAATATAGATAACATCATTTGTTTATACTTATTATGTGCCATCAGTTGTTTGCATCTCATAGCAGCCCTATGTAGAGCAGCTCTGAACCCTGCTCTATCTTGAGCCAATTTAATTGTCTCTGGCACATCTACTACTATTACCCCAGTTAATGAGTCAATCCATCTCACCTAGGGTCATCTTCTCTTATGCCATTTCTTTACTCTTCCGTGCATGATGTCCCTCTCCAAGGACTGGCCCCTCCTTGCAACATACCCAAAGTATGTCAGACGGAGCTTCAGAATCCTTGTCTCTAAGGAGCAGCCTGGTTTTACCCTCTCTAGGATGTACTTATTGGTTCTCCTAGCCATCCAATGCTCTTTTCCTGGACCACAACTCAAAGGCATCAATTCTTCTGTTATCCTTAGTCAATGTCCAGCTTTCTGATGCATAGCAAGTAATTGAGAGGATCATAGCTTGGATCAGGTGCATCTTTAGTCTCCAGACCGACATTGTTGCTCCTCAATGTTCTGGAGAGGTCCCTAACAGCAGATTTTCCCATTGCAGTTTGTCTTTTGATAGCCTGGCTGCTAGTACCAATAGTGTTGATTGTGGAGCCAAGCAAATGAAAGCTGTAAATAATCTTTTCATCTCTCACTGCCAATTGGCCCAATTATGAGAATCTGTTTTCTTGATGTTGAGTTCCAGTCCGTATTGAAGGTTGCAGTCCTTGACCTTCTGCAGCAAATGCAGATCCTCCTCTGTTTCAGCAAGCAAGGTTGTATCATCTGCATAACGTAGGTTGTTGGTAAGTCTTCCTCCAACCCTGATGCCACATCCCTCTTCACACAGCCCCACCTCCCAGATGATCTGTTCCACATATAGAATGAAAAAGTATGGAGGTAGGATGCATCCCTGGTGTACACCTCTTCTGATTTTGAACCATGTGGTGTTTCCTTGCTTTTTTTCTGATGACCGCTTCTTGTTTAGCTTAAATACAATCAAGTGTTCTGGGATTCCCATTTTTCTCAGAGTTAACCACAGTTTGTTTGATCCACAGAGTCAAGTGGCTTTGCATAGTCAATGAAATACATATAGACATTCCTCTGGTACTCTCTACTTGTAACCAGGATCCATCTAACATTGGCTGTAATATCCTTAGTACCACGGCCTCTTCTAAATGCAGCCTGTACATCTGGCAGTTCTCTGTTAATGTGTTGTTTCAGTCATTTTTTAAAAATTTTCATCATAGTCTTGTTTACATGTGATATTAATGATACTTTTTGATAATTTTTACACTCTGTTGGGTCAGCTTTTTTTGGAATGGAAACAGATGTGGATCTCTTCCAGTCAGTTGGCCAAATGGTTGTCTTCCTGATTTTTGGCACAACTTGAGCGTGTCCAGGGCAATGTCTGGGGCCTTTTCCAATTTCCTAGGTTTTTTCCCCCAGTTCCTTCAGAGGAGCTAGAACTTCCTCCTTCGTCACCACAGGCTTGATCATATGTTGTTTCATGAAATTCTTAATGTGTCAGCCAAGTCTTTTTGGCACAATGACTCTGTATAGTGCTTTAATCTGCTTTTAATGCTTCCTGAATCATTTAATATTCTGCCCAAAGCATCCTTAAGTATTGCAACTCAAGGCTTCAATTTGTTCTTTCTTGTTAAATATATGCTAATAAAATTTTGTTGCCATTCTTATATACTTGGGAGTCAGTTATGATTGAGTAGAACTGTTTTCTGAGGTTTTCTAGGCTGTGGCCTTTATGTGTTCCAGATCTTCTGCGGAACAGTTTTGTGGGTTCAAACTTTTAAGTTGACTAAGTGCTAACCATTGTGCCAATAAGATACTTCGAATTAATTTTAGGAATGTTAACTTCTAGCTCTTTTTGAAAAAGTTGTAAACAGAAGCATTATTTTATGACCAAATTTGCACTAAGCAAAGTAACTCACTGCTGGTATTTGATATTTCTTTGCAGTACCTATATTTTTTAAACATTTAAGCCTAGTTATATCACACTTGAGTGTAAGGAGGTTTATGAATTGATGTAGGTTATTGCACAAAATCTTCTCATGCTGATGTGACTAGGAGATTTTAGCAATACTGTGGGGAGAAAAAAAATTGGAGCTTTGTGAACATAGTCTCATTTATAATGCTTACTTACTGTATTGATCCAGTCATTTTTCTTTTTGCTCTGATAGTGAGCCTGGCTGATTCACAGGTTAGGCTTGTAAAAATAGTTGGCAGTAAAAAATAAGTGGATTTTTAAAAATATACTGCTAGGAAGGCAGTGTTCAAATCTTTAACCTGGTCTTAAGTAGCCCATCCTAACAAGCAGATGAGAATGATTTCCTCTTTGAAAAGAAATTCTTAGAAAAATCCTAGTATATTTAAGATGGACTGCAAAAAGCTTTCATCAGATGAGCTGATAGAGCAATGCCATTTCCTGCTCACTTAGTTATTAATAATCTAGTTTTCAGATCTCCTGTATGAGAAAGGTCTGTTTGGTTTTTCCTCCCCATTCTTGTCAGTAGTAGTATCATCAGCTTTTTTTACAAGTGATACAAAGTTCTAAGAATAACCACTTGCCTTTGACTTGGTGCCCATTCTTGGTGACCCCATGGGTATCAGGGTAGAGGTATGCTCCTTGGGTTTTCAGCCACCGATTTTCAGAAAATTACCTTCTCTTTCCCTATAAGCTGCCTCTTAACAGTTGCGTGATCTGTGGGAGACAGGCTGTTGTTACCCTTCTGTGGAGCTGATTTACGCTTCTTCAAAAAGCAAATTTATGGCCCTTATCTGTTGAGGACTTTTATGAATGACTGGTATAAATCATGCACTGAATGAATATTTTTCCCTCTGAGCATAAATCTGTGATTGGGAGATTGATTTCTGAGTAATTCTTTGGTAACTCATTTAAATTGTTACCCTCTACCAATTTTTTCTACTTTGGCATAAACTGGGGGGCGGGGGGAGTAAAAGGTAACTTTATACTAGTATGATAGGTTTTTGTCTCCTAGGTGGTTCTATAATCTACCTAGATTTATCTCAGAATCCAGTAAATAACGGATGTTGTTGTTGTTATGTGCCATCGAGTCGCTTGCGACTCACAGCGACCCTATGTACAAGAGCTCTATATGCGGAATAGAAAAAATTTACATAATAGGAATCTTGTTAATGAGAGTGTACAAAACAGCTCTATCCACATTTTAAACAGGAAAACTTAGTATATATTTAAATGATACTTACATGATGTGCCTTCAATTAGGGAATATAAGTAGATTTAAAAGTCATCTCTAGGACATCTATCTACTGAAATTGACCAAAATTTCTCATCATAAGGACTAAAAATGGGGGGGGGAAGGGCTCTTTATTATCTCCTTATTTTTATGAAATATATATGAATAACATATAGAAAAAAAAGTTGGTCAGATGATTTACCAGCTAATTCTTAAAGGTCTATTAGTTCGATTGTGGTGGTTTGCATGTTGCTGTGATGCTGGAAGCTATGTCACCAATATTTCAAATGCCAGCAGGTCCTGTGTGGAAGACTTTCAGCACTTACTGATAAAGCCCAATGACAGAGTCTTCAATATGGAATACTTCAACAAAGACAAAAATCCTCTCAACTAGACTGATAACAACTTTCCCCCATTTACTATATTGTTTCTTAAAGATTTTATTTTATTTAGATTCACTGTTAATGCCCATGGAAGTAGCAGTCAAGAAATCAAATGATAACTCATACCTGGTAAGTCTGCTGCACATGAATTATTTTTTTTTTATGAATTCTTTAAAGTATTAAAAGTTTCTGTCACTTTGAAAGCTGGGCAGTGAACAAGGAAGACCACGGAAGGATTGAAACCTATGACTTATAGTTTTTATCAAGAATATTGAATATCCCATGAACTAGTGTAAGAGTGAAGACATTTGTCTTTGAAATCAGAATACTCCTTAGAAATTAGGAGACTTGATATGATAGCATGTACTTTGGACATGTTACCAGGTGGTGCCAATTCTCAAGAACGTCATGATTGGTGAAGTAGAGGGTCACAGACAAAGACGAATACCTTCACGGATTGATTTTACATGCCTGAAAAGAAAAGTCCTTGTAAGACTCCATAGTGGGGGGTGCTGTATATCTGGTGTGAGCAGGAATTGCTGTGTTCCCCAGGGCCCAGGACTTGGAAGTCTGCAAGTTCTCCAGGCAGTTGCCTCTTCACTGTGTCAGCCTTTTTCATCTTTGCCTCAGTTTTCTCTACTTTTGTTTCTCTGAAGAGGAACACCGAGATCGCTGAAGCTTTCTGTTGCCTTTCTCCTTTCTCTGTGAAGGCTGATTTCCTCTAGATCATTGAGCACGTAGTCTCCACGGCTGGCTCTTTCAGTCTCCGTGGCTGACTGGCAGGCTAGCTGGAGTCCGAGATACCTGATTTCAGAATACCAGACCAGCTTCTTTATCAGAGCAGCTTCAGTGATGCATTTCCAATGTATGATCCCTTGTGGCCTCAGTACAAGAGCCCTGCTGACCACATGGCTGTGAGAGATGGGAGTGCTAGGGAGTAGGGGCATGGCGGAGGTCAGCCAGAAGGTTGGCGATTTGAGTTCACTGAAAAGCACCTTGGAAGACAGGCCTGATAATCGGCTTCTGAAAGGTCACAGCCTTGGAAACAGGAGTTATGTCATGTGTATGTGTGTCACTATGAGTTGGAATTGATTCTGTCCCATCCATCAATGAGTACAACAAGCTAAGAAAATAATTATCACACATTATGTGCTTTCAAATTAAAATTTCCCTTCCAAGTATTTTCTTTAATAAAAGACTTTCGAAGAACTGTGAATCAAAAAGACTAGCAGTAGACTTACTCTGAAAAATAGAGAATTTTTTTTAAAGCAAATGTATCTGTTTTACTTAAACGGAATCCCTAATAATGTGCTGATTCTTGAGATGATTAATCTGCAGACACATCCTTTGCTGTGGTCAAGGGGTAAGACTAAGCCTTTAGCCACATCCTGTGTCGCTTCATTATAATGGACAATAGCAAAGGTGACACCAAGTCAGTTTTTCAGTATTGTGCTTGTAAAGGTGGTCTCTGAAGTAGTGAATAGAGGAATCAAACTTTAATGGTAATTTTTATTGTAATCTATTTTCAGTTCTGCCAGTGAAGCAGTATGGGGAGGATGGGGAATTTAGGAATTCCAGGATACAGTCCGTTTTGCCACTGACTAGAGTTGTGACCTTGACAAAGAACATTAACCTCTATTTCCTCATATGTAAAATGGGACTTAACCTGATGGAAATAAAGGTACATTCCAATTTGAGCAACCTGAGTAATAAGGAGGATTTTGAACAAATCAGAAGGTTGAGTTTGTTTTTAAAATCTGCAACAGAAACCTATAAAAAAGCCAACTTCCTCAGTAATTTAAGCTATGGTGAATCAACAAGAGTGAAGTTTGTATGCGCCAGTTAAAAAAGTCACGTGCTTTGGGTTGTTGTTATTGTGTACTGTAGAGTCGGAACCGACCCATACCTGACCCTCCATCAGGTTTTCCGTCAGTTAATCGCATGTGAGGAGATTGCCCCTCTCTCTCCCATGGAGTTGCTGGTGGCTTCGAACTGTGTGCCTTTAGGATTGCAGAACAGCTTCTTGTCTCTAGGCCACCAGAGGGAGGAAAACGTGGACATTGCTTTTTTTCAGAGTCTACAGATGGTGTATATTCAGCAGATACTTGTGAAAGAATTAAAAAAGCCATACTGCACTCTGCAGTAGACAGGAGAGAGCGTCCTGTTTGCTTTGGAGTTGATATGGGTTTCCTCAGTATACAGGTGGCTTTCATCTTTGTATTTGCAGTTTCTTGATGTCTTGTTGATGTCAGCACCAGCACAACAGTTTCAGTGCTGTGTCACTGGTGCTGAGTGGCATTCACATGGCCACATGTCATTTTGCCTCAAGTTAGGAGTGATCATTTGCAGTTTCATTTTATCTGCTGCCACTGGAATTTGGATGTTGAAGACTTGATTTGTACTATGGCAGTCTTGTGTCTACTTGTGAATTAATTCTCCAAGGGCAGAATAGCTTAAAAGCCAACGTGTAAACAAGCTCAGGGGATTAAAGTAGTAGGAAGATGAAACAGCAGTGTGGCATCTATTTCTGTTGCATTTACTTAAAGTTCCTGGTTATTTAGAAGACTACTGCTAGAGGGAAGGAATCTATTTTACTGTGTTTCAGATAGGGGAACTCTTAAGACACAGATTAAGTGTTTAGAGACACAGACAATGCCTGCGTCTCAGCAGGAGCCCAGACTTGTTGCCTTCCTGAGTCTGGATTACATTCTGAACTATCTTACAAGAGTGTTTCCTGAGATGGTTTTGAAACAGACTGATACCAACATTTGGGTGGATTTTGAAGACATCTTATTACCCATAAATAATAGTAACAAGATATTCTTGGAACCTCCCCCCCCCCATAGCATTAATTTTGTCCATCTAAATGGGACTCTCCTAAGCCTGTATAAAAAAATTACTAAAATGAATACTGCTAGGCCACCTTTTCTGGAAAGAATTTCATAGCTGAGCTTCATCTTGGTACAGATTCATAACATGTTATTACTCGTAAATATTAATTTTCCTGAGGCAGTGACTTGAATCTCTAAGAGCTCCCTTTTATTGACAATGAGGTTTCTCTCTGGGTTAGAGAAGTTTTCTGTTCATTTCAGAGGGAGATTTTCCCAGATAAGGATTCTTCTTGATTTTAACACATGTCCGCAGAGAGTCCAGTCAACATATCTCATGCTGGCTGATTGATTCCAAGTGTGACAGTACTGTTTTCAGCAGGTCCAAGAGAAGCCAGGTGCAGACCAGAGAATGTGCCTGCTTCTGCCTAAATTATCTGGTTAACTGCTTTCGGTCCTCAGCTTCAATTGGCCTCAAGTGGATGTTAAACCAGAAATGGATTTCATAGCCCTTTGTAATACTGCTGTAATCTACAAATGTTTGGCTATTGCATTCACTAGTTTATAGTCATACTTCAAAAGATACATGCTAGTTGATGTTGGCTTTAATCATTTCAACACATGGGAGGAGGGATAAGTTGGATTGAATTTTTGCTTTCATGTCTTTTTTTCTGAGAAAGGTAAGTTAATTTATAGATTATTATACTCAGTTATCTCTCTCTCCCCCCATATTCATCCTTCTCTTCCTCCCTTTCTCTTTACTTCCCTTATCCCACTCCCACTTCTTAGGGTTTATATTGAATAGAAACATTATGCTATCTTAACATGTTAAATAACACAATGATTGAGTATTGTAACATTAAAGACTACTTGGCTAAGAAGCTATTAATCTTTATGTGACAGACTGTTTTAGTCACCAACAGAAAATATAAACATGCTGGAAGTCTTTGTCATCCCAGCTTACCTGCTTCAGAAACATTTTAAGAGCAGTAGTCTATTCTTAGCTAGAAATAGGGAGGGAGATACTGTTGTAAATCTTGAAAACTCTCATTTTCAGCTTTGTCACTATAGACCAAAAGCTTGGCTCCCTTCTTGATTTTATGTGTTCAGCAGTAAACTTGAAAATGTGTTAAACATACGTTTATATTAACCTTTCCCTTCAACTTTATGGTTTAGTAATAAGTTTAATTTGTGTTAATCAGGTTACTTTGCATAAAACTACTACAATCCCATAAGGAAGTGTTTGTTACTAATGAGACTTGCCATCCCACAAAGCAGCGTTCCATGGAGGCAGTCAACCAGTGAATAAATGATAACCAGAATGAGACAAAAACATGGATATTGGTCTATTTTAGAACTTGTTTCTGCTGGTAATTTTGGCCTATTTAGTAGTGACGGTAGTTTGTTTTTCCTCCCCTTTCTCTTTGAAGACTTAAAGTTGGAAAGTTTACATGCTGTGCCACACTATTTACCAGGTCAAAGAGCCAGGAAGGCTGGGAAGATCTGGAACCATTATTTTCAAAGACTTATTTAGTGCAGATTAATATGCTAATTGGATTTTCCTTTCATCAAGGACCTGGAAGAGAATTTCTGCTTTGTACCCCTTCATGCTGGTGTATGAAGTGGAATTTTACTCAGCTCCTCTCTTGCTAATTATGCTGAGGACAGGTCTTCCTGCACTTGCCCTTGTGCTTACCCTGAGGAAATTTGCTTAGATCCTGATGACACCCATTTTTCTTGGAGAGGACAAAGCACACAGCTATGGTTGTATACTGTTGAATTGTCGCCTTCTCATGGACACCACACATAGTGCCCGGCCTTGTACCATTTTCAAGATCACTGGTATGGTCTAGTTAATTGTTTAAGCCACTCTGTCGTCGTCATCATCTTTTTTTTTTTTTTTAACTTTTTGTGTGTGTACTGTCAAATCGAATCTGACTGGTACAGGAGGAGATTGTCCCTCCTTCTGCAGCCGAGCATCTGGTGGATTCAAACCACATACCTCTGGGATTGCAGTGCAGCTTCTTGATTCTAGGCCACCAGAGCTCCCTCAAGCCACTCTGTCTCCTAATGTAGGGGCTTATTTTCTAACACTGTATCAGACAATAGTCTGTTTGATCCACAGGCCTGTCTTTGGCTCACTTTTTAGAAGCAGATCACCAGCCCTTTCTTCCTAACCTGTGTTGGTCTGGAACCTCCATTTATAGTTTTCCACCATGAGAGGCCCTTCCGATATTTGAAATATCAATTACATAGCTTCTAGCATCATAGTAACAAGAGAACAGTGGGTATTAGGCATAGCTTTATCCATCATGGTGTACATTTCTTTATTAAGTACTTAAAATTCCATGAGATGAATACCATCTTCATGTCATAGATGGGGGTCAGCTCTGACACCAAGATACTAATCACTTTTCCAATAAAGTGACCTATCTGTGTTTCTAGCCAAAGTCAGTTTGACTCAACATGTAACACATGTGATCTTGTCTGTTACTCTAGATACCTCTTCTTTGCAGTATAAGTTGCTCCCATCAACAGGCCATGTCCATCCACTTGTTAATAATAGGTTGTAGAATGGAACTAACAAAGATTTTTTCTTTTACACACATGCCCGTGCATGTATAAATATATCAGTATTCTTAATTATATCAGTAGTATTAATGAAGGAGCCCTAGTGGTGCAGTGATTAAGCATTGTTGTGGTTATGTGCTGTCGAGTCGACTCCGACTCATAGCGACCCTATGTACAACAGCCCTGCACCCTGCTCTATCTTGAACCATTTTCATTGTCTCAGACATACCTACTCCTTTTATTCTAGTGACTGAGTTAATCCATCTCATCCAGGGTCTTCCTCTCTTCGGCTGTCCCTCCACCCTTCCCAGCATGATGTCCTCCTTTAAGAACTGGTCGCTCCTGGCAACATGCCCCAAGTAAGTCAGGTGGAGCTTCAGGATCCTTGCCTCTAAGGAGCAGCTGATGCTAATCTAAAGATTGGCGGTTTGAACTCACCCACCAACTTCATAGGGGGAAAGGTGGCTGTTTCCCTATAGATTTTCGGTCTCGGAAACCCTATGGGGCAGTTCCACTCTGTCCTAAAAGGTTGCTATGAGTCAGAATTGACTTGATGACAGTGGAATAGGTTTGAGTCTTCTTACCTAATTACTAGTTTTGGAAATGAAATCTAAATTATGTATGAAATTGTAAATGGGCTAGTGTTACGGCTTCATGAAAAGTTATTTTACAGTGTTTAGATCCATAATTGTTTGAACATATATTATGTATTTTCAATATAGTACAGAGTCTAATTGCAACACTAATGAGCATTGAGGATACTTTTGATACTCATGTAAAGTGGTTTGATGAATTGAAGGTGACATTTGATGGATTTAGTGGAAGTTAAGCTCCAATTTGCATTTCAGTGGTATTCTATGGCTGACTTAAGAAAACTTTTTAGATAGGATTTCTTTGTAAATTAAAGGATTTAGGGGAATGATTATGAAATAATTGATTAAAAAGTATGCAATATTGGTTTTCATTGAACTTAAGCTTGTATGGGTTCCATTTAAAATCTAATTCAATATATTTTAGATTTTATATTTCCCTGAACCTCTTTTGGTGTATTAATTTTGTCATGCTTGTCATTCTAATCTAATGATGATTTAATGTTTGCAAACCTGAATACATTTGTATGCAAAGAGTTCTGCTGTGTTTTTAATCAATGAAGATTGAAATTTGGCAACTGAGATGATAAAAAATGAAAAATCTTAAATAGAAAAGGAAAAACAATGATTACACTCTAGAAAGTAGTCTTATTAATGTTCTTGGCTATGAACCATATAATATTTTCCTCTTTTCTTTATTGTGTAGCATTTTGGAGGTGACTAAACCTTAAAAGAAGTAATTACTATGAAATCGTAAGGAATATTCAAATGAGAACAGAACCCTTTCCTTTCCCTTGAAACCCGTGGTCTAGCGTCGTGAGCAAGAATCTGAGGAGGGATATTGGGGTAAGCTCTCACCCTCCTCCTGCCCAGAGGCCTACATAAACAACAGAATGTATAGACAGTGTCTCTTTACCTCATTATTACTTACTCTGAAGAACCCAGAACTTCGAATGCCTATTGAATTAGTCACAGTAGTGTTGGTAAACGCTGTGCTGGCCAGGCAGCCCTCACTTTATTGTGGTTCGCACGCATTACATTTTTGACACAGTGAGGGTCTGTTGTGATCCGTGTCCAGCAAGTCTTTCGGTCCCGTTTCCCAACAGAGTGCACATACTCTGTCTGAGCCACAGCTGCTCATTCCTGTTGTCTGGGACACCTTTTGTTCATGTTGTTGGTCACCTGGCGAACTCTGATGATGTAGTCCATAGGCTGCTGCTGTGCTACTAGCCCAAAGGCCTCGCCTTTCTGTTGGTTCAAATCCACCAGTGACTCCACAGGAGAAAGGTGGGTACTCTCCTACCGTGCAATTTGCAGCCTTCGAACCCTAATGGAGAGTCAGCTATGAGTTGGTTCCAGTTCATCTGCATTGAGTGGTTGAGTTGCATATTGCACACTTAATAAATTTCCAAATCTTAAACCAAACCTGCTGCTGTTGATCCTCACTGACCCATGGCAGCCCTCCAGCAGGTCTCTGAGACTGTAAATCTTTCAGGAGGAAACTGTCCACCTTTCTCCCATGGAGGGACTAGTCAGTTCAAACAGCCAGCACTTAACCCACCAAAACCCAACTTACCACCATCAGGTTGTTCCTACTCATAATGACCCTCCACTGAATTTCCAAGGCTGTACATTTTAACAAAGAAGACTACCCATCTTTCTCCCTGAGGCTGTCGGCATCGAACCACCTGAAATGGAGTCTCTTCATTAGCAATACAGCATGCTGTGGACTGCACCACCACCAGGGAACAAAAACATCGTGGACTCACTTTATCATGGTTCTAAATCGATGGACATAGATGTGAACTTGCAGTGGCTCTCAGGTGTGCCTGAGGAGTAGCCCAGCTCAGTGCCTTGACAATGATTCTCTTCGCGGGACTGTCTTGCACTGTCACCAGGGTTCCTTTAAGGGGAAACAGCACTGCCATGAGTCAGGAGAGCTCAGTCACGTTGAACGTTGCCTTTCCTTGAAGTTGTGAGCCCTGGTGTTGCAGTGCATGGACTGCAGCAGTTGTGCTGGACTGCTAAACAAGAGAGGGGTATGCAGTTCACCGGCTGCTCTTGGCAGGTACGTGGGGCGTCTCCTCTTTTTTAAAATTTTGACCTTCAGAAACCTGATAGAAGGTCAAGCCCCAGTCCTTTAGAACTAAAGTGATTAGATGCTGTTGGGTTTAGATTTTTAAACTTTTGTTTTATTTTCTTTCAAGATGACTCAACAGCATTGGAAAGATTAGGACAGTTCTCAGGGACCAGTGAGGGCATTCTGTTGCAGTTCTTCACCTCTTTGCTTCAACATCATCTTCAGGTGGAAGGAAATATTCCAAAGCAACAATTGAGTCTGAAAATCTTTCCAAGTGATTAATAATGATTCTTTTATAATAAAAATCTTCTGACAGTATTTGTGGAGTACATTTTGGAGTAGAATAAAACATGAACGTAAAATTTTCAAAGATGAAATTTGACTTTTGAAAAGTAATGTTTTAGCATGATATCACAAGAATTTCTTAAAAATAGTGAATGAGAAGCTAAACTTTTTTCTTCAGATGATGTGAAAATATCCGATGCATGTAATCCTTGATTAGATGTCAGCAGTTAAAATTAGATATGATTAAGAAAGGAGAACAAAAAATGTATTCTGATAGCTTAGTAGAAGCTTTGGCTGTGGGTTAGATCTCATTAGTGAATAAATTGCTCAGTTGACTTATCTGAGGATAGTATGCTAATGGTGAGACCATGTCCTTACATGTGTGCTTGACACTTGGCAAGTTCTTTCACCTCATCTCATTTGATCTCCAGAATCTTCAGATGTTGTTGGGACAATGGAGTTATGCCATAATTCAAGGATGAAGACACAGATTTAAAATAATAACTTTATCCAAGGCCATGCAGATAATATCTGCACCTTAACTAGTAACCAGATCTTTCATCACTTCAGCGCTTGTTAATATGCTGCAGTATATGCTTTTTGATTCTTTTGATTTTATATGTTTTTGTCAGAGCCATCAAAGCAGCTCCACCTTTTAGTGACCCATGCACAATGGAACGGACACTGCCTGATGTGGTGCCATCCTTGTAATTGTTACTATGTGAGCCTTGTCTCTACCAAGCAGAATGCATCACAGTTAACACTAAACAAGACATTTGCTGTTAAGATCTGAGCATTATTATTATTTCATGGTTCCCAGTGAAGATATTTTGGCATAAAAACATTTAACAAGGGGTATCATTTTATAGCTAAGTCATCTATCTTCTAGGTGAGTTGACATCTTCACGTAGAAAACACATGAGTGTGTCACATACTACCGACAGCCCATGTTCCACTGAGATGCCGCCTAGGAGAGGCCTCACCTTCCCTAGGGTGGCACAATATTCTCACGCATACCTTTCCTGTTGTTGCTGAGTGTTTCCACGTTGTCTGTACAATTCTGATACTTACGGAAATAATGCAGATGTCAGAGCTTTTAACTGGAGTGTCTGATAATATGAAAGAGGATTTTTGCTGATCCTACAGATAGTTTTCAAAGGTAAATTGCACAAGAGGAGATTGCTCATCTTTATCCTGCAGAGAGAGCAGTGGGTGAATTTGAACCACCTACCTTGGGTTGGCAGCATACCTCTTTGCCCCCAAATGCCACTTAATGAGAATTAATGTTGCATATATTTCCCCAAGAAGCACCTAAGGTGGATAATAATATATTGTTGAGTCTCTCATGACTCAGTGACCCTATGTACAGTAGCTCTGAAGCCTACACTGTCCTGAGCCAGTCTCACCAACTCCAAAACGCCTACTCTCATTGCTCTAGTTACTTTATCAATACATCTCACTCAGGATCTTCCTCTCCTGCGCTGTCCCTCCATCTTTCTGAGCATGATAGCCTTCTCCAAGGATCAGTCTCTCCTGGCCACATGCCCAAAGTATGTGAGACGAAGCTTCAAAATCTTAGTCTCCAAGGAGAAACTTGGTTTTACTCTCTCCAAGACAGACCTATTTTCTTGGCGGTCCATGGTGTGTTCAAGACTCTTCTCCAGCACCACAACTCAAAGGCATCAGTAATTCTTCTATCATCCTTAGTCATTATCCAGCTCTCTGATGTGTAGCAAGTAATTGTGAAGACCATGAACTGGATCAGGCACATCTCCATCCATCATTGTGCTGCCAGTTGGCCCAGTGCTGAAATCTTTGTCTTCTTAAATTGAAGACTACAGACCTTGAGCTTCTTCAGCAAGCACTTCTGGTCCTCCTCAGTTTCAGTAAGCAACGTTGTGTAATCTGCATACTGTATGCTGTTGATGAGTCTTCCTCCAATCCTGATAGCACATTCCTCCTCATAAAGCCTAGTCTCCCGAATGATTAGTTCTGCATATAGATTGAAAAGGTATGGAGACAGGACACATCTCTGACGCACTCCCTTCCTGATTTTGAACTATGCGGTGTTTCCCTGCTCTGTTCTGATTACTGTTTCCTGGTCCCAGTATAGGTTTTGCATAAGTACAATCAAGTGTTTTGGGATTGCCATTCTCCTCAAGGTTAAAGTCGGCCTGGAGTATGTGTGAGGAAGTCCTGCTATCCTTGCTTCTAAGGAGGATTTTGGCTGTATTTCTTCCAAGATTGGTTTGTTTATTCTTCTGGCAGTCCGTGGTATATTCAGCATTCTTAACCAGCATCATAACTCAGAGACATCAGTTCTTTGGTCTTTCTCATTCATTGTCCAGCTTTCACGTGTTTGTGGGCTGATTGAAATTACTATGGCTTATGTCAGGTGCACTTTACTCTTCAAATATGACATGTTTGCTTTCTTAACACTTTGGAGAAGTCCTTTGCTACTCATTTGCCCAATGCAGACTCCTTTGATTTCTTGACCACTGCTTTCATGGGTGTTGATTGTGGAGCCAAGTGAAATGGAATCATTGACAAAGGTCATTCTTTAATCTCTTTGTCATGATGTTGCTGATCGGTCCAGTTGTCAAGTTAAAGGAGTCTTGGGTCCTAGATACAAGTCCAGATTTCAAGATGCCAGTTGACCACAGTGGAGAGGGGAGACAAAGATCATATACACACCGCTAGTCTGCCGACATTATATTATTTGTTGGGGATTCTAGTGGTGTAGTCTGTACTGCTTAACCTAAGGGCTAAGCAGCTCTAGTGGATTAAAGGCAGCCTCAGCGATTCAGTGGACGGTTGCTGTGAGTCAGCCAACTCATTGGCAGGAAATTTGAGTTTTTTGGGTTGGGTAGTTTGGGTGAGATGATGATGGATGTCATAGGACAAGAATATCCAGATTCTTCCATAATCAGCCATCCCTTACTGAGAGTGGCTTACAGGAAAGGAAGACATGCAAAGAAGATTAAGGTCATCAGGCAGCTGAGCTCAAGTTATGAAGAAAAGAGGTTAAATGTACAGGTATCTTATTGTGTAAAATATGGCCTTTTCTAGTAGGACTTCTTGTTTTTCTAGAAAGAATGTTGTTATAGCATTTAGCTCAGTGTTTGACTCCATGTGTGGCAGAGAGATGTATAGCTGTTGCCTTACCTGATACCCACAGTCCTGCGTGGCCAGTTACGTAGACTACACATAGAGAGGTGGTTGGGTCATTGCAGATTACCAGTTCTTGAAAGGCAAATAAGTACATTTATTTATTTATTTTTTTAAAATTGGGAAGGGCCTGTATTATCTTTTTCCTAAGTGGAGAATACAGAGTAGTGTTGTGATTGAGGGCACAAAGTTAGACGTTTCAAGTGACCATTCTCTCACGTCTTAGTTTTTTTGTGCTTTTGAGGATGTTAGTTTCTCAAACCAAATGTTCTTTCCTATTAGGCTATGTCTACTGTTGAGAAGTATCATGGAGCAATCTAGCAGTGAATACTTGTGCACTGGGTACCTTTTGTATTTTTAGCATAATACATTTTCTCCATTTCTTATCTTTCATGGTGTCTGACATCCTGTCACTGTGGACTTCTGGGGTTATAGGAACAGTGCATTCGGTGAGCTGCTTTAGTCTTACTCACTGCTTATTGTTTTTTTTTCTCCTCGGCCTGCTTCATCTCTGCTCTTCCCAGAGACTCTTTTGATCTTTTCTTTTCACCCTAGTCTTCTCTTTCATTTAAAAACACTTTTCTTCCAAGAAGTCTGCCTTCATGCACCACAAGTGACATATAAGTTAGTGAAGGGGTAGGAAGCATGATACAAAGGCAACATAAACAACCTCGTCCAGCCTGTAAAAGTGAAAAGTCAAAATGTGCTTTTTTGCTCCAAACTAAAGTAAAAACTTTGAAATGTATACTTGTAATAAACACATTAGAGTTCAAAATATTTTATGTTCTACATACCAATGCTGAGAGTACTTAATAAGCATTGACAAAAATAAAACAAGCCATGTGGCATATAGTATTCTGTCAATTAACAATTTATTTAGCTACAGAGTGAACTATGCCAGTTTGAGAGCCAGTAGAACTTATTTCTGACAATTTTAGAATAGAAATAAGACAGAAATAATCAACGGAGATAATGGGAGCTTGAAAACGTTTATGTCAAATACATTAAAATTTCAAGTGTAGTTGAAGGCTAGAATCCAAATTCAGGATTAATTAACCAAAATAGTTGACAGATGTCAGCCATGCTAATAAAATTTGTATACCCTGAATATTTTCCAGCTTATAATTAACTCCACAGATGATGTGATCTGATTTTGTCACTAACTGCTTATTAATGATGGAGATGATGACTAGTTACAAAATCCATAGTGCTTGCTGAATACCATGTTTAAATGTTTCTTACAAGGCTGGAATAAATAGAAGTCACATCAGTTTTCATGCTTGTTTGATTTGTGTTTATTCTCTTCACCTGTGATTTCAAAGAGGAAGCTGATTTTATTCAGCTCAGCTCTAAGTGACCATGAAGACCATCAATCTATTCTTATTTGGTGGTCAGCAGGGATAATGGCTTTTATTTTTAGATCTTCTATTATGAATTTATTGTCATCAGGCTAGTGATATCACCACTGCAAGTTCCATAATAAAATGCAAGCAGATAATTCTAAGTTCAATTAAAGCTAAACCGGAATACAACCTGTCAATATGCCTTGAAGACTTGAATGCAGAATAGTCTTAGCAGAAACAGTTTAAAAACAAAAGAATATCTCACACTGGCATCCTGTGGTGTAGCATTTACATTCGTATAAAAGAGAAAAGCTGTTCAGATGGCTGGTGGAGTTAGAAAGAAACAAGAAGTTGTATCAGGTATTCCTAGCTTGCATTGGAATGTGTACTCCATGGTGAATACCATTTACCTACCAACCAGTATTTCTCAAGAGTTTCTATATACTAGACACGAAACTAAGTACTCCGTCTATCAGTTTGTCCTACTGTGGAGGCTTGCATGTTGCCGTGATGCTGGCAGCTAAGACACCACTACTTCAAATACCAACAGAGTCACCTACCTATGAAGAACAAGTCTTTCCTACCAAAGAGAGACTATGAAAGAGAATCTGGTGATCCACTTCTTCAAAAAATTGCCTTGTGAAAATCTTATGAATAGCTACAGAACGTTGATCCAATGCTAAAAAAGTGAACTCTTACCTTGGAAGGTACTTAAAGTATCGCCAGGGAAGGGCTACCTCCTCAAAGTAGAGTTGATGTCTCACTAATTCGGACAAACAAACCCCCATTGTCCCAGACACTGTATCAATCCATCTCATCCAGGATCTTCCTCTCCTGCGCTGTCCCTCCACCCTTCTGAGCATGATGTCTTTCTCCAAGGACCAGTATCTCCTGGCCACGTGTCCAGACTATGGGAGACAGAGCTTCAAAATGCTAGGAAAAATAGAAATTAAAAAAAAAAAAGAAATGACATTCTTTTTTTGTGTGAAATGACATTCTTGAAGATGGATCTCATGAAATTGAGAGTGGAAACGAACTGATAGTGGCCATTTTGAATCCGAGAATCATATGGTTTATTACATTGAGAATTACAAATAGAAGAGAAATGGTATCATATTCATCATCCAGAACAATATTGCTTATTGTATTTTGAAGTTCAGTGGTGGCAGGATAGTGCATATGCATATGCTGCTGAGAAAGATATGTTCCCATGACTAGTTTTCAAATTTCCACACCAGCTGCTAATGCCAAGACTGCAGGTTTTTCTAAACTTTGGTAATACGACCTTGTTCCAGGATGCAGTCAGGATATACTGTGGTTGGAATGCAGAAGTTAGAAAAACATGAAGGATAGTTGGAAAATAAAGTCTTAGTGACATAAACAACACTGAAATAATAGACTTTTGCAGGTCCAGTGACTTGTTCATTGCAGCTGTTTCGGTTTTTTAAGCCCAGCAACCTAGTAGTGACTGTGCACATGGACCTTCCCAGATAGTGAACACTCATGGATCAAATCAACTATGCTGAAAGAGACAATGGAGAAGCTCATTTTAAGTCAGCATGCGATCAGGATTGATTGTTGAACAAACCATCAGTTGCTCTATGAGTTCAATTTGAACCTTAAGTAGATACAAACAAGTCAACTCAAGCCTGAGTTTGTACCACCTGAATTTAGAGAGCTCCTCAGCCATAAATTTCACACAGTAAATACCAGTGACGGCAGATTAGATGAATTGTGGGTCTCCGTAAGTCGGAACTGATTCAGTGCAGTGAGGTTTGGGTTGATTTTAATTGGAAGGAAAGTTTTTAATAAATAGGAGACTTTTCTTTTTTCTTTTTCCGGTCATTAGTTCATAGTTGTGCCTGCCTGTTGGGCCTGTACAGTGAATCAGAAACAGCCTTCACTGCCAAATTGTCTTTTTGGAAATTTCCCTATGATCAGAACACTTTGAAAAATCCCTGTTGTTCTGTCATGGTTGTACCTAGAACAATTGGCCAGTTTGATTGATTTGTTTTTTGAGATATTTTACACTCCATTAATTTTTATTTACCATTTAACTGTGGTCATATTGTTACAGGAATTTGGCAATAGAATAATCATACAAACATTTCTAAGTGTGCTAAATGTTGTATTGCTGTTATGTGCCATCGAGTTGACTATGACTCATAGCAGCCCTGTGCACAGTAGCACTGAAACCTGCTCTATTCTGAGCCATTCTCACTGTTTCTGACATATCTACCCTCATTACTCTAGTTACTGTGTCAATCCATCTCATCCATGTCGTCTTCCTCTCCTGTGCTGTCCCTCCATCCTTCCAACTATGGTGCTTCTGCAAGGAGGCGTCAGACGGAGCCTCAAAATCCTTGCCTCCAGTGAGCAGCTTGGTTTCACCCTTTCCAGGATCAGCCTGTTTGTTCTCATAGCAGCCCATAGTATATTTAATAATTTTCTCCAGCACCACAACTCAAAGGCATCAGTTATTCTTCTGTCATCCCTAGTCATTGTCCAGGTCTCTGATGCATAGCATAGCAAAATGGTTCTGCAGTTAGGCAAGAGTCTGGGAAACCAATTGATGGAGATTTGTCTTTATCCCACGAACAATGGAAAACACTTGGAGTTTTTAAAGAGGACCATTGTTGTTAGGTGCCATCAAATCTGTTCCAACACATAGCCAAGCTACATAGAGCAGAAGCACTTCGTGGTCCTGCATCATCCTCAAAGTCTCTGCTGTCCTTGAGCTGATGGTGGTAACCTCTGTATCAGTCTGGTTGAAGAGCTTATTAATTTTCATTTACCTTCTGCCTCACCATGGTGTCCTTCTTCAAGGACTGCCCTCTCCTGCCAGCATGCCCAAAATGTGTGAGATGGAGTGTCACCATCCTTGCTCCCAAGGAGCAGCCCCATGCCACTTTATCCAGGATAGACCTGATTGTTATCTTGGTAGTCCAGTTTAATACTTTTCTCTAGCACAATTCAAAGGCATTGATTCTTCTGTCATCCTTAGTCATTGTCTAGCATTCAGCTGCATAGCAAGCAATTCAGAAGACTTCAGGCTTGGATCTGATGCACTCTAGTCTTTAGACTGACATTGTTGCTCTTTAGCAGTCTAGAGAGGTCCTGGAGAGCAGATTTTGCTAATGCAACTTGTCTTTTGATTCCTAGCTGCTAGTAGTAAGGGTATTGATTGTGGATCCTAGCAAGATGAAATAGCAACTTCAATCCTTGATCTATCATGATGCTGCCTATTGACCTGGTAGTAAGAGTCGGGGCAAGGGAGGAAAACCCTTGATGAAATGGATTGACACAATGACTATGCCAATGGGTCCCGGTGTGTTGGCGATGATGAGGTTGGCTCAGGGTGGAACAAAGTTCAGAGCTGTTCCCCATAGGGTCACTGTGAGTTATAGTTGATTCTGTGGCAACTACTTCACCAAACATGGTGTGCTTCTCCAGAGACTGAGCCATCCTGTTCCCCTGAAAGTATCTGAGACATAGTCTTACCATTTTTGCTTCTAAAGAGTAATCAAGGGGAACATTGACCTTTGCTTCCAAAAAGAACTTTTAAGAAAAACTGTATTGTCAAACAATTTTCTAGCAGCTATTCATACACAATAAAAATGAATATGAATCCATCAGTGGTATATTTGACTTAACACCTAAAATATTGAGTCTTGAGAAAAAAATTAGTATGGCTAAGAGTCACCAAATTTACTTTGGGAATCTGTCATGTTAAATATACATTAGCTCTGCTCTATCAACTTTAGCTTTTAAATTTATTTTCTTCTAGTAGAAATAATGTATTATAAAAGAGTACTTGTTAAACAAGTTAGTAATGATTTTAATCAATATAGTTATTCTCAGCTTTTTGACAGTTTGCTTTATGCCAGTTCACTTTTACAGAATACTTAAATCAGTATCTGTTTTTGATAACCAAAAGAAACCAGAAGTGAATTGTTGCTTTTATGGAGAGAGAAGCAAAAGCAAAAAGCCAAAAAACTAGGAGTCAGTTTATTTTGCAAGAAGTTCATTCACGTGGAAATGAGGGTGGTACCATCAAGCTCCTTCCTCAGGAGCCTTGCTCAGCATTTCTGCATTGATTGCCGAAGCTTTGAGCCATGTCTGGGAATACGATATGGCAGGGTGATGTTAGATTTTTCTGTTATTTGGTATATTTAGAGAGCTCTGTGGCAATGCACTCAGTGAGCAGAGGATGGTAAGGATGGCACAGGATAGGACAAAGTTCAGATCCATTATTCATAGTCGTTGTTAGTAGTACTTGATGCGGTGGTATTTAACAGCAACACTGAGGGAGCACTGTGGCACAGTCCATGGGAATTATACCTAACCAAAAGCTACACTTCTCTAGTGCGTAAAGTCCATTGACAACTCCAAGGGAGAAAAATGGGCAAGCTCTTCCTCTGCGATTTACAACTTTGGAAACCCAATGTGAGTCAGAACCAACTCAGTGGTATTGAGTTGAGAGTTTGAGAGATGATGTGATTGGATAGGCTGTTTCATAGGTCTGTGCATTAGGAATTTAATGGTTGAAGCTAATCTCACAATGGCTTCCTAATCCTAGTCCAGCTTGCGAAAGGTTTCATATGAGTAATCTACTTTCAAGGGGTGAGGTGGAGTGGGTAACTTGTACCGATACACAAATAAGATGATTAAACTACTTTTTAATTAAGTACCTAATAAATAAATCAGAGGGAGCTCTAGTGGCCTAGGTTAAGAAGCTGCACTGCAATCCAAAAGGAATGTGGTTCGAATCTGCAAGCAGCTTCATAGGAAGGATGGCACTTTCCTCCCATGTGATAAACTGCCTTTGAGAACCCACTGGAGAGTCAGCTAGGGTTGATTCCAACCTGATGGCACACAACAGTAACAACATCAGTAAATAAGTAATGATTCACAAATCAGTTACATACATAGGGTTCAGCTAATATTCCAGGGTATTATAAACTCTACAGTAAAGTTGGTTTACTTCAGAGGTTGTGACTGTAATATATCTATTTATTCTCTTCAGATTTTTGTTGGTTGTTTCCCCCACCCCCACCCCTTCAGATATTGCCACTTCCTAGTTCATCTTCTTAGTCACCGTATGAGCAATAAAGCCACCTTCATGACAAAGGTGAATAAAAGATGAGTTCCCCGGAAGGAGATCTGTTACAGCAATCTGAGATCTGAATGAATCAGGTGTGCAGAGAGCTTCAGGTCTCCACTTGTGTACAGGTTATAGAAATGCGGACTCACAATCTTACTAAAAATCTTTGAGTTTGAGATAGAATTTATCTCATTTTAAAACTGTGTTCTACTCAATAGGTTTAGAAGTCAGTATTTTATATATGCCTTATATTTAACAATTAATACACTTGATACCAGCAGTCGGGATATCAAGAGGCATATTGCACTGGGAAAGTCTGCAGTTAAGGACCTCTCCAAATTGAGGAGTGATGATGTCAGTTTGAAGACTAAGGTGCTCCATGGTCTTTTCAGTCATTTGGTATGCATCTGAGAGCTAGACAGTAAGGATGATAGGAGAAGAATTGATGCCTTTGAACTATAATGCGGAAGAGTATGTTTTAGAGAAAGTGCAGTCAGAGTGCCTCTTGGAAGCAAAGATGCCAGTTTATTTCATATACGTTCTGCATGTTGCTTGGTGGAGATATTCCTTAAAGAGAGACATCATGCTTAGAAAGGTGGAGGGACAGCAAAGAAGAGGAAGACCCTCAACCAGATGGATTGTTATAATGATTGCCACCATGGCCTCTAGTGCCATAAGAGGTATGAGGATGGCACCGGATAGAACAGAGTTCAGATCTGTTATGCATAGGGTCACTGTGGGTCATACTTGACTCTGTGTCACCTAACAACAATCCACAAACTTAAAAAAGGAGACATACTGCCTTAGACAAATCCACTGTCAGTGATCTCAGCAAATTACTGGGGAGCAATGATATCAGTCTAAAGACCAAGGTGCACCTGATTTAGGCCATGATCTTTTCAGTTACTTGCTATACATCTGAGAGCTGGAAAATGGGCTCAAGTGTGCCACAGATGATGAGGATGGCACAAGATAGGACAGAGCTGCTGTTCATAGGGTCACTGGCAACTAACAACAAGAAGTCTACTAACTTTTGAATTCTTTCATGACAATAACTACAGATCAACCATTTAAAGGTAACTGTAGTATATAAGTACACCTGTTTAGTTATTCTAAGTCATGACTACGGCCCATTAATTTCTGAGATTTAAATTTTAGTGAGAGGAAGACTGCCCATCTTTCCCTGAGGAGTGCTGGTAGGTGGTGATTTCCCATCGATGGACATTTGAGTTATTTCTAATGAGATGATGTTTCCCCCCTTCCTCATTACAAGCAATGAAGCAATAAACATTTTTGCTTATATCTTTCTTTTTTAAAAAAATATATATAACAATTCTTTTCTTTGTAAAGGTCCCCCTTTGGCCCAGATAATAGCACTATTGAATACTTAATTTTGTTTAAGTATTATAGATTTCTTCAGTCTCTGTTTCTATCCTCCTGTCAGGTTGATTCCAAGTAATGGCAGACATCTATTGGATTTTGTAGGCTGTACAGCTTCAGGGCAGAGATTGCCGTGTCTTTCTCGTGTGAAATTATTGATGAGTTCAAACTGTCAACTTTTGGTTAACAGCTCATAATATACCACCAAGAAAATCAAACCTAACCAAACCAAACCTCTTGCCATCAAGTCACTTCCAAGTTATGGTGACATTCCCATAGAATTTCTGAAGCTGTAAATCTTTTTTTTTTTTAAGTGATGTTCTTCTTTATTTGGTGATGTTAATAAACCCCTTGGTGCAATAGAATGGGCATGACCAGGTTTGCTTCTGGTTTTAACACATATTGATGGCATAACTTTGGGATAATGCCTTCATTATTTACTGCTTCTATAACAAAAATACCACAAGCTGAAGACATTTCCAAACAAGAAATAATTCTGGTTAGGAGGCTAGAAGTCCAAATTCAGGATTGCAGCTCCAGGGGGCAGCCAGACCTTTCTGTCGTTGTTATGTACAGTCGAGTTTTTGAGACTCATTGAAGCTGTAAATCTTAACAGGAAGAGACTGTCTTATCATTCTCCCACTGAGTTGATCTGAACTGGTGATTGATTAATAGCCCAACAAGGAATTCACCTTGCTACTAGGCATCCTTATTAAGCCACCAGGGCTTCTTAAAAGTCTTTGAGTGCTGTTTTCTCACATCAGCATAACTAGAGTCTTTTCATGTTTTTTCCACTTTGATTGAAAAATGGCCTTCATGGTGATGTGGCCTGTAGGGAGTTGGCCTGCTAACCCAAAGATCAAATCCCTGCTGATTTGAATCTAGCAGCTGGTGCTTGAGAGAAAGATGAGCAGTCTCCTCCTGTGTAGTTTACATCCTTGGGAATCCACTGCAGGGTTTCCTGTGTTGGTTCTAACTTGACGGCATTGAGGTTTTTGTTCCATTAAATGGCATTTTCTGACTACTTGTGAAGGTGAACTTCTATTAAATTTGTATATGTGTTCCAATGTCTGTCTGTCCTTTTTCTTATCTATTTGTGGGACTATTTCTTGTATTAGAAATAGCAACTCATTTTGTCCTTTATTTGGAACGTATTTTTATCTGTGCAAATATTTTTTAAGTGCATCTATTCCATGGAATAAGCAAACATATTCACTCACATATATTTGTATCTTTTTTGTTTTCCTATGTTCCTTGTATAACAATTCTTAAATTCTCTTATTGTGAATGTTAATGTTTTAGTATGTATGTTGGGGGTTTTCAGAGGCAGTTACTTGCATGGGAGGAGAATGCCCATCTTTCTCCAGCAGATTTAGTTTGTAGGTTGTTGTATACCTCAAGTCAGAACCAACCCACAGCTGTCCTTCCAGTGGGTTTTCAGAGGCAGTTAACACACAGGAGGAGATTACCCATTCTTCACTCACATTGCAGCTGGTGGAATTGAACCACGTGCTTTTGGGGTTGCATTGCAGATAAATATCTCTAATTTATCTGGAATTCATTGTTTGCTTTTTTTTTCTTACGTAGCTGTTACTGCTATGCTGATGCAATTAAGTAAATCTTCTTTTACCTCTGGATTTCAATGCCATCAGTATTCTTTTAAAATATTTAGATGGTTGCATTTCTCCCCCAGCTTAGCCCATTTTTAGTAAGGTAATGATTTTTTTAAAGCAGGATTTAGTAAATTGGAAAGGTTATTTCCCTGTGCATAGATGTCAAATGCTACCTGAAATGCACAGGGAGGATTATTACTGGAAACAAATCCACTAATCAGGATGCAGTTTAACAGTATTAAGACCTTGGGTAAAAGGGGGACATTTCAGGTATTAATCTAGTGCTTTTACAAAAACTGTAACGTAAGCATGGTGAAGAAAGGCCGTTATTAAATATAAGAAAAAAAAAATCAGGCTTCAAAGAGGTCTCCCACCTCCTTTGTGGCATAAGCTGTGTGGAGGTGAAACAAAACAAAAAACTAAACCACTGCTTTCTTATCAGTCTGCACTCAAGGCCACCCTCCTCCACTGGCTTTCTGCGGCTGTAAACCATATAGAAGGATACAGCTTCATCTTTCTCCTTTGGAGCAGCAGGTAGATTCGAAACCCCAACTTCTGGGTAAGCAACCCAACACATAACCCACTATACCACCAGGATTCTTTAGGGAATGAGGTAAGGTATGTAAAAAACATACCTAAAAGCAGTTTCCTTTCCAGTGAGCTGCATATGTCAGTTACTTTTCAGTCCACCTGTGTATGTATGTCCTACATAGAGAGCTAAAATGGAGAACTTTTTTTTCTTTTTGTTTAGTGTGGGAATGAGTCCTCAGGCTTGGTGATACAACATCCTGCTATCCAAAATCATCTTGGGAAGTAGTGCTGACCGGATTTATTCACCATCATGTATGTGATGGGGAGGCAAAGCAAAGCAAAACAAACTTCATTGTCTCCCACTAGAAGGATTGTACCAGTTACATATTTAAGAAGATTTAGGTTCTATGTTTTATAGCATAGCAATTTAAATATATTTAAAGAAAACTAAGCTTAAGAGAAACTAATTTATGACTAGTTTGTTCATTCATTTGTTCCTCTAACAAATGTTTACTGAGAATCAGTTATGTGTTTGGCATTCTCCAGGGCTCTGGGGAGCTAAGATGTAGGCTTTGCCTCCAGCAGTTTACAGCCTAGCAAATAAATGATGTAACTGCTGTGTTTTGCATTAACCATCCATGCAGCTACAGTGAGCACTCAAGGTGCTGTGATATTGTAGAGGAATGACACAAATCACATGGGATGTGGTGACTGATGATAGAACTCCCGGAGCTGGTCTCGAAGGAGAGAATAGCCTGGCAAAGAGGGTAAGGATACCTGGAGTTTCCACTAGAAGTGAATGACAAATACTAAAGACTAACTGGTGTTTATACTAAGGACTAGCTGTTTCTCCTTTGTGACGGTCATTAATATCCACACGTGTGTGGGAGACAGATAATGTGTGGCATTGACTATCAGGGGGATCTTCAAAGGCTCCTTCTGCAAACTAAGATGAGAGTTTTATCTTGACAGACCGGTTCTAAGCCCATCTACTGTCTGGAAAGAGCTGAGAGTGAAGCATGGCCCGGGTTTTGCTAAGTCCACAGCTTTGAAGACTGGTAGAACAATGGTGTAACAGTCTGTGTGAGAAATATATGGATCAATAGGAGAGTGGTGTCTTTGAAGGAGATTTTTAGGAAGTAGTATTACTAGGATTTGGGAGATGAAAGAAGGAAAGGAGTCTAGGATCATACTTAAATTTCTGGTCTGAAACAAGTTGGTATCTGTGGACTTGGACTGTTGAAGGTCAGGGGAGAGTGCATTTGGGGATGGGAATTCAGTATTGAGGCCATTGGGGCAGTTTTGAGCAGATTGCCATGCCAATGACCTTTTAATTAGCAGTGGAGCATTTAATCACTATGTCACTGTTGCTGGTAAGGTGCCTTTGAGCTGAGTATGACTCACAGCAACCCTGTGAAAAACAGATCTGAACCCTGTCCTAACCTATGCCATCCTCATCATTTCTGATATACTTGAGCCCATTGCTGCAGTCACTGCAGTCAGTCTGTCTAGTTAGGGGTCTTCCTCTCCTTGGCTGACCCTCCACCTTTCCAAGCATGATGTCCCTCATGTTGTTAGATACTGTCAGGTAGAGTATGACTCATAGCAACCCTGTGCACCACTGCCCTAAACCCTGCCCTATCCTTCACCATCCTCATCATCTCTGACACAGTAGAGCCCAGTCCATCTCAGTAAGGGGTCTTCCTCTTCTTCACTGACCCTCCACCTTTCCAAGCATGATATCTCTTTCCAAGGAATAGCCTGGCTAGCTGCATGTTCAATGTATGAAAAACAAAGCTTTGCCATCTCTTCCTCTGGGGAGCAGAGAGCACTCTGGCAGCAGATGCAAACATGTTGAGGTTGGAGGCAGAATAGAGAGGGAAAAGAACAAGGAATGCTGACTTTCACTTCTAAGTTAAAGCAGTACCTCCTTAAGCAGATACAGGAAGGACTCAGACTCTGCTGCGGCTAATGCCTCTTCAGTGACCACTGCCCTTAATCTTGCTGAGTACATCAGAGCAATCAGAAAGAGCAGATTTCATTTCATTTCCATTATCTTTCTCTAGGTAAGATTTTTTATTTTTGGTACTGAACAAATTTTATGTGTCATGTAACACTAAGCAATTGACTGGAATTTATGCTAGAGTAAATATTTGAATAACAATGTCACATAAAATGGAATAGTTCCTCAGCCTTTTGGAGTTCTGCTTTACCTGATCATCTTCCATTTTACTCTGCTTCACAAAATTAACTTTCTCTTGTTAGCAAACTGTTCACTAGACCTTTTAAAGCCATTATATGTTGTTGTTGACTGCTATCAAGTTGAGCATGACTCATAGTGACCCTATGAACAAAAGACCTGAAGCCTTTCTATAACTATTGTCTTTTCTCGAAGTTCATAGACTTTCCAGAGGCATGTTGTTTAGGAAGTGGATGCCACTCCTGCTTCCAAAAACCCTTATGTAGGACCAGTAAAAGCCAATGTAGAAAACACAATATGTAAGGATGCACATCAGTGTGTTGCTTTGGGCATTGCCAAGAAAATAGCCTCCAAATGGTGGGATTAGCATAGTGTATAGATATGTATGAGCTCTAACTACAATATTAATGTGTTCATATGTATGAAGAATAATTTGTTCCAGTCTGATTTAATAAAGTTGTAAAACCAGAAACAGGCTAAACTTTCTGTTAACGGAAATTGTGTCCATTTTTAAAGGGTTATTTAAAGTGGTTCATGTTTTAATTAATCAAATTATGAATATTTTGGTGGCATATTTGTTCCACATATTTAGCACTTTGTAACATTGACTTTCTTTAGAATAGATAAAATTCTCTCTGAAGTCTTCAGAACAATTTGGTCCTGTTGGCCTGGTGGTAAGAAGCTGCACTGCAATCTCAAAGCAAGCAGTTCAAATCCACTAAGTGCTTTTTTTTTTAAATTTTTTTTCTTTATTATTGATTTTTTAATGCAACTTTTTTATTTTTTACAGCATATTTTTTCCATTTACTTTCCCCCCATTGATTCTTTGTTGCACATTTTCCTCCCTGCCCACCCACCCCTCTCTCCTCAGTTCATTTTTCCCTTTGAAAAGAAAAATTTTTTCCATTGTTATTCAGTCCCTCGAAGTCCACAAGCCACTTTGCAATGCATTTCTTTTTCTGTAATCTTGTCATAAAAAAAGTACCTAATCCTAGATTCCTTTTAAACACGTCTCTCCATCTGTTTCAATGCAGTGTACATTATTTATCCCCTCTTTTCTTGGGTTTCCCCTAACCCAATGTCAGTCCCATTTTACAAAAGTGGCACTATGCAGTATTTGACCTTTTGTGACTGAGATATTTCACTCAGCATAATGTCCTCCAGGGTTACCAATTTTGTATATTTCATGAGTTCTTTGATTTTAAATGCAGCATAGTACTCCATTGTCTGAATATACCACAGCTTCTCCATTCATTTGTTGGTGGGCATTTATTTGGGTTGTTTCCAACTCTCTGCTACTGTGAACAAAACAGCAATAAACATGGGTGTGCATATATATATACTCAAGTGGCAGTTCTGGTTTCTTTAGGGTATACTCCCAGTAGTAGAATTGCTGAGTCAAATGGTATTTCTAGTTCCAACTTTTTGAGAAAGTGCCATACAGACTTTCACAGTGGTTGCACCATTTTACACTCCCACCAACAGTGAATAAGGGTTCCAGTTTCTCCACAACCTTGCCAGCATTTGCTATTTACTGCTCTTTTGAATTTTGCTATTCTTACTGAGGTAAGATGATATCTCATAATTGTTTTTCACCAAGTGCTTTGAGGGAGAAAGATGGACAGTCTCCTTCCATGAAGTTAATTGCCTCTGAAAACCCGCTGGAGGGACAACTATGGGTTGGTTCTGACTTGCTGATACATAGTAACACAGCAGCAAAGAATTCTAGGTTGGCCCAGTTGTTTTTGGTTGCCCTTGAATTAAATCTGACCCATGACAAAGATTTTCATCTCTGGACCAATTGGCAGCACCAGGAAAGATGAAGAAGAAATTGAGGTTGTTACCAATTACAGCTTACTCAGCTCCATAATCAACACTCTTAGCACCAGCAGTCAAGTAATCAAAGGAAGAATTGTATTGGGAAAATCTGCTGTCAGAGACTTCTCTGGACTACTGAGAACCAACAATGTCAGTCTAGAGACCAAGGTGTTCCTAATCCAGGCATGGATGTGGTGAGATGGAAGCAGGGCAGAAAAATGGGGTAGCTTTAAGGTGATTTTGTCTATTTTTTTTTTTCTATTAACAACTGTATTTTCAATTTTCATTAAAATGCTAACTTTTTCATTATCATTCATTTCCTGTTCATAGTATAGTGCATTAACAGTACTTTAAAAAAAATAAAATTTCATGGGTCTTCCTAAAGATAATAACTGCTTTTGCATTTCTTTTTAAAGCCTGGGCCCAGAATTGATTAGTCGTTAATTTATTTATACAGGTTCTACAAAATTTTTGAGACACTTTGCAGTAAGAATACATAAATACAATACATATAAAATAAAGCAAAATTTTAAATGTATTTAAAGTTCAAGAAAATTAAAATTTATCCATCTAGGTCTTCAAAATAGATTAAATTTCTAGATTTTGATCTTTGTGATTAATTTTTATGTAATGTTACCCCTTTATTTCCCCCTTTGAAAATAAATTGGGTTTTTTTATGAATATATGCTCTTAGATATTTTCCATATATTCCTGTATTTATCTGCACTTACTTTTGCATGGATTTGTGTGGTGTGTGGACCATGCCGTTTTCTCCAGGTGTGGATACGTGCTACCATTCCCACAATCAAAATGTAGAAGAGCTGTTGCTAGAGAGGCCTCTTGGATTGCCCCTTAGGCACCACCAGTCCACATCTAATCTGTCAATGACAAATCTAGTCACTGTTTCAATAATTTGGTCATTTTGACAATGTAATGTATGGAATTGCAGAGTATTTAACCTTTTAGGATTGCCTTTTCACTTGGCATAATTACCTTGTAATTCATCCGAGCTATGTGCATCAGTTGGTAATTCATGTTCTTTGCTAAGCGCTATACTCTGGTATAGCTGTACCATGATGTGTATAACCATTCCTCTATTGAGGGACATCTGTATTTTTTTTTTCCTTTAATATTTAACTGCTACCTGTAAAGCCACTGTGGAGATACAGGTTTTGTGTCTGAAAGTATGCTTTTATTTCTCTGGAATAAATACGTAAATGTGCTGAGTTGTGTAATTTAATGCCTCATTTTATAAGAAACAATCATACCACTTTCTAGAGTGGCAGTATTTTATTGCCTATCAACAGTGTTTGAGGGGTACAAATTTTATGCATCCTCAATGGCATTTGATGGTGTTACTTTATTATTTATATATTTATTTCTATTTAATTTTGGACATTCTGATAGGTGTGTAGTAAGAAGGACATCATGCTTCGTACAGTAGAAGATTAATATAAAAGAAGACCTTCAACACAGTGGCTTGGCTCACGGCTTGCAGCAGTGGGCTTAAGCACAACAGTTGTGAGGATGGCTCCGGACAGGTAGTGTTGCATTCTGCTCCCCTTGGGTTGTAAGTTGTAACCAGTTCAACAGCACCTGACAACAAAGCAGCAGCAGCAGCAAGTCTGCTTGTTAGAAATTTTAATTTTCCATTGTCTAAGAATTTATTTTTTTTTTCCTCCACAAGGAAAGTTTTTTTTAGACATGGAAATCATGATTGACTGTTCTTTTTATTTTCCCCCATCACTTGAAAGATATTGTGATATTTTTTGTTGTTTTTTTTTAACCTCTGTGATGATGATGATGATGATGATGATGATGTTGTTATGTGCCGTCGAGTTGCTTACGACTCATAGCGACCCTATGTACAACAGCCCTAAACCCTGCTCTATCCTGTGCCAATCACACTGCCTCTGACACACCCATCCCGATTACCCCAGTCACTGAATCAATCCACTTCATAGAGGGCCTTCCTCTCTTGCACTGACCCTCTACCCTCCAATGGTACATTCAGTACTCTTCTCCAGCACCACAGTTCAAAGGTATCAATTCTCCTTCTATCCTCCCTAGTCATTGTCCAACTCTCTGATGCATAACAAGTGATTGCAAAGACCGTGGCCTGTATCAGACGCATCTTAGTCTCCAGAGACACACCGTTTGCTCTTGAGTACTTTAGAGAGGTCCCTAACAGCAGACTTTGCCATTGCAATATGCTTTTTTTTCTTTCCTGGCTGTTGGTGCCAAGAGTGTTGACCGTGGAGCCGAGCAAACTGAAGCTGTGAACAATCTCATTCTCTTCGCCATCCATCCTGATGCTGCCAATTGGTCCAGTGGTGAGAATCTTTGTCTTCTTGACATTGAGCCTCAGTCCATACTGAAGGCTGCAGTCCTTGACACTCTGCAGCAAGCGCTTCAGGTCCTCCTCAGTTTCAGCAAGCAGGGTTGTGTCATCTGCATGACATAGACTGTTAATAGATCTTCCACCAATCCTGACGCCACCCTTCTCCTCATAGAGCCCAGTCTCTCAGATAATCTGCTCTGCATACAGGTTGAAAAGGTATACCTCCATGATAAATAATGAAAAATAAGTCATTTGAGTTGTTTTTTCTTCTATGTGTAAGGTATTCCTTTTTTACTGATTTCAAGGGATTTTTGCCTTATCTAATCATTTTCTTTACTTTTGCTTGTATTAATTTGTCATAGTGTAGATTTCTTTGCTTTTACCCTGTTTATGATTTTCCCAATTTCTTGTATCTATTCTGTTCTCTTCATCCCTCCCCTCCAAATTTGGGATATTTTCAGCTGTATTTTGTTTGGATAATCTTTTAGTCCCATCTACTTTCTCCTCTCCCTGTGAGACTTGAGTAATACAGTTATTGGGACTATAGTCTCAAGAATATTGGTTGAATGAATAAGTAAATTAACTTTTACATGGTAGTTAAGTCTTTTGAATTGACCTTTACATTTTTCTTTCCTCTGCATGTTTTCCTTCTACATGATGCAGCCCTGTTATTAATTTTGATCATCCTTTCTCCAGTGAACAACAGTCTTCATTTGTCATCAACCAAGTTTATGTGTCAGAGTGTTTCCCTGGTATTTTACTTATCCTTTCACCAATACTACACTATCTTAATTACTGTCACTTTAGAAAGGATCATTATATTTGGCTATATAATCTTATCAATTTGTTATTCTTCAACATTGTCTTGGCCATTATTTGTATTTTTGTGTAAATTTCAGATTAATTTTGCAAAATTCTGAAAAAAAATGCTAATATTTTGAACTGCACAGAGAAAGTTGATGTCTTTATTGTATTAAAGGAACTCGGGCGTTTAAGTGTGTAGCATATTGCACTGCTAAGCAAAAGGTTGACAGTTTGAATTCACTTGCTGTTCCACTGGAGAAAGAGGAGTATCTCATTCCATTAAGGTTTACAGCCTTAGAAACCCAGTGGAGATGCACCATGAGTCTGAAGTTGAAGGCAATGAGTTTGGGCTTTGGGTGTTTTTAGTTATTTGTTTGTTTGGTTTTGGTTTTGTTTATAGTATTATGTTACTTCATGACTTTTATATTTCTTTCAAACATATTCCATGGACATTACTCTGTCTGTTCCCTGGAATATACTTAGTTCATGTGGTAGGACTTTGGTGTTAGGTGTAGTGTTCCCAGGACCCCCTTTAATGCGGTTTCCAAAAATATGAGCTGGTACTCCTGAAATGTGAGTTCCTTGCCTCTGCTAAGTAAGAACAGCGTGACTGGAGTCCAAGTTTTTCTGTGCAGGCAGGGAAAGTTTATTAGGGGAAATACTTTGCATTGTGAAATCACTTTGCAAATAGAAATTTAGAGGAACAAGGGAGTGCTAGCCCATTACTTACCAAACAGGAATTTTGTGGGTTTGGCAATAAGCTGTGCTACAATCCTGAAGGCACGTAGTTCGAGGCCACCAGATGCTCCACGGAAGAAGCATGGACAGTCTCCTCCTGTGTGATTAACTGCCTCTGAAAACCTGAGGGTCAGCTGTGGGTCGGTTCTGACTCACAGTACACAACAACAACAACAAAGATTTAGGTGAGAAGGAGTTTCCTGTTTATTCGTAAGAGAAGGAGGAGAATTCCAGGAAATGACCTGTGTAGAAGGGGTTATGATAATTTAGTGCTTAATGGAGGCTCTCCAGGATGAGTGCTTGCTGTTACAGAAGCTTCTGGTTCAAGAGACGTAAGAGATGGTGTGCATGCACCGTGGGCGGGTTCTCTGGCTTGATTCCTCTGTCTCGTAGATGCTTTACTTCTTCTTGGGGAAAGGTCTGGCTTTGGTCATGAGTTGTGTTTCTGCTTGTGCTCCAGGAACTGATTCACACTGGTTTCCCTTTTAGACTAGATTACCAGAAAGCTAATGAGCCAATTCCAACTGGATGGCACAAGCAAGAAATCTAGTTGTTATTCTCTGTCACAAAGCATATTCTTCTCCAGGATATCACCTTTCTTCTTATTATTGGTAGGTGTCATGCAGTCCACTGTTGCTGACCCTCCAGAGGGTTTTCAGAGACAATAAATCACATGGGAGGAGGTTGGGCTGGTGGATTCTAACTACATACCTTTGGGATTGCAGCGTAGCTTCCGACATTATGCCCCAGAGCTCCCTATAGAGTCCACTAGGACTCATAATGACTGAGAGAGCTGAATCTTGCCTTACTTGCACCTACTCATAGTCGCTGCCTTGTTCATGTCTTTTTCCAAAGACAGGCTCCTCCTGACAGCATGCCCGAAGTTGATGAGATGAAGTTTCACTATTCTTGTTTCTAAGGAACATTCTGGTTACACTTACTCCAACGTAGATTTCTTTGGGAGTTTTTTCTCAGTTTATAATATTAGAGAGCTGGACAATGACTAGGGATGATTGAAGAAGAATTGATGCCTTTGATTTGTGGTGTTGGAGAAGAGTATTGAACATACCATGGACTGCCAAGAGAACAAATAGGTCTGTCTATCCTGGAGAAGATGAAACCATGTTGTTGCCTGGAGGCAAGAATTTTGAAGCTCCCTCTTAAACACTTTGGGCATGTTGCCAGGAGGAGCAGTCCTTGAAGAGGAGCATCATGCTTGGAAGAGCAGAGAGACATTGCAGGAGAGGATGAGATGGAATGACTAGGGTAATGGGTTTGTCAGAGACAGTGAATCTGGCTCAGGATAGGGTAGAGTTCAGAGCTATTGTGCACAAGGTTGTTAACGGTCCATAAAAATTCAGTACTTTGCCAGCACCACAATTCAAAAACATCAGTTCTTCTTTGGCCATCTTCATTCATTGTCCAGTTTCTGTCTTACTAGCCTGAAACTAGTCACAAGAACCCTTTTGATTGATTAATTAATCAAAGTGAATGAGATGGCTGATTGGTCTAGGCCAATCATAATTCACATCCTTGGCCTGGGGTAAGAGTCGACCTTCTCTTTCTACTGTTGTGACCTCAAACTGCGTGCCTTCTGGATTGCATTGCACATTCTTGCCACTAGGCCACAAGAGCCCCCTATATCATGGTATTGTACCTATCTATATCATGGTACTTTCCGAAATTTTTCAGTGTCAGTTAATTCGTTTAGTACAATCATTCTATGTATTCCCTCTATCTTCGTTTGATGCTTCATGGATCATTCAAAATATTGCCCATAGAATCCTTCAGTATTGTGACTCGAGGCTTCAATTTGTTTTTCAGTTCTCTCAGCTTGAGAAATGCACAGCAATTTCTTTCTTTTTTATTTTCCAATTCCAGCTCTCTGCACATTCCATTATAATAGTTAAGCTTTGTCTTCTCAAGTTGCCCTTTGAAATCCTTTATTCAGCTCTTTTACTTTAGCATATTTTCTTTTTGTTTTGGCTCCTCAATTCTCTAGTGCAATTTTGAGAGTCTCTTCTGACATCTATTTCAGATCTTCCCCCTTTCTTTCTTTGTAATGAAAGACCTTTTGCTTTCTTCATGGATGATGTCCTTGATGTCATCTCATAACTCATCTGGTCTTTGATCATTGGTGTTCAATGCTACAAATCTATTCTAAACATGATTTTTCAATTGAGGTGGAATAGACTCAAGACCCAGGGTCAGGGTCTGTAATGTTTACAGCCTTGGAAATGCTATGGGGCTGTTATTCTCTGTTCTGCAGAATTACAGTTAGTCAGACTCTATTGACAGTAGTGACTGAGTGATGTGTTGCAACATACTTCGAGTTGTTGTTGTTTGGTGCTGTCGAGTCGTAGACGACTCATAGCGACCCTACGAACGACCAGCCTGAGCACTGTTCGTACATAGAGTTTCCGGAGGCAAGCCATTTCGGAAGTGGATGCCACTCCTGCTTCCAGGCTTGATTTAGTCGGGAAGCTCCAGCCAACACTGTCCACCATGGGTGCCCATTACCACGATTGGCACATCACTGTCACAGTCTTCAGCACCACAGCAACCACGAGTTACCTCTGTACAGCAACACACAGACCAGTACTTTGAAATATATTTTTATTTTATTACTTATTTCTCAGTTCAACTTTTATAGACTTTTTGTACAAAATAAGCCATGACTAATTATATTCTGTATTAAATTATTCATTATAGGGAGGAAAACACTTGTATAATTTTTTCCTTTAGCATTTGACATTGACTTTTTGTTTCCACTGAATATTTTAAAATAGTACACTGAGCTGCTGTTCTTGGTGTCGCCAAGACTGTGATTTCTGCTAACTACAAGTGCTACAGGGTACTCTGGGAGCTAGGTCACAGACCTTTGAGGTCAGAGGCAGAGAATCTGAGTGTGGCAGAGCCCATACAGCCAATAGGACTTCGCAGAGAACTCTGGGGGTTGGAGTACACTGGAGCCATGCCTCCACTTCAAAGAGGCCAGACGCTCTGCTGTACTCTCTAGGGCACTGTCTATCCTGGCCTGGATGGGGATTTGGGCTGGGGACAGGTGGAGAGCAAAGGCACTCATATCCAGTTTGTCACTTTTGAAAGTGTGCTAGAATTTTCCATTGTAACTATTTCTGGGCATAAATATCTTTGAATGGCTACCTTCACAGGAGAGCTTTCTTTCCTGAGATGAACAACTCCTTTAGAGTTGATATTTCTTTGCTGGATTTACCTCTGACCTCTACTTGATGGGGTGGGCCTGTTAGACTGTACCATAATCAAGCACGTGATTGCATCCTGGGAAATCTTCTGTTGTCCGTTCTTGGGTTAAGGTTAGCTTAAGGTCTTGATGAACAGTCTTAGCTTTCTGTGCTTATTCTGGAAACCATTTTACAGAGTGTGAAACAGTGAGATTTCCCATCGTTAAGTGTGGAATGCTTCTCCTGAAGCATTAATCGTAAGCATGGCAACATCAAACTATACGTTTCTGGAGAAACATTGGTGGTGCACCTCACCTTAACCTTAGTGCGTATGAGTCACAATCAATCTGTATGCTGAACACATTTTTTGAAAAGCTTCACTTATATGAAGAATGTGGCATGAGGATTGGAGGAAGTCTCATCAACAAACTGCTTTATGCAGATAACACAACCTTGCTTGCAGGAAGTGAAGACTTGAAGCACTTACTGCAGAAGATGAAGGACTACAACCTTCAATATTGGTTACATCTCAACATCAAGAAAACAAAAATCACCACCACTGGGTCAATAGGCAACATCATGATAGATGGAGAAAAGATTATTGGCCTTGTCAACAATTTCATTTTACTTGGATCCGCAGTTAGCATGCATGGTAGCAGCAATCTGAAAATCAAAAGATGTTTTGCATTGAGGAAATCTGTTGTCAAAGACCACTGCAAAGTACTGAACAGCAACAATGTCAGCTTAGGGACTAAAATGTGCTTGATTCAAGTCATGTTCTTTTTAGTTGCCTCCTATATATCTGAGAGTTGGAAAGTGAATAAAGATTACAGAAGAATCAATGTCTTTAAAAAGTTGCATTGAAGAAGTCCCCTGGACACCTGAATATCCCATGGACTTCCAAAAGAAGAAATAACTCTTTCTTGAAGGAAGTGCATACCCAGAGTGCTCCATAGAGGCTAGAATGATGAAACTTTGTCGCACCCACTTTGAACATATTTTCAGGAGGAACCAGTTTTTGGAGAGAGACATCATGCTGGCAAAGGGTCAATCAAAAAGATAAAATCTTCAATGAGATGGATTGATCCAGTGACTCTCACACTGATCTTGAGTGTGGCAGACCTTGTGGGGGTGATGAAGGACAGGGCAGGGTGCAGATGTATTGCTCATAGAGTCACTGTGAGTCCTAGTTGACTTGATGGCATTGAACAACATCTACCTGTGAAAGTTGATTCATGAATAAGGAATTCCATAGAAGAATTGATGTCTTTGAGTTAATGGTGTGAGCAAAAAATATTGAGTATATTGTAAGCAGCCAGAAAAAGATTTGTCTTGGAAGAAGTGCAGCCAGAATATGCTTTAGAAAGAAGAGTGGTAAAATTTGGTCTCAGATGCTTTGGAGATAATATTAAGACAGACCAGTCCTGCAAGTGAAAAGAAGAACACTTTTAATGAGATGGGTGCATTACCAGCTGTAACAAGTTTATGCACAGCAACAGTTGTGAGGATGATTCAGGGTTGGGCAGTGTTCTCTCCTGTTGAAATAAGGTCGCTGTGAGTTAGAGCCCACATGATAACCTCTAACAGCAACACCTGGAAAACAGTCAGAACTAAAAATGCTGTGTGGCTACAAGAGTGTACAGAAAAATCCCTTTGATCCTAAGGGAATTTGTACATAATGCATTGAAGTTCTGGAAGTTCCATGTTAATAAAGCAGTGAATCAATTAGAAAACATGCAGAGTCCAAGAAAACTGGAAGATGTAAGAGAGAAAAGGAAACACAAATGACTAACAACAGAAAACACATGAAGGTTGTTAGCAATTCTAAGATACAGATGCAAAGTTAAAATTAGATACCATTTGAGATACCAAATAGACAAAAATTGTTGTTGTTCCATGCCATTGAGTCACATATGATTCTTAGCAATCCTGTGAATAAAAGATCTGAAACCAGTCCTGTCCTGCGCCATCCTCACACTTCCTGACCCATTGCAGAAGTCACCTTGTCACTCCACCTGGTTGAGGCTCTTTTCCCTTGCCAATCCTCCACCCTTTCCAGTATCATGTACCTTTTCAAGGAATAGCACCTCCTAGCAGTATGTCCAAAGTATGTGAGGTGAAGCCTCATCATTCATTCTTGCCTCCAAAGAGTACTTGGGTTGCACCCTCTCCAGATATATAGATCTATTCATTTTCTTGGCCGTTCATGGAATGTTCAGTGGTCTTCTCCAACACCACAGCTCAAATGCATCAATTATTTTTCTGTCATCCATATTCAATGTCGAGGTCTTGGATACATAGCTAAGTAATCAGAAATACCATGGCCTAAATCAGACGCACCTTAGTCTTCAAACTGACATCACTACTTCTAAATAATTTGGAACGGTCCCTAACTGTAGATTTTCCCGTTGTAGTGCATTTCCTTATTTCCTGACACCTAGGGTGTTAATTGTGGACCCAAGCAACATAAAGTTATTGACAGTTTGAATCTCCTTTCCAGCCACCATGACACTGCCATTTGGTATTTCTTGATATTGAGATGGAATCCATACTGAAGGCTGCATTCCTTGATCTTCTGCATCAAGTGCTTCAAATCATCCTCACTTTTAGCAAGTAAGGTTGTGTGATGAGTCTCCGTCCAGTCTTGATGCCACACTCCTCTTCATAGGGTTCAGCTCTCTGATAATTTGCTCAGCATATAGATTGAACACATATGGAGACAGAATACATTCCTGATGCACTCCCTTCCCAATTCCAAACCATGTAGTGCTCCTCCGCTTTGTTTGCATAACAGCCTCCTGGTCCAGTTATAGGTTCCACATAAGCACAATCAAGTGCCCTGGGATCCCCACTCTTCTCAATGTCAGCCACAACTTGTCATGATCCACATAGTCAGACACTTTTGCATAGTCAACAAAGCACAAATAGACATTCTTCTGGTATTCTTTACTTTCAGACAAGATCCATCTGACATCAGCACTGATATCCCTGGTGCCATGGCCTCTTCTAAATCCTGCTTTAACTTCTGGCAATTCCCTATCTATGTACTGTTGCAGCCATTTTTGCATGATCTTGAGCAGTATTTTGCTAGCATGTGATATCATGCCTTCAATGCAGCTTCCACTTCCTCTTTCATTACCCTTGGCTCCTATTCATATGGTACTTTCTGAAATTTTTCAGTGTCAGTCAATTCTTTCTGGTACAGTGACTCTGTTTATATATTTCAAGTATAAATTTAAAAAAATTAAAGAACTTAAAGAATAAATAAATATTGATGTCTTCTCTTTTAAGGGTGAGAAATGCTGATGATTTAACAAAACAGGTGAATAAATAACGTTGGATATACCAGCGGAATTAGCACAAGCAGAATGTTCCTTAGAAATGAGGTGGTGTAGGTGTTGAAGTAGCACATTCTGTTTTATCATGTTCTCAGAAGGGACCAGACCCTGTAGAAGAACTTGATGCTTGTAAAGTAGAGGATCCGAGAAGATCTCAGTGAACTAGAATGACTCAAGATCGTGAAGATGCTGCTCTGTTGAGCAGGGTTTGGTTTTGTTGCACGTGACGTTCCTATGAATTGGCACCAACTAATAGGACCTCTCCAGAGTGTTGAAGAACAATGATGTCAGTGTAGAGACTAAGGTGTGCTGGTCCAGACCATGGTCTTCACAGTTACTTGCTATGTATTAGCTGGACAGTGACCAAGGATGACAGAAGAAGAATTTAGGCCTTTGAGTTGTGGTGCTGGAAAAGAGTATTGAACATACAGTGGAATGTCAAGAGAAATAACATCTGTCCTGGGGAGGGTGAAACCAAGCTGCTCCTTGGAGGCAAGGGCTTTGAGACTCCATCTTATATACTTTGGGGATGTTGAGGAGGGATCGGTCTTTGGAGAAAGATATTCTTGGAAGGGTTGAGGGACAGCGTAGAAGAGGAAGACCCAAATGAGATGAATTGACACAATAACTAGGGTATTGAGGGTAAATGTGTCAGAAACAGTGAGATTGGCTCTGGAGACAGCTGGATTCAGAGCTTTTGTGCTTATGGTCACTATGAGTTGTAATCAGCTCAACAGCATATACCGGCAGCAGAACCTAACAACTACCAAGGAACCCTAGTGGCACAGTGGTTAAAACTCTTGACTGTTAACTTTAATGTCCTTCGTTCAAAGTCACCAGTATAAGAAAGATGAGACAGTCTGCTTCCCTGAAGATAACAGCCCTAGAAAATATATGAGGCAGCTCTGCTCTGTTCTATCAGCATACTGAGTTGGAATTGACTGTACAACAGTGGGCTTGATTTGAGTTTTTAATAGCAATAGATTGTCAGTTCTAATTTCATTTAAAAACACTGCTAAGGGACTGGCTCCTCCCATCTACCAGTCTAAAAACTCATAGCAATATCAATCTGTAGAAGACAAAAGGAAGTGAAGCTGTAAGAATCTATTAACACTGATTTACTTAAATTGCTCCACAATTGAATAGTTGATGCAGACAGGAGGTCATGGTATTTCCTTTCTCCAATGTTCCTGCTTTGCTTGGTTTCTTTTTTACAATACAAATCTTTATCCCTTTTTGTTTTCTCTCCTTCACCCTATTCTCTTCCCTGCCTAGGCTCTTAATCTGGTCTCTCTTTTGAGTATTTTCATGTTGCTCAGGACTTGTTTGCACAAAATCACCAACTCACAGAATTACCTGTAAGTGTAAAATGGAGATTTTTTGTTTTTGGTCCAGACAGCTGCTCACTTATTTTATATATATCTTATAGATATTTCTTTAAATGGTATTAAATGGCCCTGTTGATTCTTTTGTCATTCTTAGGCAACTTAGGTGCCAACTGCTTTTTCCGGAAATTCAGTCTGCTCATTTTTAGATAGACACTCTTTTAGTTTACGAAGAACATATATTTCATCTGCTTTCCCACGGAGAGATTACTGTGATGATTGAATTGGACAATGGAAACTTTTTAAAAAATAATAAAGCACAAGTTAAAAAAGGGAGAAAAAGGAGAAGTTATGCTAAATTAGAATAGACATTACAAAACAAAACTTACATTGACTTGATTCTGACTGACAGTGACCCTGCAGAACAAGATAAAATGGTCCTTTAGGGTTTCCAAGATTTATCTTCACAGAATCAGACTGGTCTTTTTCCATTGAGCAGGTGCTGGCTTCAAACAAAAGCTTTAACCATAACACCAACAGTTTGTTTACAGAAAGCAAAGTTAAAACAAAGATCACTTTTCTTAGCCTCAAGCAAATAATTGAAAACATGTATGCAGTCTATGATTTTCTAAGAAGAACATATAGATAACCATATAGATAACACTGTCTTGAGAAATAGCACAAATAGATTACTATAGAAGAACTTCATCAGGCAGCCACTGCATAGTGAATGCTGTGACACTTTCAAGGAAATAATCATACTGCTTAAAAGTTTTTGTTATTAGAGAAAACGTAAATTTTTTTTCTTTTAAAGCTGTCATTGTGTTAGAGGCAGCAACTTAAAAAACACTACAGACCAAAGACCAAATCAGTTGTGAATAGATGGAAAAAAAAAAAGCACATAGAATGCAGCATCATGTTGGAAAAAATAATATACCATATTCTAGTGAACATAACCCACAATTTAGCTGGTTTGATGCTAGAAAAATGAAGTGAAATAATTACCCATACTAATAGCTCAAAAAAAAGAGAATCATTACAAAGTGTTTGATAAAGTTTTAACTCAATTCCTAGAGATGGAAGAAGGAGAAATCAGTGTCCAATAAGACCTGTCAGAACAGTATCACATAACAAAGAGAAGATACAGAAAGGTGTTGAAGGTTTAATGGAAATCAGTATTACAGAGAAGAACTGGGAAATGTTGTACGTATTGAAATTAATGTTAAACAAAATATGAATGGTTGAACGAAATACAAATTTACTTCATTCATGTCAGTTTTTATTGGTGTACTTACAAAGCTCATATACATTGTATTTCACACTATTCTTCATTCGCATTGTGTTTCATAAAATCATTCTCATGCATTATGTTTTATAAAATCACCATTGGACCTTGCCCATCATTAACCCTGTCTTTTCACCTGGATCCTTCCCATTCTTCCACCCCCCCCCCCAACCCACCAAACTGTGCAGCACTGTGGTTTCGCCCCTACTCATCCTCACCCCTCTGCTCCCATCCCTTCCCTCCTTTGATTCCCGTTCATGTTTTACTAATTACCTTTCTATTTTTACAATAATAGTCTCAAGCAGTATTTGTCCTTATGAGACTGAATTAGTTCACTCAGCATAATGCTCTCCAGTCTCTCCCATGTTATGTAGCATTTTTGGAAATCTTTGCTCCAGAATGCTGCGTAGTATTCCATTGTATCATTCACAACACAGTTTTAAAAAAGAATTTTAAAAAGTACCCCAAATTTCAGCAATATCAACTCAACAAGTACCGTTATATAGCCAAGGAAACTGTGAAGAGAAAAAATTGATGGTGGTGGTGATGATTGGCAACTATTCCATTTGAATACATTTTATTCAATTAATGAGGATAGTGGTTAAAACAGTTGGATAATTGGTACATGAATAGATACCATACATCTACGGTAGAAAACCAAAACCCTCACGGCTGCCAATTTTACCTGATTCATGCTCTTAATGCAGAAGCTAAAACTCTTCAATGGAGGATACAGCCCATCGTTCTCCTATGAGCAACAGGTAGACTGAAACTGTCTATCTTTGGGTTAGCAACTTGACATGTGAACCAGTGTGCTACTGTGGCACAACCAGTAGAGAGCCCATAAAGACACAAGTATATGTAGGAATTGACTGTATGATAAAGTAGCCTTTCAAATCAGTGACAATTAGATAAATTCTTCATTTAAAGTTATCAGGACTTTCCTATGGAGGAAAAAAAATAAAGCAGGATTCCTTCTCTTTTTCTTATTCCCAAACAAGTAGCAGAACAATTATTTAAACATAATACAACTGTTAATGTACTGAGGCTATTCAGATAAAAATATTTATAATATGTAAGAGCAACCTCTGTTAATATGTGAAGAAATTTGAAGATTTGTAAAATAAGTTGTACAGTTCAACTGATCCTGGGCAAAACAGAAAGAGGCAAATCACAGAGAAAGAATTCAGATGAAATAGAAATACAAGAAAAACAGTAATTTTGTCTTGTTTTATCCCACCTCCAGCCAATACCCACCTCCCCACTCCCTCATGAAGAAAAATTTAGATTTTGGTAGTTGCTGTGTACTATTGAGTTGGGCAACTTACCCATCAGGGTTTTATGAGACAGTTAATTGCATTGGAGGAGACTGCCCAGCTAGCAGTTTCGAACTGTGTCTTTGGGCACCAAAGACTTAATAGAAACCTTCAATTTTTAAAATCATGTTTCTTAATTACTGATTCGATACACAATCTCATTAATGATACAGTAGAGCAGAGTACTTAATTTTTACTTTTTAGACATCCCTAGCTGTTGCACATGGTTAAGTGCTGTGCTTCTAATAGAGATGCTGGTCTTTCAGATTACCCAGCAGTGCTTCGAGGAAAGGCCTGGCATTTGCTCCTGAGGGCTCAAAGGCTTAGAAAACTTGTGAGGTTATTCTTTTGGCACAGAGTTGACATGAGCCAGAACTGACTTGATGGCAAATAACACTTTCTTACTTGAAAACAAAGACTTGGGAAAAAACCCAACAAACCCACAGCAAACCACTTAAAATGTTTATATGACTTTAATATCATGACATAGATTTAGTTTCTTCAAATTGAATACAGATATGTTGTTTTGGGGAACGATTTAATTGTTTATAAGGATAATTCTTTTATATAAATTTTTAAAAGGTATTAAAGCATAATTTCTAATTTTGTTGCTATGTGCCATCGAATACTATCAATTTGTAAATTTACATTTTCAATGTATTAATATTTCCCATGAGATAATTGCTACTTAAAATGACATCACTTGTTCCAAACCTGATATCTTTCTGAATTTCTTAACAAAATCTTTATGAAGAAACAGAAAAAGGGGGAAACGTTACAATAATGATTAAGGTAGAGTTTTAATTTTTTGGCAGCATCTTTGAGATTTCCATTATAAAAATGGAAAACAGATTATATCTTGAGCCTAAGAATTAGTTTTCAAGAAGAAACCATAAAGCTTTAAATAAATCAGTAACCACAGACATTACTGAAGAAAACTTTGCTAAGTTGAAGAAAGAAATGAGTAAGAATATAAGAACTTAGCATATTCTGGGTATACCACGAAACAAAGCACAATAAAAAAAAAATAACCCAGATTCTGTGTGATCAAATCAGTTCTGATTCATTATGGACCTTAACATTGGTTTTTGGAGGCTGTAAATCCTAAAAGAAGGAGACTGCCTCCGATTTCTCTTTAGGAGTGGAAGGAAATAGCAAAAAATAAAGCCCCAGGAATAGATGGTATACCAATTGAAGTATTTCAGATAACAGATGTTGCCCTGGATGTGCTCACCAAGCTGTGCCAAGAAATCTGGAGAACAACCACTTGGCCAACTGACTGGAAGAGATCTATATTTGTTCCCATTCCAAAGAAAGGTGACCCAACTGAGTGTGGAAACTACAGAACAGTGTCATTGATTTCACATGCAAGCAAGATTCTGCTGAAGATCATCCAAAAACGATTAGAACAGCACATCAGCAGAGAACTGCCGGAAGTCCAGGCTGGGTTTAGAAGGGGTCGTGGTACTAGGGATATCGTTGCTGATGTTAGATGGATCTTGTCTGAAAGCAGGGAATACCAGAAGAATGTCTATCTGTGTTTCATTGATTATGCAAAGGCATTTGACTGTGTGGATCATAACAAACTGTGGCTGACTCTGAGAAGAATGGGAATCCCAGAACATTTAATTGTGCTAATACGAAACCTATACTTGGACCAAGAGGCAGTAGTCAGAACAGAGCAGGGTAACACTGCATGGTTCAAAATAGGGAAGGGTGTACGCCAGGGATGTATCCTGTCTCCATACCTTTTCAACATGTATGCAGAGCAGATTATCCGAGAGGCTGGGCTCTATGAGGAGAATTGTGGCATCAGGATTGGTGGAAGATCTATTAACAATCTCCGTTATGCAGATGACACAACCTTGCTTGCTGAAACTGAGGAGGACCTCATGCACTTGCTGCGAAGGGTCAAGGACTGCAGCCTTCAGTATGGACTAAGGCTCAACGTCAAGAAGACAAAGATTCTCGCCACTGGACCAATTGGCAGCGTCAGGATGGATGATGAAGAGATGAAGAGAGTGTTCAGAGCTTCAGTTTGCTTGGCTCCACAGTCAACACTCTTGGTACCAGCAGTCAGGAAATCAAAAAACGTATCGCGATGGGAAAGTCTGCCGTTAGGGACCTCTCAAACGTACTCAGGAGCAACACTATCTCTCTGGAGACTAAGGTGCGCCTGATACAGGTCATGGTATTTGCAATCGCTTGTTATGCATCAGAGAGTTGGACAATGACTAGGGAGGACAGAAGGAGAGTGGATGCTTTTGAGCTGTGGTGCTGGAGAAGGGTACTGAATGTACCCTGGACTGCCAGGAAAACAAACAGATCCATCTTGGAGAGGATTAAACCAAGCTGTTCCTTGGAGGCAAGGATTCTGGGACTTCGTCGGACATACTTTGGACATGTTGCCAGGAGGGATGGGTCCTTGGAGAGGGACATCATGCTTGGGAGGGTGGAGGGACAGCGCAGGAGGGGAAGACCCTCTATGAGATGGATTGATTCGGTGACTGGGGTAATCGGGATGGGTGTGTCAGAGGCGGTGTGGTTGGCGCAGGATAGAGCAGGGTTTAGAGCTGTTGTGCATAGGGTCGCTATGAGTCGGAAACGACTCGATGGCACATAACAACAAGTGGCTTCAAACAGTTGACCTTTCAGTTAGCAGTCCAATTCATACTACACCATCAAAGCCTCAAACTCACTGCTGTCAAGTTGATTCTGAAGTAATAGCACCTCTCCACTCAGCTTACAAGGCTGTAAATCTTTAAGGGAGAACCTTCTTTCTGTAGAGTGGCGAGTGGATTTGAACTGAAGACTTCTTATTAAAAAGAAGCCAAGAAACTTGGGGCTCCTTGCCATGAGGATTCTTGAATTATAAGGGTAAATGGAAAACTGTTAGTCACCAAGACCAGGCAAACAATGAAGATGTTGACAGTGACTCTCCTGCTCAATAGGATAAATGATGAAAGAGTGTCTGTGCTGTTTATTTTCTGGGTGAAGGAAATTACCCATGAATTCTCTGTTCATCCACTTGTCTTGTGGGAAGACAATACATAAACATTCTTAGTCAGGGGTTCAGAAACACCAGTTAAAAAATTCCACAATGTTATGGTCTGTGGAGTAAAAATTTAGAACCTGTAGATTTACTTAGTGCATCTCCAGACCTGGGTTTTCTGTTGTCAGTGGGATTCTGTCATTTGGACTGAGTTTAGTGTGCATTGTTCTTGGCAGGGAGACTCATCTTCATCCACTCTTATCTTAGTACCAGTACATCTGCTTTTGGAGCCATGTTCCCAATCCACAATCCATATGCAGTTGCTTGTCATTCTTGCTTATCACTTCAAGTAGTAAGTTGCTCCTTTCCGTACCAGCATTTGCTAGTATGGTAATGGCAGAGCTATTCAAACGATTATGATAATTTGTTAAGAGGATTACACTAAGTATCCCCTCAACTCCCCTTCCCGAAAGCAGAGTTGAATTGAACAACATAAAGGGCATTTTCTTAGCCAAGGATTTTGACTAATGATTTCCTGTGTATTTAAGTGGATTTTGAATAGCAGGTATTGAGTTTTCAAAAATTGGAAATATTTAGAAACTATCCATGGTAAAATTATCTCCTACTCAAATCTGTTTCATTGCTTCTTTCTAGTTCCTTTGAAAGAAATACTTTAAAAATCAGTCATGTGTGTAGTGAGAGAGTCCCTATAGCATTGTGGCTTATATTTTGGGCTGCTAAGCAAAAGGTTAACAGTTCATATCCACCAGCTTGCTCACCTGAAGAAAAATGCCGCAGTCTGCTCCTATTAGGAACTGCTGTAACTTACTCTAGGAAATAATGTTTTCGATGTAATTTTTAAATCTCTATAAATCAGTAGCAGAACTAATATAGTTGTAAATCTATTTTCTATATTCTCCATCATATAAAAAATTACTAACTCATTAAAGAATATTTTAATGTAATCAAGTTTTACACATACAAAAAAAAAATTACCTGGTAGAGGATCATGTAATTCAGTGACAGTGAGATAGTTGCTTTATTGTTTTTCATTTTCTAAATATAAGAAAAATATATTCTGATTGTATGAAAACATAAGTAGTAAATAAGACTTTCACAATTTCTCAGAAGTTTACATTATTCATAATTTATCTCATAAATTTTTTCCAATTTTTAAAGTTCTTTGAGAATTTATTTGCAAAATTCAAATATGTTGTTTTTCACACCAGAGCATTCCCATTTCTCTCACCTCTCACCCATCAAATTGTATGACCCCATGATTAATCCCTTCCCTACCCCCACACATTCTTACCCCTCTGCTTCCACCCTCCCCCCACCTTGGATCCTCATACTCATTCTACTCTAATGGTCTTATACAGTCTCATAACTTTTTCATCTTTGCATGTTAGTATTTTTTTTTAATATTTACCAATTGAGGTAGAATTAAAGGTAAAATAATTTTATGACTCAAATGTTTGCAATTGGATAATGCTTAATGAAAGCGTGTCCTTTAACTGAATATTCAGCCTCTTTTCTCCTAACAGTTCTTTGTTAGTGCATGCACTGGAGCAATGCCTGGAAAAATCAGAAAATACGTCAAAAGGTTGTGGTCTCTCTTTTATATAATGATTAGACTTTTAAATTTTTTGCCATACAGAGATGACATAATCTTTACCATTGGCATGCTTTGAAACAAGTTTGTTAAACAGTTCTCCACTTCAGACATTTCTAATGCAAGGTGATAGATCCGTCTAGCAAATGAATAGTTAATATTTCTGAATAGAAAAAAATAAGAGGGACACACAGGAATCCATTCATTTTCTCAAGTTTTGAAAAAAAATTCAGAAATGGATTCATCATTCGTCTATTCCTTCATGTGTGAATGTCATTCTACTTCTGATTATTTTTCTGAAAGTCTATGAGTAAATTGCTTAATATGATTTTTATGCTTATGGGTTAGTTTAATAACACAACATTATGAAATATGCTTATAAATGTTATAGTGGATCTAAAGATTGCTATTTCAGATCATGTGATCATGCATGCTGGTGCTCTGTCCCGTCAAGTTTGCGCCAACTTGCAGGCCCCTGTGCATAGCAGAGCAAAGCCCTCCTCTCTCGTGAGTCAGCCTGACAGTCACTCCTGTGCTTAGCCCATTGTTGTAGCCACTGTGTCAGCCCGTCTCTTTGAAAGTCTTCCTTTATTTCACTGAACCTCTACTTGACCAAGGATAGTGTCCACTAGGGATCACCGCTCCTGACAAGGTGCTCTAAGTGTGTGAGAGGAGCTCTTGCCATCCTCTGAACAGCTAGTGAAATGACATTCTTTCATGCTCAATTATTTTTTTTTTTACTGAAAAGATATAAGCAGCAATTGGTTAGTATTTTTTAGATGGTCTGTGTTTATCTCTACATGAAGTTATGAAATATGCTTATTAACAATGTTAGATTTAAAGATATTTGGGATTATGTGATTATAAATAGGCTGAGTCTAAATTTGTAATTCTGTGACTTTTATGTGATTTCATAAAAAATTCTTCAATAAAAATAAGTGATGAAATAAATACAGTAGGCTATGTGACATTTTCCAGAGATTTTCTCTACTTGATGAAATTTTCCAGTCCGGACTTATTTGTAGGTTGGTTTTTCCAAAGCAAATGTGTTTACATTTTCATTTGCTTTTTGTTGTTAGAACATGGTTATTTCTAGGTGGACAGTTGATTTGTCGTTTATCTAGTTTGTGGAGTTGTATAACCATTCTCTCCCATCTTTGCTGAGATGTTCTTTTCCCACCACATCAGTTTGCTACTCTTCAGCTCCCCGTTTAGTCTTGGGTCTTACTGGTGTAACTTTGCTCTCATCAGATGGGTCTTGAGAATACAATGTTGAAGGCACGTATTGCAAAGAAAATTTTTGGTGAATGCTGCACCTTTCCCATCCACTGACCTTTTTGAAGACTTTGTATTCTCCCAGTAATACCGAATTACTTAAGGATTCACCTGGCAGTTTGCTTGAAGTCTGTTTTTTACCCCTTAGCCACTGGCAGCAAACCATATCTGCCTGAGAGGCCCCTTTGATCTTCAGAGAGCTTTATCTAAAGAGAGATTAGAGAGGCATTTTTCCAAAGAAATTGAAAACAAATTCTAAGATTTCAGGTCAAGTGAAGTTTTTCCTCTGAATTAAGACATAGGAAAATAACTGTTGATCGATGATTTCATCATAAGTTAGAGATTTCGGAGATTTGTTTGACTTTGGTAGGAAAAAATAGTTTTTGTTTCATTTTGGACACTACATGCTCAGGATAATTTTGAAGGCCAGCTGCACCTTGTTTTTGTTAGTATACCCTATTGACCTTGCTAGTATGAAGGCTTGGGGAAGGAGCTCTGGTTAAGTGTTGGTCAAAGTGGGTTAAGTGTTGGGCTACTAAACCACCGGCTGTGCCTTGAGAGAAGAATAAGGCAGTTGGCAGTCAGCTTCCTTAAAGACATCTTAGGAGACCCTCAGCAGGAGTTCTCCACCTACAGAGTGGCTGGTGTCTGAGGTGAAGAGATTGGGCAGGTGCTATGGGCTTGTCTTGTAGTCAGGTCCCTTAGGGAGAGTTTTCATGCAGGTGGAGAAGCCTGATTCTGCCAATGTTTAAGCTTCCAGCTAGGTGGTTTGAGTCCTTACCTCTCCTCTGCTGAAGAGAGATAAGGTAAGCCAAGTAAAGAGTGCAGCCAGGAGAACCCTGTGGGGCAGCTGTGTTCTGTTACACACGGCTGCCAGGTGTCAGGACTGACTCAACAGCATTGAAGAATGACAGCGTCTAGGTGTGTTGATAAAGAGCTCTGGTGGTGCAGTGTTTGCTGAGCTGCTGACAGAAAGGTCAGCAGTTTGAGATGTTGTAACACCATGGTAGAGAGACCAGGTGACCAGCTTCCCACCCCATCATGTAAGATGCTGTGAGTCAGATGACTCACACTAATAAGGCTGGCACTTCAAATCCACCGCTGCTTCGTGGGAGGAAGATGGGCAGTATCCATGCAGTTTACTGTCTCTTGAAAACTCACTAGAGGGTCAGCTTTGAGTCAGTTCCCACTTCATGGTACATAACAACAATTTGCATGAAGAATTTAAAACCTTTTTGTGATCTGTATGCCTCCTTTTCACTTTTCCCTGTCTCCTTCCTGGCCTCCCTCCCTCCCTTTTAAGCACGTATGTAGCACATATGTTGTTGCTAGCTGTGGTTGAGTCAGGATCGCTTCACAGTGCTTCATGTGAGGTAGAACAAAACTTGAACAGATCCTGCGTGCCATCCTCACAATTGTTGCTGTGTTTGAGCCCATTGTTGCTGCTAGTGTATCAGTCTATCAAGCACTGCTTCTGTGCTGGATTCTGGGTTTATAATAAGTCGAACAAGAAGCAAACGCAGCAGGTATTGGATCTGGTTTGCTCTGGGTTTCAACAAGCCTGATGATGCTATAGGCCATATTGGACTGCTAACCAGAAGGTTGATTGTTCGATTTCACCAGTCCCTCCTTGCGATAAAGAGGAGTTAGCAGCCTACCTCTGTAAACATTCACAGCCCCAGGAGGTGCCTTGGAGCAGTGCTGCTTTGTCACTGTGGGCCATGAATTTTGTTTGTTTGCTGTGGTTTCATCACTATCCTGTCCTGAAATTCAAGACAGTAAACTAATGTCTGTAAAAGAAGTCAGCTGTGAGGGTGTCATTGAGTCAGAGAGCCCTGGGGAAGGCATCAGGAAGATGTCTTTGAACTTGGCTGTGCAAGATGAGAGAACACAACAGGAACATCTAACCAGGACTGTCTGATTTCCAAAAGGAATGTCTGGGTAAAAGAATGCAGAAAATAAGGAGCTGACAGAGGAACCAAGATTTCCAAATTACTCTTCAAAAATCTCAGGCTGTTTATGAAATTTTGAGAAAATGTCTTAGCTTTATGTTCTTCCATTTTGAGCTGCTTGGAATAAAATATCATATAAATGCAAATTTCTGCTATTATCATTTATTCACCTTGTGTTATGTGCTTAAGGAGTCGGCGAATCCAGAAGCTGTTTAATACACAAGGCATTGCCTTTAAAAATATTCATTTATCACATAAATAGTTTTCAGTATATGATAAAGAATGGCCTCTCTCGCCCTTCCTATTTCCACCTAAATTAGCCTCCAAGTTGGCCAGAAAGGACCCTGTCAACGTCTGGTAATTATTATATTTCTTTGAGGACAATTGGTACATGGGACTTGAGCTACTATTTATTAGTTGATAACATTTCGATGTCCTTCATTTCATTAATTAGTTTAGGAAAACTATTTGGATTTCATATACAAGTGGTTGCTAATTACTCGAGCTGTGAGAAGACTCAGAGGTCCAAGTGTCCTATCCTTTGAGTCTGAAAAATTTTCTTGTAATTGGTTTGGCAAGAGAAGTGAGTGAGATTAGCTGATAATGAGGAGGTAAGTATGCTATTTTAGCATGATATAAAGCTGTGATTTTCAGTAAATGGTTGTAGGAATCTAGATATTTATTGGACCTTGGTTTTTTTTCTGCAAATCATTAACATCAGCTGATATTGTAAACTGGGTTATTTCACACCGTTATTTTTAATATGTGTTACTCCTCCAATGACAGGTATTTAAAACATGCTAATTAAGAAACCATTAATAAAGTTAGCAAAATGAGCAATCAGTTTCAATTCTTCAGTTAAATCAGATGAAATTTCATTTTGTATGTTTACACATTGTTTTCAGTTTTATTAAGTAAGATATTTGAAGTAGTAAAGAATAGAAATATGACCAACTCATGTTCCCATGCCAGCTCACCTTCTATTCAAGTGAAGGACTGTGATAACATCGTAAAGAAACTCATGAAATACTTCTCTCTATAGCCAAGAACAAATTAAGCCTCCCAACACTACTTTTTTCAGTCCTGTTGGCTTTCTGTGTTCAAGAAAAAATTTACTTACAGTGTTTGAAACATTGTCTGGGTCTTGGACTTAAATTGTAATGTGAAGGTTATCTACAACAAATAGTGAAATGTTTTGCATTTAATTTTGTAAGATGCTTAGTTTTCCTCTGAGAAAATTAAACTCTCAAATGGATTTGTAACTGAGGTGCCTTGAACTTGAACATGTCTTGTAGCCTTTGGCATGCTTTTTCCTCCTCAATTTCTTGGTTTGAGGTTTTCTTGGTAATCTTTACATTCTTTTGGCATTTTTTCCTTTTGTAAAAGGAGCATTGTTGTGAGGTTTTGAGTCAGTCCCGTATTTATGAGTACCCACACATAGTGAGGTTAGTCCTTTGTGGCCCATAGGGGTTTCACTGGCTGGTATTTTTTGGAAGTAGATCGATCTCTAGGTCTTTATTTCTAGTCTGTCGCCAGAAGTCCTTCTGAAACTGGTTAAACATCCTAGCCACTGACAGTAGGGACATAGTGGCACTTGAAGTCCATTAGTTGGAATTTGAACTCAGATCTCTCTCACAGAATGTGAGAATTATGCCACTGAACCACTACTACCTCTAACATGGTAGCAGATAATGTTGTGTATTAGTACTTTCGTATCCTTTCTCTATGTCTTCTACTCCATGTTGTTTGGACTGTTAAACATGTGGTCCCTTCCATTACGTTTTGTTGACATCAAGGCTTGTAACTACGGTTTTACATTTCTAGTTAGCCCTTCCGAGGTGTTTTTGGAACTTTTGAATACCTCTTGCTAGCTGGAGGAAGGAGTATAATCAGAGTTTAGTTTCTACATGTTGCACATCTTCATTAAGTTTTCTTGAAGATCTGGTATGTACCTACCACATTGGATTAGGTTGTTGTTAGATGCCATTGAGTTAAGCAACTCTGTGAACAACAGACTTGGACCGTGGCCTCTCTTCTGCAATCCTCATTATTATAACACACTCGGGCCCATTGCTGCAGTCACTGTGTCCGTCCATCTCATTGGAGGTCTTCCTCTCTTTTACTGACCATCTTTCCAAGCATGATGTCCCTTTCCAAGGAATAACCTTACTGTAAAGAAAATGAGATACACTGGTGCAGTGACTTAATTATTGAGCTGTTAGCCAAAATGTTGATAGTTTTCTGTGGGAGGGATATGAGGCCGTCTACTGCCATTGAGATTTGTAGCGTTGGTACCATAAGGACCTATTCTATACTCTTTTCTATAGGGTTGCTGTGAGTTGGAATGGACTTATTGACTCTGCTGCGGTGGGGGGAGGAAAAATGAGATGAGAGGAAATAAATTGGAGGAAAATTACTTTTTTGGTCCCTGAAGAGATAGATTTGTCATCTAGATGATGTGACAAGGTTAGCCGGGAAAACTTAGAAAAGAATAAGTAATAATAAGGATAATATGTCTTTTTTGGAGCACATTTGTAAGATGATTATTGGTATATCTCAGTAGAATCATTGTGAGCAACAATTTCTGGGGCTTCTGCATTTACTTAAAAAGTGGTACTACGTGACACAGGCTCATGAAATTAACAGCCTCCTGTGATTTGAAGCCTGATGGAGAGTTGCAGGAGTCCGAATCAACTTGACAACAGTGAGGTTTTGGTTTTGTTTAGTGGTTTGATAAAGGAAATGAACCACTATCTTTTTAAGGTATGTGGGCCTCATGAAGCTTTCAAAATTTAGAGCCTTTGCCTGCACATCTCTATTTACATTGGAGGAAGCTGAAAGCAGTGTCTTACTTGAAGTTGCACAGCTATCGAGTATTAGTATCACCATTTGACAATATTTATGTAAGAAAAGGAACACATTGCTGATGTGATAAAATCAAGGGCCATTGAGACACCAAACAATAGCCTCTCTTCCCCCTCCCCCCCATGTTCTTCATCATTATCCATATCATCAGCATTGCTGTCCCTTGTGTTTGTAGAGCTCTGGTATAGTGTGCTACATGTTATACTGTTAATAAAAACGTTAGTGGTTCAAATCCACCGACCACTCCATGGGATATAGATGGGCTGTCTCCTCCTGCAAGGAGCTACAGTTGGGAAACCGAATGGAGGGTTGCCTTGAGTTGGAATTCTCTCCCTAGTAGGAGTTTTAAAGCATAAAACTGGTTTCCTACATACAGTGCATTTAAGTATCACAATCACCTTGTGACCATGAGTAAAGTCAGGACTAACTGTGATCTAAGTTGAGAAAACTATTTGCAGAGAATGAAATAATTTGCTAAGGTAGTGAAGCAAGGACCTGAGCCTTCCATTTCTCTGCATGCACTGCCTCTCAGAAGGCTCCACCTCACTCCTTTCCAAGACCAGGGAACCCATTAGAGACACATGCAGGGGAGGAGGAACCCCATTCTGTGTAATGCTTACAGTAAGTACTTGACTTTTGCTTATCATGATGCATTGTAAATGCACTTCATTGATTCCTGTGTGTGTTGTACACAACATTAGTGATTACGTAGCATGGATAGCAGTATTGTGGTGTAGAGAGTACCTTTGTGGAGTTTTTAAACACTGAGGCTAAGGGGTCATTCAGTGGCTGTCCTAAAGGACTCTTAGGAACCCTTCTGAATTATACTGTTATATTTATTTATTAAACAAACAAATTTAAAAAACCATTGTCATCCTTTGGGTTTTGACTCTTATTGACCCTTCTTTGTATAGACAGTCTTCCCAGGAGCAAACTGTCACCTCATCTCCTCCTTCAGAGATGCTGGTAGGTTCAAACTTGCCAACCTTATAGCCACCAACCTAAAAGTTTAGCCCACCATGCTGTGATCTGTCTTGGAGATGGTGAAGCCAAGTTTCTCTTTAGAGGCAAGGATTTTGAAGCTTCGTTTCACATAGTTTGGGCACATGGCTAGACCAGTCCTTGGAGGACATTATGCTCGGAAGGATGGAGAGAGAGCACAAGAGGAAGAGCCCAGATGAAATGGAGTGATGCAGTAACTGGGGCAATGGAGGTAGGTGTGTTGGAGTCAGTGAAACCAACTCAGGACAGCGCAGGCTTCAGAGCTGTTGTACATAGGGTTGCTGTGAGTCACAGGTGACTTGATGGCTTAAAACAACAACATGCCATGAGGAGAGATTTGTAGTGACTTAGTGGGTAAAGAGTTGCACTTGCTGCCCATAGGTATGCAATTTGAATCCACCAACTGCTCCTTGGAAGAAAGGTGGCAGTCTTCTCCTATGTAATTTATAGCCTCTGAAAACCCATGGGAGGGTGTGCTGTGAGTTGGCTCCAAGTCAATGACACACAATTACAACATCATGTCACCAAGGCTACTTTCATTATTGTATTTTATTTCTTAGTTTCAACTACTGAAGCATCTTGAGTTTTTTTTTATTTGCTTTCACATCCTCTCATTATTTCTAGCTACATTCACTATCTTTCTAGCTGTTTCCTCTTATAACCTTAATAGAGCCCTAATCCCCAAAAAGCTATGAATAGCAAGCAACTCGACAGCACATAACAACATGCAGTGACTGGGGTGATGGTTGTAGGTGTGTCAGGGACAATAAGATTGGCACAGGAGAGAGCAGGGTCTAGGGCTGTTGTACAGAGGGTTGCTGTGAGTCACAAGCAAGTTGATGGCACATTACAACAACAACAATCCCTGAAAAGGAGTTCTAGTATCATGCTGCTAAGTAAAAGACAGTGGTTTAGAGCCACAGGAGAAAACGTGGTTATAAGATAGGGAAGAATGCTTCCATAAACATTAAAGCCTTGGAGACCCTTTGGACCAGCTCTGCTCTGTCCTAAGGGTCACCAGGTTTTGCAGTTGGTGTTTTTTTTTTCATTCCTAAAATAACATGCTCTCTCTCTCTCTTTTTTTTTTTTTTCCAATTTTTTGTGCATGTACCATCAAATCAGATCTGACTGGTACAGGAGGAAATTGTCCCTCCTTCTCTGGCAGAGCATCTAGTGGATTCGAACCATGTATCTTTGGGATTGCAGTACAGCTTCTTGCCACTAGGCCACCAGAGCTCCCCCATACTCTCTTTTATATATATTAATTTTGTGTGCGTACTGTCAAATTGGATCTGGCTGGTACAGGAGGAGATTGTCCTTTCTTCTCCAGCAGAGGATCTGGTGGATTTGAACCACATGCTTCTGGGAGTGCAGTTCAGCTTACTGCCACTAGGCCACCAGAGCTCCCTAAAATAACATGTTCTTAAATATGATAATGTTCAGGGAATTTGGAGATTTTCTCTTTTTTAGACCAGTATCTTCATTTCTTTTTCTTAGATAATTTTTCCAAGTTGAAATAAGCTCTTGGCTACCATAGCAATAGAGGGCAGTGGAAGCAGTCTGGATTGGCTTCAAGGAGTCTGTTTCTAGTACCCTACATGTGTCCAGTACTGGGCTCGGGATCTGGACTCCTGCCTTTTTCTCAGAAACCCTGCCCTTCCTCTTAGTCCTCTGCCAGTGTTCTCTCATGTGGGCAGCAGCACCATCTAGATTATTATACAGATAAAAATCTGTTTGTCAGCTCTTCCCTGCCCCTAAGTATTTTTAGATGCATATAATGCTAATTTTGTTTCTAGGAACTTATTTCCCCTCTTTAAAAGAGTTTATAAAAATATAAGAAGCTTTTGTGGCTTATTGGTAAGGAGTCATACTACTAATTCAAAGGTTCAAATCCACTAGCAGCTCTGAGGGAAAATGATAGGCAATTCTGTGCAATTTACAGCCTCTGAAAACCTGCTGGAGGATCAACCATGAGTTGATTTTGACTTATCAGCACATAACAACAAACAACAACTAGTGGCCTAGTCCGTTTGTTGTTGCTGTTGAGTACCCTCAAGTAGGAACTAACCCACAGCTGACCCACCAGCGAGTTTTCAGAGGCAGTAAAACATGTGGGAGGAGATTGCCCATTCTCTCCCATGAAGCAGCTTGTGGATTCGAACCCCCTGCCTTTAGGATTGTAGTGCAGTTTACTCTAGGCCATCAGAACTCTTGTCCATAGGAAGTTACAACACTAAAGTGGCTGATTTGAATCCAGTGTGATTTATAATCTGTGTGAGTCAACTCCAATTGGAAAGGCATTGAGTTTACGTTGTTTTTATGGACATGCAGAGGGATTGTGCAGTTGACAAAACAACCTTACCAGGCAAACACCATTATCCAGTCTCACATCCCTTGCTCTCCTAGTTTGCCTTGGATCCATAATTGTTTTGCCACTGTTACTGACTATATTTTCTTCCAGTCCATCCATTTCTTTTCACCTCTACTGCCAGCACTTTAGTTCAAACTGCTACCATCCTTCACGTGATGGATCATTTTAGTAATGTCCTTATTCATTCTCCAGTGCTCTGGGAACTCTTTGCTGAGATAGCTCCTTCAGACCTGTCAGGCTGCATACAAGCTGTTCCAGAATAAGGTTTGTTTCTTTCAGGGTCTTCTGTCTCCTTGCATTGCTAGGATCACCTCATTGGGTACAAGTCAAGCGGAGTAAAGTAGATGCATAAAATACTACTCTTCTCCCTTCTCCTTCAAACTCAATTTCCAGTTGTGAATTTGAAATTGATTATTAATATTTTAATGGAAACTAAGCATTTCACTTTGGTGGTTTGATTTGTGAAATATTTCTTTTACATATGCATTCCTTATGTCAGGGCCAATTTTCCCCATCCCCTATTCAGAGAAAACAAGTGGTTAAAAATTTTATCTTGTTTGGGCCCACAACCAACACCCTTAGCAACAGCAGTCAGAAATTCAAAAGACACGTTTTGATGGGGAAGTTTGTTGTCAGGTACTGAAGAGTAGGATGTCAGTTTGAAGATGAAGGTGCATCTGATTCAAGCTGTGGTCTTCTCCATTACTTCCTATGCATCTGAATGTTTGACACTGACTAAGGATGACAGTGAAAGACTTGAAGCCTTCTGCTGAACTGTGCTATTGGAGAAGAGGACTGAATTATTCCATGGACTTTCAAAAGAACAAACAAATCTATCTTGGAGGAAAGAGCTGGAGTGTTCCTTGGAGGGAAGGATGGTGAAACTCCATCTCACATACTTAGGAGAGATCAGTCTTTGGAAAATGATACCATGCTTGAAACTGGAGGATCAGTGAAATAGAGGAAGACCCTCATTGAGGTGGGTTAGCACAGTGGCTGGAAACAATGGGCTTGAGTAGAAGGGGATGGTGAGAACGGTACAGGATAGGACAGGGTTCAGCTCTCCTGTTCATAGAGTCACTATGAGTTGTGGTCGATTTGACAGCACCTAACAACAAGAACAGCAGAAACCTCTTCAGGGGAAAATCCTTGGGGAAATAAGATTAAAAGTAACAGAATTCATCTGATTGTCACATTGAGCTTGTATTATACATTCATTCTGAAAAACAAAAGTGTGTGGTCTTTATTCATGTTAAAAAAAAATTCATGATTTCATCACCATCTCTGATTTTTAATCATCTTAGCTCATCAGTAGCCTCCGTGACATCAGAAGGTGTTCTTGTGTGATTTCTGTCCCAAGAGATTAATTAATTCAAACCTTACCATAATTCCCCTTTAAATTCCAAAACAATTTAATATCTTTGATTTAGTTTTAAGAGCCATTTATATTTCCTGCTTTTTACCTTTTGGTAATTAAAACCTTTTCTACTTGTCATGAAAGGGCTCTCTATTTTTAAAAATTAAAACAATTTCTCCCATTTGTGGATCGGGCACCTAATTTTGTTTCTATTCTTTTGCTTTCATCAAAGATTTGGGAGCATTTTTCTTAAATCTAATATATGCATGTGGAAGCTCCTCCTGAGATCTTATTGCTCTGGCCAGTTCTCATGTTGTAGACTTGCTTTAATGTCAGTGACTGAGCATTACACAGGAGCCTGTGATCCAAAATAGGATGCTATTGTATGTAGATAATATTCTTCAGCTGGTCACCCTTACTGTCTTTGCTAGCATCAAACACTACCAAGGCCACATCTTAAAAAAACTGCATAATAGTAACTCTCGGATTTTTTTTAAAGCATCCATAATTTATTTTCTCACTAGATTATTTTGCAGTCACTTTTATTGTAATAAGTTTTCCTACACTTTGGCCAATGCGACAACTTTAGGCTTGGAACAAAGGGGAGGTCATTGTTGCCACAGTGGTCTTGGCTGAATACAGAGAATACCTAAAAAGGTGCTTACTTGTGTTTTATTGACTATGCAAAAGTATTTGTGTATATCATAAAAAACCCCTATGGATGTCATTGTCAAGAATTGAAATTTTAGAATGCTTAATTATTCCCCTTTGGAATCAGGACAAAGGCCAAGAAGTAGTTGTTCAAGTAAAACAAGGTGATACTTTTATGATTTTTATAATCGGAAAAGGTGTATATCAGGTTGTATCCTCTCTCCATACTTATTCAGTCTGTTTGCTGGCCAAAAATTTTGAGAAGTTGGATTATAAGAAGAATGTAGCATAAAATTTAGAAGGAGAGTTATAAACAATCTGATACGCAGATCAAACAACTTTGCTTTCTGAAAGCAATGACTTGAAACAATTACTGAAAATCAAAGACTACAGCTTTCAGTATGGATTATAGCTCAAGATAAAGAAAACAGAAGTCTTCGCCACTGGACCAATAAGCAACATCATGATAAATGAGAAAAATATTGAAGCTGTCAAGAATTTTATTTCGTTGGATCCACTCTTAAAACCCATAGGAGCAGCAGTCAAGAAATCAAATGACTTATTGCACTGGGCAAGTCTACAGTAAAAAGGCCTTTTTAAAAATGTTAAAAACCAGAGGTATTACTTTTGAGGATTATGGCGCACCTGACCCAGGCCATCATATTTTTAATTGCCTCTTGTACATGCAAAAGCCAGAAAATGAATGATAAAGACAAAAGAATTAATTTATTTGAATTCTAGTGTTGGCAAAGAATTTAAAATATACCATGAGCTGCCAGAAGAATGAATAAATTTGTCTTGGAAGAAGTACAGCCAGAATGTTCCTAAGAATAGACGAGGATGATAGTTGATGTATTTTAGACATGCTTTCAGAAGGAAGTGGCCCCAAGAAAAAGTCCTCGTGTTTGGCAAAGTAAGTCAGTGAAAAAAGATGACTCTCAATGAAGCAGCTTACTAGAGTGGCTGCAGCAGTGGGCTCCCAGCCGGCTGAGGGTGCCAGGTCCGGGCACTGTGTCTTTGCTTACATGTAGGGTCATTAAGAACAACAACAGCAGCAGAGGCATCAACAAGAACAAAAACAGTGAAATCCTGCAGGATTTTGTGACTTTAAGGTTAAGTTCATACAGGAGTCTGCCATTATTTAATTTTCAGTTTTTATATTATTTTCTATGTCATTGCGTTTTGATTTTGTCAGTGGTGAGTTTGTCTTATATAAATGAAATTTAGTATTTGTAAGTAGTTGCATATGTCCATCTCTTGTAGTGAACTATCCCAACATCCCCAATTCTTTGCCCCTTGCCCTTTGGCTGCCATTAGGGTAGGTGACCTCATCATACTCAGATTCAGGTTGATCTTAACTGGATGAACATAAAGACATAACTCCAGCTTCATTGTTGAGAATGGAACTCAGACCTATCCAGTTAGAACTTAGCAGTCTGATTGCAGTGGTTTTTAAGAGATGGCTGAGTGGCTGGAACTTCTTGCTGTGGGGAGGCATGCAGACACAAGGACTCGGGCTGTGCAGGCATGGTGGAAGCCACAGTGATAGTCAAGTGGACACATACCAATGGGTGGAGCTAAGACAGTGCAGAGAAATTGATCTGATCACAACTCCGGTCTGGTCAAATCTGAGGCATGACCTTTCTAGAACTTCACTTTTCAATTACACAAGCCATTAACTCACTTCATTGTCTAAGCCGGTTCAGATTGTCTTCCTGTTACTTGTTATTTGGAGTTTTTCCAAGATCCATTGCTGTTGAGTCCATCTGACTCACAGTGATGCATAAGACAGAGTAGAACAGCCCTGGAGTTTCCAAGGCAGTGATGTGTATGCAGGACAGACAGCCTCATCTCTCTAGTGCAAAACAACTGGTGAGTTTGAACCACAAACCTTTTAGCAGCTTAAGTCTTTACTGTGCTACCAAGACTCCTTTGTACTTGAAAAGGGTAGATGGCTTTCTTTGATATTCTTGTTAGTTCATTGTACTCTGTGTTACACTTTGTTGTGAGTGTGCATTAGTGTTCCACCTTTGTCTTCCTCCACCCCAAATACAGTTGTTGTAGTGGAGTCAGAATCAATCCATAGCTGACCCGCCAGCAGGTTTTCACAGGAGGAGATTACCTATCCTTCTTCCATGGAGCCGCTGGTGGATTCCTACTGTGCTTTCGGGATTGCAGGACAGCTTCTTACCATTAGGCCACCAAAGCTGCTGATTCAGATACCTTTTAAATACATTGTTTTTTTAATCCACCCCAGCATATACTGACCCTGTAGGACAGCGTAGAGCTGCCCCTGGGGATTCCTGAGACTGTAAAATCTGGATGACTGTACACTTGCTCATATTTCTCTTGTAGAGCCTCTTATGAGCTTCAGTGCCTTAACACTAGGGCTCCTAGTTGCTCTTGCTGGATGAAATGCTTTTCCATTGATGTAAATAACAGGCCATGTGAGTCTTTAGCCTGCTTGTGGGTTTTCTGTTTTGTTTAACTGCTTCACATTTACAGTTTGTAGCATGTTGCTCTGCTAACCAAATGCTGAAAGTCTCTGGCAGTTCAAAACCCTGTCACTCTAGGGGAGGGAATTGTGTGGTCTGCTCTGCTAAGAATTACAGGATCTGAAACCTGGTGAAAGGATGCAGCAAGTTTGGGTCACCGCAGTGAGTTGAAGATGAGATCATAAAACGTTTTAATAATCTAAAACAGTAGTTGATTAGAATTTTTATTAGAATTCCATTCATCTATAAATTTGTTTTATAAGTTAATGTGTGGAGTATTGACATTTTTACGTTACTGGGTTTTTTATGCTGCTAAAAATCATCTCCAAAAATCCAGACCAAAACCAAACATCAAACTCATTATTACCATCGAGTTGGAACCAACTCAAAGCCACCTCTCCATCAGGTTTCCCGGGCTGCACATCCCACGGGAGGAGATGGCTCATCTTTCTCCAGCAGTTCTGCCCATGGATTCGGCTTTTGCCATAGGAGCACAGCTCCTTACAGACTATGCCACCGAGCTTCCTTTCTGTCTTAAAGATGTGCTAATTCCTTGCATATGTTTTAATAGTTTCACATCTCTTTTTGTTTTATTAGAAACACTATCCATTTTTGTTATTACTCAAACTCATTGTCATCAAGTCAGAACTGACTTATGGCTGGCCCTCCATTGGCTTCTGAGGCTATAAATTATGTAAGAGGAGGCTATAAATTATGTAAGAGGAGATGCCCACCTTCCTCCCACAGCTACTGGTGGATTCTAACTGTCAAAGCGGCTTGGCCTTTGGTTTAGCATCACAACTGCTATTTTATATTATTGCTATTGATTTTTTAAATTGTGATTTTAATGAAAGTTTACAAAAATGTTGTTGCACATTTTCTCCCTCCCCCACCCCCAGTTCACTTTCTTTCCTTTAAAAAAAAGTAATCACTTATTGTTGCACACTTTCCTCCATCCTCCTTCCCACCCTCCCCTAGTCTACTTTGAAATGCACCTTATTCTGGACTGTTGTCATACAAATAATTCCTAATCTTGTATTCCTTTTAAACAGTTCTTTCCATCATCTGTTCCAATGCAGTGCTCTTTATCTGTCCTAGTTCCCCACCTCTAATCCCCCATGTCAGTCCTGTTTTATAACAATGGTGATATACAGTATTTGTCCTTTTGTGACTGAGGTATTTCACTCAGCATGATGTCCTCCAGGCTCTACCATGTTGTGTAAAGTTTTATAAGTACCTTGTTTTTCAGGGCTGCATAGTGTTCTAGTGTGTGAAAACCATAGTTTTTCTATGTATTCATTTGTTGATGGGCAATTGAATTGCTTCTGTCTCTTTGCTATTGTGAACAACACAGCAATAAACATGGGTTTGCATATATCTCTTTGGGTGGCAGCTCTAGTTTCTTTAGAGTATATTCCCAGTAATGAAATTGCTGGATAAAATGGTATTTCTTTTTTCCAACTTATTGAGAAAGTGCCAAACCATAGTCTGGCACCTTCCATAATGGTTTCATCATTTTACACTCCCACAAGCAATTATTGCTATTGCTGGTTATATTTTCATTCATTTTATTTCCCCTCTTACTCATCTTGGAGGGGGGGGGGAACATGCCAAAACATGGAAATGTATAACTGTTAGAAAAAGGACCTATGCATACCATAATTAATTCTTTCATTGAAATAAACCACAAAGTTGAATGCTCGGTTATCTTCCAGTTAAGTGGGCACATATTTTTGTCTGTGTCCACCTCTCCTCTTTCATGCACATTGCTAGGCTTTTCCTCAAGTGTAACCTTGAGGTCAGTAGCGGTTTCTGCCACCCAAGGAACATCATCTGATGTTAAATTTGTTGTTAGATGATGTTGTTAAATTTGTACTTTTCTTTAATCAGTAGAGTGGGTGAAAATGCTCTTGATTTACTTTTGCATTTTCTGATGACTCCTGCTGTGTTTATGCATTGGTTTTGATGTGCCCCCTGTTTATCGATCATGTTCAGTTTATCTTGTGTGAATTTCCCTTTTCTATTTGGTCCTCTGTCTTTTATAATTCTTTACATACCTGGTTGTAGCCTGTCTGCTCTAAGATTTTACCACTTGGTTGGAGATCACTATATTTTTACGATTCATATTTTGTCTAACTTTTAATTGACATGTGCTTGTTTTCTATACAGCAGCACACTGTTTTCTTCTTCACACTTCTACACTCTGTTTGATCCTAAAGATAACACACTTGGAACCCATCAGATAACACCCGACAACAGTCCTTTTACTTTACTCTTGTGTCACTTGCCTGTTTTGTGTGAATGTTTGCTATTTGTTCTGTGTTTTGATGATTAATCTTTAATTACATCTGTTACAAGTTTTGCCTGTCCTGTTTGGGCTTGCTTCTAACATTGTATAGGATATGATTCTTGTCATATCAAAATTTACATTTTTATCATCTTATGAATGATAAAAATGTTATTTATTAGTTGATTTATAGCTCCCTGTTATATTGCTTTAATTAATATACTTTTGTATACTTATTTTTGTATTGTATACCTACACTTAATTTGTTTCCTTTTAAATAATTTTTCTTGATTAGTCTAATGTATGTATATATTGTATGTATATATGTATGTATATTAGGAGTAACTTGCCAAGTTTCTAAAAGAAGAAAAATCATTGTTAGACTTTTATAAGGAAATGATTATCTATGCATTAACTCATTAAAACTTGACATCTTTACAGTATTGACTCCCAGGAATTGAGGAGAGTATTTCTTTTCATTTATTCAAGCTTCTTTTATATCCTTTAGTAAAGTTTTATAGTCATCATCATAAAGATCTTGCACATTTCTTTTAGTTTTAAACTCACTTTAGGCTATATTACTTTTTTCCTATTAGATTCTTAAATTGGTTACTTTGGAGGTACACAGAAGCTATTGATTTTTTGTGTGTGTGTTGACCTTGTATTTGTACTTTTGCAAGACCGTCTGTTATTTTTCTGTTGATTACCTCTGGTTTTCTACATGAATAATCATACTGCTAGTAAATTCAGTTTGTTTATTTAATTTCACTAGTTTTATGTCTTTTTTTATCTTATTGCAGTTTCAGGTCAGTACAAAATGGACTTTTAACAATGGTAGTAGATATCTTTGGTTACTAGAAATTGTAGTGGATGTTTATAATATTTTACCATTAAGTATTTCTCTTACATTTTTTATAAATATTCTTAATATGAGTTTACTAAGCATTTTTGTTAGGTGTGTACATAAAATATTATCAAATGGTATTTCAGTCTCCTGTAGGGAATTGTGTTCCTTGTCCTCTCTGGGTTTGAATCCACCAGGGAGGAAGACCTACAATTGTTCTCTGTGGTGTTTGTAGCCTTAGAAATGCAGATGAGTGTCAGCTCTGAGTTGTTCCAACTCCCCATCAATGACTTTGAATTGATATTTGATACTCATGAGTCTTTTTTTCTCCTTTATACATGAATATGGTGAAATCACGAATATTTCCCCCACTCATTTTTATTATTGAAATGTTTGTACAGTTGATAAACTCAACTTACTCTCAACACTTGCATAACTTTCATTCTTTATTTTTAATTGTCAGGAGGCTTGGTAGTATAGTAGGTTTTATGCGTTGGGTTTCTAACAAAAAACTAATTTTAAATCTGCTAGCCACCCCATAGGAAAAAGATAAGGCAGTCTATTTCTGTAAAAAATTACAGTTTTGAACATCCCATGATTTACTCATACGTTGGACATGTTGTTAGGCGGGGTCAGCCCTTGGAAAAGGTCATCATGCTCTGAAAGAGAGAATAGCCCTCAGTGAAATGTATTGAAGCAGTGACTATATAGGTAGGCTTAAGTATGTCAGAGGTCATGAGGCTGGCACAGCAGAGTGCACCCTTCCCGTCGCTTCATAGGGTTGCCATCTGTCATAGTTGACTCAGTGGCATTCAGAAAAGTTAGTGGGCCCTGAAGGGTTTCTGTGAGTGAGAATCAACAGCATTGGGTTTGAATTTGTTTTGGTTGTTTAAAAATGTTGCATTTCTGTTTATAATACTAATTTTATGTAGGTTTCTGTTTATATATATATGTATACACACACACACACGTGTGTGTGTATCTATTTCCTGTTTATTAATCAAATATAAGTTAGGTAGCTTTATGCAGTTTTTCCTATTTCCTCAAATAGTTTATGTCATGTGGGCATTTTTTTCATTCTTTGAGGATTTGGAAAAACTCTTCATAAAACCATCTGAGCTTATTACTCTTTCCTCCTCCCTTCTTCCCTTGCACCTTCTCTCCCTCTCTTTGTCGGAGTTAAAAACGTTATTTGTCAGTATAATGCCAGTATATTTTGGTCTAACATTGTTTATTTCAGTAATACAATATTTTTTAAAAATGATAATTCTCATTGTGCTTTGGTCTAAAATGAATTACAGTTATGTATCCCTCTCATGACCATCAAGTTAGAACTGAGTCATAGGTGACCCTCCAATGGGTTTCTGAACCTGCAGATTGCACAAGGAGGTTTTCCCTACCTTCTTCTGTCAGAGCTGCCAGTAAATTTGATCACCAGAGAGACAGCTTTTGGGTTAGCAGTGCAGCTTCCTACAGACTAGGCCACTAGCGTTCCCCAGTGTTACACTGAGGACAAAAACCCTTAAACCTCTGAAGTTCTGATCCTATTTTAAATTTCTCATGGGTTTTTAAAATCTTTTCTTTTATCTTCTTGCTAAACTTTGTTTTATGGTCAGTTATTTCAAAGAACCTGGTTTCAAGTGTATTTGGTGACTTTGTTTCCCAAGTACTTTCTGCTTGATAGTTTATGCTTAATAACTTATTCTATTTTCTTTTCAGTTAGGATGCTTTTAGCTATGTTGTTGTCAGGTGTCCCTGGCTCCTTTTTCCCTTCTGTCAGCCCAGTGCACAACAGAACAGAGCACCGGCCCATCCTGCACCAGCCTCACCTCATTGCCTTGTTGGAGCCCCTTTTTGTGGCCCCTGTGTCAGTCTTTCTCCTTGAGGGTTTTCTCTTTCATCACTGATCTTCTGCTTTATCATGTACAATGCCTTTCTCCAGGCACTAGTCCCTCCTGATGACATGTCCAAAATATGTCAGAGAAAATCTCACGATCTTTCTTCTTAAGAAGAGTCTGATTACACTTCCAGGACAGATTGGTTTGTTCTTCTAGCAGTACACAGCATAATTACTATTGTTTGCCAGCACTGACATTCAAAGGAATAATCATTCTTTAGTCTGTCTTACTCATTGCTCAACTTTCACATGCATATGGGGCAGTTGACAACACCATGGCTTAGGTCAGGTGTACCTGATTCTGAAAGTGATGTGTTTTCTGTTTAACATTTGTTTAGAGGGATTGTTCACAGCAGATTTTCTCGATTCTGTAGGCTGTTTGCTTGCTTCAGTGCTGCTTTTATGGGTCTTCATTATGGATCCAAGTGAAATTACGTTCTTGACAACTTCAGTCTTTTCACCATTTAGCATGATACTGTTTATTGGTCCAGTCATGAGTAGTTTTTTTTTTTTTGTTTTTTGTTGTTGTTGTTTGTTTGTTTTAAGCTGAAGGCTGTAGGTGCTGGAAAGTTAACTGCACAGGTTCTCAGCAGAGAAAACTTGTTTTCCAGATACTAAAAAATATTGCAGTACGATAATTCAGTTGTTATGTAATGTCAAGTCAGAACCAACTTCTAGTGTTCAGAGGCAGTAAATCTCACAAGAGGCAATTGCCCATCTTTCTGATGTGGACCAGCTGGTGGATCCGAACGAACTGCAGTGTCTTACATAATTGTAGGGCCCGTTAATCGGGGGCCTAGCTAGCATCATGGCATAGTACTGACAGCATAGTCGGTAACCTGTTGGGCTACTAACTGGAAGCTGAGCCATTTCAATCCTCCATCAACCCTATAAGAGAATGATGGACAGTTTCTTTCTATGAAAATGTGGAACCTTATAAACTCAGTGGAGGGTTGTGATGAGTCACACTCAACTCAGGAGGACCTCATGCACTTGCTGCAGAGGGTCAAGGACTACAGCCTTCAATATGGACTGAGGCTCAATGTCAAGAAGACAAAGATTCTCACCACTGGATCAATCGGTAGCATCAGGATGGATGGCAAAGAGATTGAGATTGTTCACAGCTTCAGTTTGCTCGGCTCCACGGTCAACACTCTTGGCACCAGCAGCCAGGAAATTAAAAAAAAAAAAAAGAACCATATTGCGATGGGAAAGTCTGTGGTTAGGGACCTCTCTAAAGTACTCAAGAGCAACGGTGTTTCTCTGGAGACTAAGGTACGCCTGATACAGGCCATGGTCTTTGCAATCACTTGTTATACATCAGAGAGTTGGACAATGACTAGGGAGGATAGAAGGAGAATTGATGCCTTTGAGCTGTGGTGCTGGAGAAGAGTATTGAATGTACCATGGACTGCCAAGAAAACAAACAGATTCATCCTGGAGAGGGTTAAACCAAGCTACTCCTTGGAGACAAGGATTCTGGGGCTTTGTCTGACATACTTTGGGCATATTGCAAGGAGGGACAGGTCCTTGGAGAGGGACATCATGCTTGGCATGGTGGAAGGACGGCGCAAGAGGGGAAGACCCTCTATGAGATGAATTGATTCAGTGACTGGGATAATCGGGATGGGTGTGTCAGAGGCAGTGCGATTGGCACATTATAGAGCAGGGTTTAGGGCTGTTGTACATAGGGTCGCTATGAGTCGCAAACAACTTGACGGCACATGACAACAACAACATCACCAGAGGGAGCTCTAGTGGCCTAGTGATAAGAAGTTACACTGCAATCCCAAAGGCATACGTTTGAATCCACTAGCTCTTCTGCGGGAAAAGGATGGGCAGTCTCTTCTCATGCAATTAACTGCCCCTGAAAACATCCTGGGTGGTCAGCAACAGCATCATCAGAAACTTAGGTTTCCTCCATTTTCTTCTTCTTATGTGTAAATCTGGCAGCTTTAGCTTGTCCTTTTAGGCTGAGTCTCTTGAAAGTCTCACAAAGACTTTCTAGGACCTTTGAGACCACAGCCCACTCCAACCTCCAACCCCTTTTACCCAGGTGTCCTTAAGAATGGGGAGAACCTTTCTGAAATCTTTACTGTGGCTTCGCCATCCTTTCAAAGACTACAACCAGTCAAGGCTAAACCAGTTACTGGCAAGGAGGAAGAGCCCACTGTGGGACCTTAGGAGTTGGGGGTACATTCATCTGGATAGTGGTCAGGCAAGGGAAGTTTCCAGGGCCCTTTTTGTGTGTTACTGTTTCTTGTCCCCTCTCAGAAGCAGGTGGCCCTAGAACCTTAGACTAAGGTTAAGGGTAGAACCCTGCTGGAGGGCATGGATTTAAAATAGTTTATGAGGGGATTATTAATTTTAATAGAGTATTCTTTAAAAGACACAGCAATCATGGGGGGAGTGATGCAAACTCATGCAATATTATTCAAAATGGGTGACCCTGGAGGACATTATGCTGAGTGAGGTATCTCAGTCACAAAGGGACAAATGCTATATGGTGCCACT
>NW_006399830.1:2570217-2579093 GCF_000299155.1 Elephantulus edwardii
AGAGTGATTGACATTGGGAGGGAGGAGTGGCATCCACTTCCTAAACTAGGTGCTTCTGGAAACTCTACAAACTCTCTTATAAATGTACAGAAAATATGTTAATCATAGAAAAAGTTCAGGTCATTGTGTAATGCTTACTCTGAGTCTTGTTCAACTCAACAACACTTAACCACTGCTAAATGAGAATAGTTGTATCTCAGTGGTGGCTTCATCTATCAACATAAATATTTGTATCTTAGAGGAAAATTCTTTACTTTTTACATCACTCTTTGTCAGTGTGCTGTATGAGGTAACCTGGGTTTGCAGTGATGCTGAACCTTGTGCCATGGGGTATCAAATACCGGAATGGTTTCCCTTTGTGGACAGTGTTTGGTGAAGCTCCCAGTTGTAAAACAGGTTGGGAAGCAGGAGTGGCATCCACTTCCTAAACCACATGCCTCTGGAAACTCTATGAACTTGGAGAAACAAAGATAGCTGTGGAAAGGCATTAATGGTCTTTTGTTCATAGAGTCACTATGAGTAGACTTTGACTCAACAGCAGTCAACAACAACAACAACAACAACAACAATAACAACAATAGATAAATAAACCTGCCCTAAAGGCCACACTCCCTGGGCTAGAGTAAAGAAAACTCTAGATTCTGACAGTAAATTTAGGGTCTGGATCAGGAGCAAGGGTGCCCTCAATAAGTGTTATCCTCATAGAGGAAGCCTTCATCAGCCATAGTGTTTCACAGACACTGCACACAGTTCATCTGGAACATTTGTTCATTCAGGTGGAACTTAACAAGCATCCCTTTAACTATGAATAAGTGAGTCTATTATGAAAGTTTGGTGTGGGTTTTTTTGTCTTTAATAAATCAATACTATAGCATTGAGATATGAATACTGTAAACCTTCTTTCTGTGAGTGTATCTGACATCTTGACATCATCTCAACAAGAAAAAGGTGAACAAACCAATCACAGAATAGGTACAGGATATGAATAGACACTTCACCAAAGAAAACATTCAGATGGCAAACAAACACATGAAGAAATGTCCAAAATCTCTAGCTATTAGAGAAATAAAAATAAAAACAACTCTGAGGTATCATCTCACCCTAGGGACAATAGCAATGTTCAGCAAGGCAGCAAACAACAAATGCTGGTGAGATTGTGGAGAGACTGGAACCCTTATTCACTGCTGGTGGGGGTATAAAGTGGTGCAGCTGCCATGGAAGATGGTCTGGAGCTTTATCAAAAGGTTGGAAATAGAAATGCTATTTGACTCAGCAATTCCACTAGTAGGAATATACCTTATGGAAACCAGAGCTACCACCCAAACATAATATGCACAACCATGTTTATTGCTGTGTTATTCACAATAGCAAAGAGATGGAAGCAATCCAAGTCTATCAAAAAATGGATAGGAAACCTATGGCATATTCACACAGAATGGAATACTATGTAACACTAAAAAACAAGGAATTCATAAAATATTACACAACATGGGCGACCCTTGAGGACATTATGCTAAGTGAAATATCTCAGTCACTAAAAGACAAATATTGCATACCACCAACTGTTATAAAATAGGACTGACACGGGGCTTGGAGAGAAACTAATAAAATGGGGATAAATAATGAAAACTGGATTGGAACAGATGATGGAAAAAACTGTTTAAAAGGAATAGTTGATTAGGCATTATTTTTATGACAGCAGTCCAGAATATGAGATGCATAGCAATGTGGACTAGGGATTGGGGGAGGAAGGAAAAAATTATGCAACAATGCATGAATTTTTTTTATTAGGTGAACTGGGGTGGGTAGGGAGGAAGATGCAACAATGAATGAATGAAAAAAATCTAACTTTTATGTAAAGTTTTATTTAAAAGTCTATAAAAATTTGTATATTTATAAAAAAATAATTACCCCTCCCCCCGATATCTTAACATTAAGAAAGCAAAAATTATCACTGCTAGGCTGATAAGTAACATCGTGATAGTTGGTGAAAGGATTGAAGTTGTTAATGATTTCATCTTTTAATCAACAATCAACACCCTTAGTACCAGCAGTCAGGAAACATAGTGCATTGGACAAGTCAGCTGTCATGGACCTCTCCAAAAAACTGAAAAACAAGGATGTTAGCTTGAGACTAAGTTGCACTGATTTAAGCCATGGTCTTTTCAATCACTTGAAAGCTGAAAGATGTCACAGAGAGCTGGACATTGAATTGCAGAACAAGAATTGCTGCCTCAGAATTGTGTTTTAGAAGAGCACTGAATATACCATGGAATTCAGAAAGAACAAAGAGTTATATCTTGGGAAAAGTACAGCCAGAATGCTCCTTGGAAGCAAACATGGTGAAACATGATGAAACATCATCTCTCATACTTTGTACATGTTGCTCTGAGAGTCAATTCCTTGGAAAGAGTCATAATGCTTGGGAAAGTGGAGGGTCATCAAAAGAGAGGAAGACCGCCCCCCCCCCCAATGAGACAGACTGGCACAGTGATTGCAGTAATGGGCTCAAGTAAGAGGATATGAGGATGCACAGGCTAGGACAAGATTCTGCTCTTGTTCCTAGGGTTGCACTCAGCTTGGAGTATGTATTTTTTACTTTTTATCAGATATATGCATTTTTTTGCTATTTTCTTGGCAATAAGAATCTTTCTTTCTCTTCAACCTGCATTGGGAACTCAATTTCTAGGAGCTAGTTGTTAGTTATAAGAAGAGGTGGAATCTGGGGATGAATTGAAGAATAGCTCAGGATATGATTAGCTACCCAGTTTGTTTTTGTTAAAATATTATTTCCTCCCCTCCCTCCTGTATATTTACAATCCAGGGAAAGCTTCTAATGTAAAAAATAGATTTATTTTTAACAATATATAAAAAATAATTGGTGTAACAGCACTGTGTGAATACAGATGAGATGGCTCTGTTGGAATTTGGTCACATAGTATGTACATGAGAATGCAGCAACACTCATGCCAACTGATTACTAGTTCAAGTCTGGAGTAAACTGCTGAATTAGTGAAAAGTTGGAATGTCACAAAAAGAGGCCTGCTATGAACAAGTGATTTTGTCAATTACATGTGGAAAAGGCAAAGGCCTTTTCATTTGAAGATCTAATTGTCAAGTTGAAATTTTGTTTTCTTCCTCATATTTACTGGTTATTCATTTTCATTTTAGTTGAGTGGAGACACAAAAAAAGTGATACATTGTCATTTGCCTTCCAGCGGGAATGATTTCTCTTGATGTTTAGGCATAGGTACCAATTAAGTGGAAAAAAACCCCCTCTCTCTTAAATAAAATTATTACTACAAACACAGTGTCTCTTGTAACTGTTTAATCTCATAACTGCTAGGTTCTTTACTTTGCATCCAGGTAGTTTAAGGTGAATGATGGATTATTAAATTCTTTTCCTGGGAAACAGACATATTTTAAGTTAATAGTCCTTATCGCTGATACCAATTAGCAGAAGAGAAATGAATTTTCTAAATTTATACTTAATAACTCTTTCAGGATTGTTTTGTTACTCTGGAGAGGGTACTTGAACTTGTCTTAAATATCCGCAGAGTATAAGGAACCATGCGACTCAGAAATGTGCAGAAGGATCCAATCCCGCATCTCCTCCTCTGTCCCCTTAGTCCTGGTGTTCACTCTCTGACCTCAGCCACCGTGGCCAGGCCAGAGCTTGCAAGTTACACGGACTCACTTTGCAGACTGCTAAAAAGGTGGATGCCAGTCAGAGTTAGGGAGTCATGGTGGCTGCTAAACGAAAGACCTGCAGAATCCATTCTGCATCAAGATTCAAAGCCCTGGACAACTGGGGTGAGGACTTGCCATAGAGTGGAAGTGATTTGACAGCACTGAGAATAGTCCCAAGTTGGGAGTGTCTGCATGACAACCTGGCCTGCTGGCCATGAGATAAGGGCTGATTTGCACTGACCCTTTGGGTGCAAGCACAGATGTTCATACAATATCCTTGCTTCTGACTTGCTGGCTCCTCCTGACCCTTTGGGTTCCATGATTTACTGGATGACTCACAGAACTCATACAGTGAGCCTTACAACTACAGGTTCATTGTAGCCAATAATGACTCAAAAAAAAAGACATACAGGGTGAAAACTGGGAGCATCCATCTCCTAGTGGATGCATTGTCCTCCCAAGAGCAGGCGTTCCTGTCATCTGGGAAGCCCTCTCAGCTGCCTTGTTCAGGGATTTTTTATCGCTGATTGTTTAGGAGCGGCTAAACCATGCCCTCCTATTCATATCATTCTTCAAGTGAGTGCTCCTGTCTGAGCAGTCGTTGGCCAGTACAAATTCTCACCTTTAGCCTGGAAGTCCCAGACTGAATGCAAAAGCCCACTGCCATCAAGTTGATCCAGACTCTCACAGTGACCATATAGAATAGAGCAGAACTCTGCTCTAAGATTTCCATAGCTGAAAATCTTCATGGAAGCAGAATGTTAACTTTTCGAGACCGTCCAAGGAAATGAGGACAAATACCCTGATGAGACTTAAAGAAGCTGCCTTCCGTGGGGCCCCTGCCCTAGTCCGAAGCTATGACATAGGTGAGCTTTCCTCCAGAGACCAAGCATGTCTGCCTGTCTCCATCAGGGACCTGGGCTCAAGACTAAGGGTAACCAGTCACCCCACCATTGCAGGGAGAAAGGCTGTTAGATTGTTATTGTCAACTTGGTCACATACTAGATGCTATCATTGTTGATACAAAGTTGAGAGGTGAGGAAAAGTCCTGGTGTTCTTTGGTACACTTTTTTTTAAAAAAAGATTTCTACTAGTTCATTCAAATACATTGTTGTTAAGAACAAATTCTTTCTATTTTCCTTATCCCTCCATCCAAAAAATTGTATAACCCCCATGATTAACACTCCCCTCCTCCTACACATTCTCATCTCTCTGCTTCCAACCTTTCCCACCCTTCTTGGATCCTTGGACTCATTCTACAATAATTGATATAATATTTATCTTTGTGGTACTGTATTAGTTCACTCAGCATAATGCTCTCCAGTCTCTCCCAAGTTAGGTAATAATTTATAAAGTCAGTGCTCCTGCATGCTGCATAGTATTCCATTGTGTGAATGTACCATAATTTCTCAATCCATTCATTTGTGGTTGGACATTTGGACTGCTTGCTTATTCTTGCAAGGGTGAATAATGCCACTATGAACATTGGTGTACAAATCTCAGTTTGTGCCTCAGTTCTCATTTTCTCAGGGTATATTCCATGTAGTGGAATAGCTGGGTCATAAGGAATTTCTATGTTTAGCTTTTTGAGGAAGTGCCAAACTGTCTTCCAGAATGATTGTACAATTTTAGAATCTCACAAACAATGTTTAAGAGTTCCTTTGTTACCACGTCCTCTCCAACATTTATTACTTACAACCCTGTTAAACTTTTCCACTGTTATTTGAGTGAAATTGTACTTCATTGGGGTTTTGATTTGCATCTCTTATTGCCAGTGATTTTGAGCATTTCTTCATGTGTCGGCTTGCCATTTGAATATCTTCCTCTGTGAAAATTATTTTCATGTCTTTTGCCCATTTTGTAATTGGGTTATTAGTCTTTTTCTTGTGGAGGCCCAGGGGTATTCTGTAAACGTTTGCTATAAGACTCTTGTCTGAGATGGTATTATGGAATGTTTGTTCCCAGTTGGTAGGTTTTCTTTTCACCCTGCTGGAAAAGTTTTTGGTGCACACATGGATTTAATCTTTAGACGGTCCTATGCATCAATTTTATCCTCTTCAGATTGTACATTTCTGGTTGTACTTAGCAGTCTCTTTATACGTTGTACTAGTGCACTTTTAACAGATTCTCTAAAGCAATACCAGAGAAAAAGAGAGAGCAATTGTTAAGATGCTGTGTAAAACAGGCTGCATTTTCAGGACACCCAACAAATATTTAATGAATTCATTTATCTCACACCGGCTATGATATTATGGTTTTTATCCTGAGGGAGATAGCTTTGGCCTTCTTTGCAGAGTAACCCTTGGAATATCTGGGGTGTGGGTGCTTTGTTCTATGAATGAGGGGCCCTGGTAGCTCAGAGGTGTTAGAGTACTCAGCTGCTAACTAAAAAGTTGGTGGTTCAAACCCATCAACTTTCCTTAGGAGAAAGATGAGACATTTTGCATTTGTCAATATTTGCAACCTGATGGTACAACAATTCTACTAATCTTAAAAGGACTTCTGCGAGGTAGAGTCTACTAGAGGGCATTGGATTTGGTTTGAATAGCATTAAGTGACCAGGTAGCATAAGTTGACCAAGCCACTGATTGTCCGTAACTGCTTGTCAGGGTCTAATCTTGGCTCTTGTTCAGTTTCCCATGCTCACAATGGATAGCAGTACTGTAGCCAGGTAGGTTACTATGTCTTCATATCATGACACCAGAATGTCCAGCAACACAGCAAAAATATTTCCTGGATGGCATCTTATAAAACTAGAGTTCTCATAGAGCCTGCCTTTAGCTCAGAGCAGGTGACCTGGGGGAGCTTTACAGAATGACTTGTCCTAGGACTATCTCCACTCATCCACTCACCTACCCAAATAAATCCCAATCTTTAGGGGTAGAGCCCAGTTGTCAATATTTCTTAAAATCCTCAGGATTCCAGTGTGTGGCAAGGGTGAGAAGAACCACTGCTTCAGGTTCTTGGATGATACATTACTGCTTATGCGTGGTAATTTTGCAGAAATACGTGTTGAATTGCCTATGAAATCGGCTAAAATACTCCCCTCCCACATTCATAGGCTACTGTGGTAGCAGATTTCACTTGTGTGGAATTATCTACTCTCTCCTGGTGAGATTTACTTGGCAAATGAAATAAACGTATTTTGATGTCTCTCCTGACATCTTTTTCCAACAGCTAATTAAGGCAGTATGCAAAGTGGTCTTAACTGAGGTAGAACTTTAGATACTGTCTCTTTGCTGTACTAAAAGTTAACCATTTGTTACTGCTTCTGAAACCAACAGCAGCCATAAATGCAACACTGTTGCAAGCCTAGTGCTTTCCCCCCTCCCACGGACGTATCCCAGTTGCATAGAGTTTGAAGTAGTCATTTAAGATTCTTCACTCTTGAACACAACTTAAATTTAACTATTTGAAATTATAATTAACAAAGGTCATAGTATCTTGTTGACCAACTTTTAGCTGGTGCAGTGAATACAGGTGCTCATTGGAAACACAATATAGGCATTTTAATCCTCTCTCCATATGGAACACATTATATTTTGTTCCAATTTACATTGCCTTCTTGTTGGTTTCTGGATACAACTCAAAGTGCTGATTTCATTTTTAAAGCCAGATATGATTTGGGCATTTGGCAGCATAAAGCTTAAATGCCCTCTAATACCTGCTTGTTAGGGGACATAAAACAGTGAGAAATGCCAATAACTGCTTACTTAAATCCAGGACATTTCCCAGAGTCCTTGCTGTTTATCTCAAACTTCCTTCTCTGGTGAAATTGTTTGCTATGTGTAAGGGTAGATTTGTGAGTTTAAGAATAATGCCCCAAAAAGCTGAAGATAAAAATTCCATATGCAGTTAGTCATTGCTAGGAATATACCCCAGGGAAATTAGAACTGAGACACAAATGGAGATTTGTATACACTAATGTTCATAACAGCCCAAATATCCAACCACAATCAAGTAGGTTGAGAAATTGTGGCACTTTCACACAATGGAATACTACACAGCACTCAGAAGCAACAGTTTAGAAAACTACCACATAACTAGCACATGCTAGAGAGCATTATGCTGAATGAACTAACTCAGTTTCATAAGGATAAATACGGCATAAGACCATTATTGTAAAAATAGAAGGATAACTAGTAAAATGTTTAGGGGAAGAGGTTAGGAGCAGAGGGGTGAAGATGGGTAGGGGGGAAATCACAGGATTACACAGTTTGGTGGGTGGAGGGAGTGAATAAAGGAAATTGGAAAGACCCAATGGGGACCTAAAAAGATGGGATAATTATGGGCCTGGTTCATTGGTGATTAATTTTACAAAACACAGTGAATGAGAATGGTTGTATGAAACAATGTGAATGAAGGATATTGTGAAACTCAGTATATATGAATTTTGTATGCATACCAGTATAAAATAATAAAAAACCTACCTCAAATGGGGCAGCTGGGACCTGACAGCTATGCCTGAGAGATGGGGATGCGGGGAGATCACCAAAGAAATGTGTGAGGCCTGTGCTGGCCCCACATGGCCAGTGTTTTTCCTTCTCACCATGACATTCTGGAGCCTGCATCTCAATAGTTCACATCAGCACGTGGTCCTTTTGCCTTCTGGTTGACTGATGTTGTTTGTTCTATAACATCCCGACATCCTATTAAGACTGTAATTATAAAACAGAGTCCCATCTCATTGACAGTAATGACAAACAAAGATGCAGCTGTTGAGCTTGCTCTTCTTGATTGAACATAGAACTTAATTTTGCCTTTAGTTGACTAATGGCTAAAATGTTTATATTTAAATATGACTCTAGAGTACTAGCATTTAATTTGGAGTCAGGTAGTAAGTAGCTGACCAGTGTACTCTGTTCTGAGGAAAGTCATACACGCATGTGGTCATCTCTTTTGTCTGTCTTTCCCTTTATCCACCCATCCAACCACCTTCGGCAGCTCTGGAGAACTCAAACTTTACCTTGTTATTTTTAATGTTTAAGTTAAGAACTCAGTCCTTTGAGTTGTTTGCACTCATTAGATTTTAATGCTTGCATGTGGATCGTGTTCTCATGAATAGCAAACTTAAAAGTAATACTACTGGCATACACTGTTGTAGAATGGGACTGTCCTTGGGGTTAGGGAGACACTGAGTAAGATGGGTTCAATAATGTATACTGCACTGAAGCAGAGGAGGGAGA
>NW_006399830.1:2579653-2613129 GCF_000299155.1 Elephantulus edwardii
TAATTATAGAAAAAAAAAAGTAATACTACTGGCATAGTAGTCTGTTCTTGCTGTAGACATTATTAGTTTTTCTATTTATTAGTTCTTTACAAAGAACTGACCATACTGATTAAATAGTAATGAAATTAGATTTTCTTGTATTCTTCATTTACTTACCTAAAGAAGAGAATGGTAGTCTCCTAGGAATTCTATCTTGTGAGTGAAAGCTTTTTGCAATGCTAGGTGCTTTTCCGTTTCAGTTCATCTCTTGCAAGGCTAAGAGAATTATTCTTATTTTAGCTCACCAATACTGCATTTGGTTCTCCTTTCTCACTTGTGACATAGCTTCTGTGACTTATGGAACATTGGTTTTGCTATAGTAGATCAGTCTGAATCTGTCTCTACATGGAATAGCCAGATTGAATTGGAACCCAAAGTTCCATTACAGATCCTTCATCCATCTATCCTTCTAGTTGGAATTAGAAATATCAATTCAAGCAGCTCACAAGTCATCAAATATTTCAGGGGTTCAATATAGCCAGGGTAAGCAAAAGAATAAGTTCTCCTAGAAACTGATGATTGCAACAGACTGCATCTCTATTATTCCTAGGTGAGTTTTTAAAAGAAGATATTTTAGTAAACTTTCATGCTCCAGGAACCTAGGAAAAAAGACACAAATATCATTTCTCCATATCAGTCAAAAGATCTATTTTAAAGCCTTTTCTTTTAATATATGGGGAAGGTCTTCATGCTCTTTTAAATGGAATTTCTACTCTACATATGATTTCAACAAGCTTTGTTACACATTTTATTATAAAAAATTCCCCAAACCAAACCCACTACTGTCCAATCCATTCTGGTTCACAGCACCCTGTAGGACAGATCAGAACTGCCCAGAGGTTTTCCAAGGCTGTGCATCTTCACGGAAGCCTCCTGCTTCACCTATCTTTTTTGGAGCAGTAAATAAATTAGAACTACCAACCTTTCAGTTAACAGCCACATACTCAATTTATCACCAAGGCTGCTTTATTCTGTTACAAAACAAAACCTACTCCGGTTAAGTTGTTCTGCCTCATAATGACCCTGGAGGACAGAGTAGAAGAATTGTCTCTTAGGGTTTCAAGGCTGTAAATCTTTATAGAAGATCAGTTACTGACCTTTTGTGGCAGTCAACTTTTAGCAAATAGCTTTTTATACGATTATGTTGTTGTTGTGTACTGTTGAGTCAGAGCTGACCCATAGCCAAACCTCCAGCAGATTTTCAGAGACAGTAAATTGCTCAGGAGGAGATTGCTAATTGTTCCCCTGCAGATTTTGAACTACGTTCCTTTGCATTGGCATTACAGTTTCTAACTACTAAGCTTCCAGAGCTCTATTCTTTTATAGTTCAGATTAAATAGCAATGTAAGGTTGTGAGTAGGTCTAGATTAGGCGATGAGATATGGTGGGAGCATCCTGCTGGGAGAGAACGAAGGAATTACAATACTCTGGGAATATTTGGAGTATAGTAATAACCTCCAAGGGTATCATCATATAGTAAACCAATTAATGTTAGCAATTATAAGTATGTGAGAAAAAGATTAAGTATTATGTACTCTGTTAAAGAAGACTGATATATAATACACTTGGAAAACCACCAAAATTATTAAAATTTCAAAATAATGTTTATCAGGGAGCTCTGTTGGCTTAGTGGCAAGAAGCTGCACTGCAATCCCAGAGGTACGTGGTTTGAATCCACCAGATGCTCTGCTGGAGAAGGAGGGACAATCTCCTCTTTACCAGTCAGATCTGATTTGACTGTACACACACACACACACACACACACACACACACACAAATAATAATAAATTTTTTTAAAAAAATAATGTTTATCAGAGCAAATATTTAAGCTTCATATCTCTGGATTGCTCATCCTCTGGTTCTGCTGTGTAATTGAAGAACGTGACTTCTGCTTTATGTGGAATATTCATTGTCTGGAAGAAGTGATGTGGGCCCCTACCTCACCAGTCTGCACAGCTTGGCATCCATGTTTTCATGTAAGCCTCACTCTTCTCACACAACATTGAACTCTCTCTTGAGCTCTAACCTTTCTTCCTTATAGGCTGCTGTTGTTACTGTTGAGTCAGAACCCATTCATAGCTGATCCTCCAGTGGGTTTCAGAGGTAGAGTTTTGGTGCTGGAGAAGAGTCTTGACTATCCCAGGGGCTTCCAAAAGGACAGACAGGTATATCTTGGAAAGGGTGCAGCCAAAGTGCTCCTGCAGACAAGGATGATGAAGCTTTGTGCCTCATACTTTTGACATGCTACTAGGAGAGGTTGTTCCTTGGAAAGGGATACTCTGCTTGGGGAGGTGGAGGGCCAGAGAAAGAAAGCAAGACCTCCCAGCTTGATGGTTTGACATGGGGACTACAGCAGTGGGCTCAAGTGTGTCAGATGATGTGGATGGCACAGGTGGGACTGGATATAGGTCTTTTATTTATCGTGTCACTGTGGGTCATATCTGACTCAGAAACACATAACAGCAACAACAGTGTGTTTGTGGCCTCCGTCTTCTTCCTCATTACAACATCAGTTGGACCCCATGAGTATAACAGTGCTTATGATTGAAAAGATTTTGAATAGAACCACTGTCTTTTGTCACATGTCTGTGTGTCTGTCATACTTGAGAGGCTTGTATCTTCTCATGATGCTGCAAGCTGTGCCACACCTTGTGCTGCAGCATGGCCACCCAAGTGGAAGGATGTCAGCAGAGCTTCTGGGCTGTGGTAGACTGGGAAGAAAGTTGAACTATTTACAAAAATCAGCCAATAAAACTTTATGAATCACAACATCATAGTGCTGGCGTCAAAAGCCCTCCAGGTCAGAAAGAAGTCATAACCCAGTGTCCACAGCGAAGGCTTCTAGCTTGCCCGTGACCATGCCGATGGTCCAGAAGCAGGTGGTGGTTTGTTTTGTTCTATCTGGGGTTGTCATGAATCTGAGCTAGCTCCATGGCAATGGACAAGGCCATATTCATTCTCTCTCCCTTTCTCCCACGCCCCCCCCCCCGCCGTGTGTGCGTGTAAAGACGTTTCAGTCACTAACTTGTTAAGAATCAATTTCTATTTGTAGCATTATAGGTTTAGAAAAGAGAGAGACACACACACACACACATACACACAGACACAGACACACTGTACAAATTTAATCTTGTTTTGCTTTCTGAGAAAACTGTATTGTTTTGCATTAGCAAATAAATGTATTTGGAACAGGTTGTGAGGTGAAGGTGAAAATTCAGAACAGTGAGTGCTCAGTTAAAGTATAATATATTGGTTTCCACTTAATAATATTCACACTGACAGATTTGTCACAGGTTGAATTCTGTTTGATCAAGAGTAGCTGTATTCAGAATGTTTTGCTTTCAGTTCATTCAGGGGCATTTATTCCCTTATGAAAACATCAAGGATGGGCCATTGGTTAATCCTTTTAGTCTAGTGAAGGGGTATACAAATGCAAGCTAATTTCTCCTGCAGACTGGGAAATGAAACTCAGCCTTCCATAGCTAGGTGGGTGGGTATGACCAGATGCTGCCTGGGGCTCACCTGATCCCATTCATTGCTGTGGCGAGGTAGCCAAACAGCCTAGACCCTCTGTATTTCTGCCCCTTTGCCTTCTCAGCTCTGAATAATAAGTATTGATGTAGTTTATGCCACTTGTACAGTGAAAAGTGTTTACAAGAAAGTACCTACGAGTGCAGAAAGACCCCTGCATTCCAGATAGGGCTGTTTATTAATGTATATGCTAGCATTTACTCCAAAAGTATGACAGCACCACCTTCCCCTTCTCCAGTTGCTGTGTATTACATGGGGTAAAAATGAAAACAAAGCTTCCAGGATACTTAAAGGGGAATTTCATATTATTTTTCACATTTTCTTGGTTGACCTCTGTTGAGTTTTCGTTTTTCCCCTAGAGAGTCAGGGGAAAAGTGTTAGGGACTCTCCCTGTGCTTGACAAGTGCCATGCCTTTACCAGATTGCTTATGCACTCAGAGAGCAGCCTAGCTCCATGCCTGCCCTAACTAGCCCCCTCAAATGGAAATGTCACCTCTCCTAATTGATGATATTTAAAGAATCAGACTATTTCTGCACGCTAAACCTTCTTGCTGTTGTGACATCTTGTATAAACTCTTCCTGTAGTCACATTCCAAGAATGACACAGCCCCACTCCTTCCCCAACCTTACTTACTAACTGTGGTTTAGGGGGAGAGGGGGACTGGCCTGCTAATGGCTGAGGGACAGTCAGGATAGGGCCCACAAGTCCCATAGAACCAAAGGCTATAAAGGCCATAAGCACTTGAATAGGGCACGGGTTACAGCTTCAGGAGTGAAGAAGCAGGAGCTTGTAAGGCAATGGAGTTTTGTCAACCATTAATTGTGCCAAATGTGCTTATTTTAGAGGTTTTTAAGCATAAGATCTTTTCATATCATGATTATTTCATTTGTTTAATTGGGCTTTGAGTGAAAGTTTACAGAGCCATTGATTCTCCATCCAGTCATTCATAGCATTAATGTCCCCACATTGTAGTAGCACTCTATCCATTTCCTTATTGTTGTAAAACTGTAGCTAACACATCATTTGCCAGTATGTCATTTTTCAAGTGTACTGTTCAATACATTGGGAAAGTCTTCTGTCAGAGACCTCTCCAAAATACTGAAGAGCAACGATGTCAGTCTAGAGACCACGGTGTGCCTCATACAGGCCATCATCTTTGCAATCACTTGCTATGCATCAGAAAGCTGGACAGTGACTAGGGATGATAGAAGGAGAATTGATGCCTTTGAGCTGTGGTGCTGGAGAAGAGTATTAAATATACCATGGACTGCTAGGGAAACGAACAGGTTCATCCTAGCGAGGGATATAACCAGGCTGCTCCTTGGAGGCAAAGATTCTGAAGCTTCATCTGATATACTTTGGACATATTGCAAGGAGGGACCAATCCTTGGAGAGGTACATCATGCTTGGGAGGACAGAGGGTCAGTGCAGGAGAGGAAGAGTCTTGATGAGGTGGATTGATTCAGTGATGTGGGTAATGGGAGTAGGTGAGTCAAAGACAGTAAGTTGGTAAAGGGTAGAGCATAGTTTAGGGCTGTTGTACATAGGGTCGCTATGAGTTGCAGATGACTCGATGGCACATAACAACAACAACAAAAACAACTGTTCAATATTTGTTACCCATTTTCCCATCATATAAACAGAAAGGTCCAGCTCATGGTCGTGCTCTTCCCTTCCCACCTACCCCTTGCAAAAGCCCCACTGTCATTGAGACCATCCCAGCTCAGAGTTACTCTACATTGGTTTTTCCAGGCTACAAATCTCTGTGGGAGGAGACTGCTTTTCTTTCTCTCTCAGACCTAGTTGGATTTGAACTGATGAATTTTCCTTTAGCAGCCCAACAGCTAATGTACTACATGGTTGGTTGGTCACTCATTGCCTTCCAGTCAGAACTGACTCATAGCTTACCCTCCTGCAGGGTTTCAGAGGCTGTAAATCTAATGGGAAGAGAATCTGTTAAATTCTGCGCTGGTGGGTGTGTCCAAGTCGGTGAGATTGGCTCAGGCTAGAGCAGGGTTTAGCGCTGTAGTGCATAGGGTCACTATGAGTCAGTCCCCTGGGGACACATAACAACACACATTACTGATGGTTGTTGATCGGTGCCCCCTAGTGGCTGTCAACTCGTAAGGAATAATTTCCGTGATGGAGTGGAACTACCTAGGCTTTTCTTGGTAGTAATCTTTTATGGGAATAGATTATCAGATCTGCAACAGAGTGGATTTGAACTTCAAACTTTTCACTCAGCAGACCTATGCTTAACTGTTTACACCACCAACACTCTTTTTACCTTTTAGTCCAAATCAAACGCACTTCCCTCAAGTTGATTCCCATTCATGACAACTCTCCATTTGGTTTTCTCAGACTATAAACCTTAATGGGAAAAGCCAGTCTCTTGTTCCTCTCTCTGAGCACTTGGTAGATTCAAACTGTTGACCTTTCAGTTAGTGACTGAAAGCATAACTCAGCAGCTGAACTACGCCAGCAGGGTTGTCGTCGTTGTCGTCATGTACTGTGAATTGGAACCCACCCATAACTGATCCTCCTGCGATTTTCAGAGGCAGTTAATCACATGGGAGGAGAAGACTCAATCTTTTCCTTTGACAAAACCGGTGGATTCGAAACACATGGCTTAAGGATTGCAGCACAGCTTATTACCACCAGGCAACCAGAGTTCCCTCTGGGAGGTAGTTATGAACCTCCCAGCAGGGAAGATATTTCATATTAGCGAGACCACACACTATCTGTCCTCTTTTGTTTGACTTTGAAAATTAAAGCATTTTTAATCTATGCTTTAAAAAGAGAGAGAGTGAGAGAGTGCAAGTGAGAGACAGAGAGATACTCCTGCAAAGACATTAGTGCTACTTGAGAATGATGGTTATCACCTTTTTTCAGCATTGCCATGAAGGTAGTCTTCCTTGGTGCTGAGTTTGTGTAACAGCAGTGCACCTAAAATCTACTGAGATTTGTAGATTTGTGTGTGTCAATGTAGTATTTGTGGAGACTATCAAGCTCCTTGCTCTCCTTTACGTGTTACTTATTTTTATTTCTTGATAGATGATGTTTACCGCTCTCCCTGTAGCTCTCTGCTACAGACATTATTGCACCTTTATTATGAAAGTGCTGTAGCTTTCCAGTCATTGCTATTCTAGAGTGAGTTCTGAAGCAGCAGGAGTGAGATGATTTTGCAAATTGCAATATAATACCATATATGATCTTGTCTCAACCTGTAACACACACACTTTCACAGAAATAACATTTAATTATGGTAATATCCTCCCTGATATGAGACACAGTATGGCGCCGGTTAAGATTATATTGTTTGTAGGAATATTGAGCAAAAAAAGCAGTTTAAAGATGAAGGAATCAAATCATATACCTTGATAAACCCCTTAGATGCTATTTAGGCTGTGCTAGGCTTTTGATTTTGTTTTAGTTCTTTTCTCCCCAAATAAAAACACAAAACAATAATTTGACAGACAAACACTGTCAAACACTGTAACCCCATCTAATTCCTTCACTGCACATCTTAATCCCTGATGGACTTTTCTCAGAGATGTGGGCAAGGAGGTTGGGGAATTTCTGGATGTGCCACTTCTTACAAAGTCTCTCCGTGACAGATGCAATGACCTTATCACAGAGACAGCTTTATCCAGTTTGGCAGTCCCGCCATCTGGCATATATCTATCATAATTGATTTAAGGAAAACTCGCCCTCTAAAAGTTGGTCATTCTAAACCCTACAGCTAAATTGGCCTACATTTAATTTGAAATGTTAAACCTTTATTCTTCAACCTTTGTTGGACAGATTTGTAAACATCAACCTAATTTCTTGGCTGTGTAGGTTTATAGAGGTGAAAAAAGGAATGTCTGCCTTGGAGAATGTCAGTTTCTCTGAGGAGCTGTTTGTCCTCCAGAGCTGCCTTTTGCAGAGTAGGCTGGCTGGCTTGGGTTAAAGACTGGCTGCTTTAGTGGCCAACCTTCTAAACTTGGGTTCATTGCCAGTCTCTGAATCTGGTGGTTTTTGTTTCTGAAGTGGAGGTGACCATGGCCTCATCAACAGGATTTTAAATGAGATATTGTTGTTAGGTGCCACTGAGTTGGTTTCCAGTCATGGCGACCCTGGTACCTCAGCATGAAGCACCCCGGGCCTGCACCATCCCCACCATAGTAGGTATGTTTAAGCCATTCCTGTTGCCATTGGACCAGCCTGTCTCCTTTAGGGGTTCTCACTTTTTCACTGAATATGTACTTTACCTAATGATGGATGTCCTTCTCCAGCAACTGGTAAAACATTTCAAATGCTTAAGATACCAGCTGACACATTATCGGTGATAAAGAAGCATTTCTCTTAGTACTAATTTCTAGCTACTTTCAATTTTTATTGTTAGGTGCTATTGAATTGCCTGCAACTCATAGCAAACATTTTTACAACATTTCTGAAGCCTGCCCTCCCTGTCCTGAGCCACTCTCACGGATTCTGACACACATACCCCTATAGCCTTAGTTACTATATCAGTCCATCTTATCCAGGCTCTTCCTCTCCTGCGCTGTTCTCCACCCTTCTGAGCATGGATTCTCCAAGGATTGGTCCCTACTGGCCATCTGCCCAAAATAAATGAGACGGAGTTTCAAAATCCTAGGCTCCAAGGAGAAACTTGGTTTCACCCTCTTCAAGACAGACTTGTTTGTTTTCTTGGTGGTGCATGGTATGCTCAAGACTCTTCTTGAGCATCGTAACTCAGAGACATCTGTTCTTCTGTCATCCTTAGTCACTGTCCAGCTCTCTGATACGTAGCAAGTAATTGCAAAGACCATGACCTGGATCAGGTTCATCTTAGTCTCTAGACTGACATTGTCACTTCTCAATACTCTGGAGAGGTCCTTGACAGCAGATTTACCAAATACAGTCTGTCTTTTGATTTTCTGACTGCTGTTGCTAAGTGTGTTGGTTGTGGAGCCAAGAAAGGTGTAACTGTTAACAACCTCATTCTCTTCTCTATCCATTGTGGTGCTGCCAGTTGGCCCAGTGGTGAGAATCTTTGTCTTCTTGATGTTGAACTTCAATCCATATTGAAATACAGTCCTTGACCTTCTGCAGCAAGCACTTCAGGTCTTCTTTAGTTTCAGCAAGCAAGGTTGTGTTATCTGCATAACATAGATTGTTGATAAATCTTCCTCCAACCCTGATGCCACATAGCTCTTCAGAAAGCGCAGCCTCCCAGATGATCTGTTCTGCATATAGATTGAAAAGGTATGGGGAAAGGACACATTACTGACACACACTCTTCCTGATTTTGAACCATGCAGTATTGCCCTGATCTGTTTTGAGGACTGCTTCCATGTCCAAGTATAGGTTTCACATAAGCACAATCAAATATTCTGGGATTCCCATTCTCCTCAAGGTTAACCACTATTTGTTGTGATTCACACAGTAATATGCCTTTGTATAGTCAATGAAACACAAATAGATAGGCCTTTTGTACACTATTTTCAGTCAAAATGCATCTGATATTGGTGAAAATGTCCCTAGTGCCACGGCCTCTTCTAAACCCAGCTTGTATTTCTGGTAGTTCTCTGTCACTGTATTGTTCCATTTGTTTCTGGATAATTTTCAGCAGGATTTTGGTTATGTATGATATGAGTGATACTATATGATAGTTTCTACACTCTGTTGGGTTACCTTTTTTTGGAATGGGAATAAATGTGGATGGATCTCTTCCAATCAGTTTGCTAGGTAGTTGTCCTTCAGATTTCTTGGCACAAGCTGGTGAGCACATCCATAATAGCATCTGTTCACTGAAATATGTCAATTGGTATTCCATCAATTCCTGGGGCTTTATTTTTTGTCAAGTACTTCAGAGCAGCCTGAATGTCCTCCTTCATCACCATTGCCTCTTGATCATATATTGTTTCTTAAAATTCTTCAGTGTCAGCCAATTCTTTTTGGCACAGTGATTCTGTAAACTCCTTCCATCTTTTTTTAATGCTTCTTGCATCATTCAGTATTCTGCCCATAGCATCCTTAAGTATTGCAACTTGAGGCTTAAATTTTTCCTTTAGTTCCTTCAACTTAAGAAATGCCGGGTGAGTTCGATCCTGTTTGATTTTTGGACTCCAGCTCTTTGCACATTTAATTATAATACTTTGCTCTGTTTTCCCATGCTGCCCTTTGAAATCTTCTATCCAGCTCCTTAACTTCTTGATTTCTTACCTTTCCTTTGGCTTCTCAGCACTCTAGTATAATATTTGGAGTCTCATCTTACAATTGGTGTTTTACTTTTCTTTGCTAAAGTTCTGGCTTCTAAAACACCCCTCTACCACCTCTCAGGGTTGTTACTTTCCACAGTCACCTCTCAGAATTGCTTAGTCTTTGAGGTGTTTTTTCCATTTGTCTACCAATTCAATAGTAATATTTCTTAGACTTTTACTACTTTGTTTTTGTTGTCATGCACCATTGCATCAGAACCATTTCTAACTGACCCTTTAGAGGATTCACAGAGGAGTAAATAACATGAATTGCCTATCTTTGTCCTGTTGAGTAGCTGGTGGATATGAACCATGTGTCTTTGGGTTGGTAGTACAATTCCTTACCAGTAAGCCACAAAAACTCCAAAACAGTAAGTCTCATTACTTCCCAGTGCCCTGTCTCTGTGATTCCATTCACAGCTCCTGCTCCCACTAACATGCTGATGACTTCGAAAGGTTAGCTCAAACTCCTCTCTCTCACTTGGACTCCCCTGAGAGGTATTTTTGGTTATTCCTGACAAATCTGAGGATCTAATTCTCTTAAGATAACTGAACATCAACATGATGACGAATAACATTTATGTGGAACCAACTCTTACAGGTTAATTGATAAAATATGTGGAAGGTCAAAGTTTTACTAATATGTTGGTGTCCTATAGTTTTATTTCTTTGACTCTTGCATTGCATATCATTTTATAATACTAATACGTTTCAGTAAAGCTTTCCCTGTCAACAGCTTCTGATTATTACATAGCCTCTGAGGTTAATTATTTTGGGATACCTGGCTTTCTGAAATAGGTTTTATCCATTTCAGCATTAAATGGTTCTTTGATGATCATCTTTCCAAAATATATTTTATGCCTTGATTTACTTCAACAATTAACAATAATTTATGCAACAATAATTTTCACAAGTGCCTTAACAGATACTAACAAGCTTTATTAAAGTGGATTTTCTTAACCAATCAGCCCTTAATGACTTGAGGTTTTTGCTCCTTAGCTCTTCCCCCCATTTCCCCCCCCATTGTGATGTATTATACATACAAGAGAAGATATTAAAATGTATTTAAAGAATAAGACAAAAATAGCCAGCTTCTGAGTTAAGAAAAATAACAATGTCAGTATCTTCAGTATCCTTCCACAACAATCTTACCTCTTTCCCCACTTGCAGACATAAACAAGCACATCATTGTCTTGAATGTCACTGAGTCCTCTTCAGCTCCTTTTGTTCAGTGAATGACAGCCATGCCAGTCTCACATCACCTCACGACCCCCATTATGCCAAAGCCTATAGTTACAGCCACAGTGTCATTACACTTCATGAAGGGTTTTCACTTTCTGGATGGTCTTCCACCTTTCCAACCATGGTGTCCTTTTCCAAAAGCTGGTCTCTCCTGACAACATCCCAAATTATGTGAAATGAAGTCTTTCAATCTTTCCTTCTAAAGGAATACTCTGGCTACACTTCTTCCAAGACAGATTTACTTATTCTTTTGTCAGTCTCTGGTATATTCAAGATTCTTGGCCAACTCTTCAACCCAAAGACCTCCGTTCTTCAGTCTTTCTTATTCAGTGTCCAGCTGTCACAAGCAAATAAACCCATTGAAATGTAGTCACTTTTAGTTCCTTGGGTTTTGTTCCAGGTTAACTGTCCAGATGCTCTGTCATACATTGTTATTTTGGAAAGTTGAATGTTATGGGCACACTTAGTTGTGTCAGGCAGAGGCACTGTTGCCACTGTAGGTTCCCATAAAAAGAGAAACTCTAGACGTTCATGCAAGGATCCTCTAGAGAAGTTGGTGGACAAGGTCCTGGATGAGTCCTAGGAAATGGGGCTCTGCAGAGACACGTCACCAGTGGGGCTGTTCTGTCAGTGATGTGGTAGACACCAGGCTGAAATAATGGCCAAAAAAAGGAAGGTTCTGCGTGTTTCCCCCATGATTTCAGAGAAGTTTTAAGGAGACGATTATAGGGTGACAATGTGGTCAGTTGGTGAAAGCATCAAGGCAGGACTGAGTTGGTGGGAGATAGAGTAGAAATCCTATTAGCATGTGCCTAGAACAAAGCCTAGTGCGGATCAGAATCTGGACTATACTTACCTGGCATTTTACATTCAAGTTGGCGAAAAATTAATTTTTGTGGTGGTAGCCCTCAACATGTCCGTCTCTTGAGTCTCATTTCAGAAGGATGGTTTCATTTTCTCTGTTGGTGAACATTGATGGTGGTGGTGGGAATGTTGAACACTGAATAGCCAGAAGACACGAGTCTGTCCTGGAAGAAGTGCAGCCAGGTACTCCTTTGAAGGAAAGATGGTGAGACTTGCTCTCAGGTGAGACTTGCTCTCAGGTACTTTGCACGTTATTAGTAGAGGCTAGTCTCGGGAAAAGAACATCATGCATGAAGAAATAGATCAGTGGAAAAGTCCCTCAGTGAGATGATTTGGCACAGTGACTGCAGTAATGCAGCGTTACAAGGCTGGAACAGGACCACTAGGCCCAACCAGGGTTCCGTTCTGTGGTACTGAGAGTCTCTGAGTCAGAAACGCCTTGACACTGAACAGCAGATACCGTGCACAGCTCTGATCCTGAGAACTAAAACTACAGCTGCCTCTGAGGATCTGCTTTGTGCTTGTTTGTGCTGGATGTCATGATCCCACCGATTCCATTCTTGGATTACTCTCTTGTTTTGGTAGAAGACATCCCTCAGTATTTTTTTTTTTTTAATAATGCTGTACTGGAGATATATTTTTCGATCTCTTATACATGTACAAATGTCTTTATTCTGCCTGCATTTTTAGATTGAATGCATAGAGAATTCTTGTTGGAAGTATTTTTAATATTGTCAGTATTACAGGTTTTAGCTGCAATTTGAAATGAGAACATTTTTGTGAAACCCAAATGGCATAAAACAGGAGAGCAGCTACCATTAATTTATATAGGAGGACTTCTCAAGTGTTCCCAAGATAATGTACCAAATGCCACACAGACCCTAACACAACACTCAGGTATAGCACTGACGAGACAGTGCTGAGCTATGGCAGCCCATGGTGAAATGCCAGTTGTGGTTCCTGAGAAAGGAAACCCGCAGGGTCCTCCTCCCCACTCTGCATCCTGTGGCCTGTTGAATAACACACTGCAAAGCCAGCAGTCAATGCTAGTTTTTCTGATGGCCTTTCTTTCCTAAATTTGGATTTAGATGTCTGTGGGTTTGTGAAAACAGGTACCTGTATGTCCATCCTTCATACATATACATGAAGTGACTTAAAACAGATACTTGAGCAACGGGGAATGCTTGAACCTTCTTGCTTACAGTGCTGCGAAGGAATTGAAAGGCACCCTGCTTTATAGTTCTTTTTATCATCCCATGTTTTCACCTTGGATGTTTGTGACTATGGCTGTTTTCCTCTGCGTTTTGAAACTTAACAGCAGGTGCTTAGGTGTAAATCTGTTTTCATCTGTTGTGCAATTCTCAGTTTCTTTTGCCCAGAAATGAATTTCCTTCAATTAGGAGAAGTTGTCTAGAATTCTTTGTTTTACTAGTGTGTTTAATTTCCAAGAATATTTGCTCTCCATTCCTTTTTGTAATCTCTATTCTTATTTTCCGTCTCCTCTCATGAAGATTTATGGCTTTGAAAACCTGATGGAATGGATTGAATGGTAGTAGGTTGTTGGGGAGTTTTTAATTCTGAATTAATGTATGCAGTGTTCTTCCAAATCTCTGAGAATTTCGATGTTAGTTTTTAAATGCCTTTTCCTCGCTCCTTATTCTGATTTCCCAAAGTTGCATTGTTTTATTTTTTTGTCTGCTTTGATTTCTGAATTCCTGTTGTCTTTCCTCAGATGGCCTTCTGCTAATCCTAGGATGTCTGCTTGTAAAGTAAGAGTGCTGTGCCCGAGGCTGAGCACTCTGGAATTCCACTGCAGGGTGATCTGTTGGAGTTCTGTTTTGGAGCCATTGATGTTGGTATCTTCATAGAAGTCACCTTGGACTGGTCAAATTTCCTGCTTGGCAACTAGTTGTTAATGATTTTTCCTTTTCTTGGATTTCTGTTTTCAGTTTCCTATGCACTAGGAAATTAGGAGAGACTCTGGTGGCCAGGTCCTTAGGGAGTTGTGCTGCTTTGTAATTTACTTTTCCCTCACCTGGAGTGCTGCTGGCCTCCTGTTAGCCCTCCCCAACATATTCATGTCAAATCAGAACTGACTCGTAGCTGACTCTCCTTTGAGTTTTCAAGGCTGTACATCACATAGGAAAAAATATCTATCTTTGTCCTGAGAAGCCATTGGTGGCTTAGAACCACCAAAGGGCCATAGCATGGCCTTAACATCACAACTCTTCTTCAAATTATGTCACCAGAACTCCCTTTTAATTAAATATATAGATGTATATGTTGTGTGCCATCAAGTCAGAACTAACAAATAGCTGACCCTTCAGTGAGTTTTCAGAGACAGTTAATCACATAGGAGGAGATTGCCCGTCTTTCTATGACAGAGCAGCTAGCAGATTTGAACCACACGCCTTTCGGATTGCAGCACAGCTTCTTACCACCAGACCCCAGGGCTCCGTATAAATTTATTTGTATTCATAGAAATGGTATATAATGTTATATACAGACAGGAGACTTTCTAAGATACACCACTTAAAAATCTCCATTTATATATTAGCTCAGTGCCATTTGATTTTTCTGATATTAATACTGTAGTTATACACACACACTCACATGTTCTCCCACACCCCAAGACCAGTTGCCATTAAGTTACTTCCAACTCTTCTTAATCCCATGGTGTTAGAGTGGGTCTGTGCTCCACAGGGTTTTCAGTGGCTGACTTTTTGGGAGTGAGTTGCCTGGCCATGCCATCCTATGGATGTGCTCTAACAAGCCCATTAATCATTTGTTCCTCCCATAGGCCCTGTTTTAATTAGAATTTATTTCGTTACAACCATTAAACAGATCTACATGATGGAGAGTCAAGTATGTACAAAGATCATGAATTAGGAAATGTTTTCTTTTAATAAAATATTGTTTATTCCAAAGTTACTCACAAATGATTGTTTTTAATAAGAGCTCTAGTAGCCTAATGATAAGAAGTTGCACTGCAGTCCTAAAGACATAAAGTTCAAATCCCCCAGCTGCTCCACAGGAGAAGGATGGACACTCTCCTCATGTAATTTGCTACCTCCGAACACCCTCTGGAGGGTCAGCTGTGGGTTGGTGTGACTCGATGGCAAACAGTTGCCAACAATGATCCATTCAAAGCATGACTCTTGTTATATCATTGTTATTGAGTCAGTTCTGACTTATACCTGACCCTCCATCAGTCATGCAAGGCTGTAAATAAACAAAGAGTGTACTGCACATTTTTCTGTCTGAGTGATGAGAGGATTTGAACTACCCGAGAATCTGACTTTGGGGTTAGATACACAACTTCCTACTGACTACACCATAAGTGCTCCCAAAAGCTTGACTGCATCCCCACAATTCTGATGCATGTACATTTCCAGGCCTGTGTATTTTGCACAGACACACATCTGTATTTCTTGACAGATTAAAGGGCTTTTTATCAGCACCAATTTTGAGTTTTCTGAACGACCTTGAGCAAATTGTTTACTTGTGCTTTAATTCACTTTTCCTGGCTATAAAACTGAAATGAAGATATTAATCCTGATCCTACCAAATCATTTCAGTATCGTAAGGATTAATGAACTAATGTTTGTAAAATATTCTGTTCTTTTTAGAGAGAGATGGAATTACATACATAGATGATATTATCATTATATTATGTATTATTTTCAGCACAGTGGACTAGATAATGATGCCATTGTAGGATCTAATGTTTTAGATTTCTTTTAATTAAAATTACAAAGAGAAATTGGTATGCTTGCTGAAATCTTATCCTCCCTTGCAAATGGCAAGTGAGTATTAACATGAAATATTTAAATTATACATAATTACTAGGTTCTTAAGAATTTATCAGCTCTGGGGAAAAGAGGGAATGAGAAAATAGTCATTAAGACCCAGGAATTCTAGCAACTGTAGTTGGAAGAATAGGATTATTTGGTAATGATTCCTTTTCAGCTGATTATATTGGATCTTGTCAAATGAAATAAAAACTTCATAAAAGAAAATTAACAAAACAATTATATGTACAATAGCATTAAAAAGGATAAATTCATTAGGAGTGAAATTAACAAAACAAGTTCAAGACTTGTTTGCTAAAACTGTAAAGCAACATTAAAAGAAAGTTTTAAAAATCTGAATAAATGAAAATCCAGGCTCCAAAAGCGAACACATTGCCAATGTTTTGGCTTCTAGAGATCCTCCATGGGGCTTCTGATACTGTGAAATTGCCAGGAGGAAACAGCCCATGTGTTTCCCGTGGAGCATCTAGTGGATTTGAAATGCTGGTCTTTTGGTTAGCAGTCTAACACATTACCCATTACACCGCCAGAACTCCAGTGGAGACATTGTAATTTTGTGGATCAGAAATCTTAATATTCAGATGGTGTTATACCGCAAATTGTTCTGTTTTTCATATGGTATATAGCAAAATTTCAGGTTGTATTTGTTGGTTTTGTTTTGAATGTCTAGTTATTGACACATACTCTAAAATTACATGGAAATACATGTAACACAGAATAGCCAACTGACATTGAAAAAGAAGATTGATGTGGGAGACTTCAACACATTTTCATTTCAAGCTTACTCCAAGTCTATGGTAGTCAAGACAATGTGGTACCAGTATGAGGAAAGACACATTGAGGAGAATGCTATCGAGCAGGCATTCCGAACTGTGCGTCATGGAACCTTTTCATGCCTCAGAACCTTACTTGGAGTTGCTATGGGGTGATAAGAGAGCTGTGCTGTAATCCCAAACACACACGGTTCGAATCCACCAGCTTCTCCACAGGAGAAGGATGGACAGTCTTCTCCTGTGTGATTTACTGTCTCTGAAAACCCACTGGAGGGTCAGCTATGGGTTGGTTCCAATTCCAAGGCACATAACAACAACATGGGATGATAGGTAGATATACATGTGTCCTCGGTCTGTCTTCTTAGTTCTGGCAAAGCTCTTCTTTTATTCATATATATTGGAATTCCACATAAAGTTGTGTTTGGAAAAGAGAATGGACAGCTTTAAAAATAAAATGATGGTACGTAGATACCTAAAGCATGAAGCTAATAAGGATTTGGTTTGGCAAGAAAAGTTAGCTCATCTGGTCATTCAGTTCATAATTACTGAGAAAGTCATATTCCTTTCATTTTACTGTTGACTAGGAGTACAGCAATATGAAAGATCGTTTTAGAGGAGGAAACAAGTTTTTATCTTCTTGAGATTTGTTTGTACAGCAGTGAAATGAGATAAATGACTAAAAATACATATATTATCAAGATAGAACAAGATTCTGACACTATTAATGGAATGGTTATGAGTCATAGTTGATAGGTGACAACTAACAACAACAATATTGTCAGGTAGAACACAGGGAAAGTAATGAAGATTAGTGACATTTTAATTTAGTTTTTAGTTTCTTATTCTTTTTTTGCCCAAGTTGTTTCTTTATAGTTAACATAATGGTAAACAGTTTTGAAAATATTTTTCTTAATATAACTTATTTATACTTGAACATAATAAAATGGAATTTTTCTTTATTAAACTCAATCGGATTAATTATCTTAAAGTATAAACTGTTAACTCTCCCCCTTATTTGTAAAACCTCTTTAATAGTGATTGCTTCTTAAGATTTACAACATGCACATTTAATTTTTTTTCTTTTTCTGGGGTAATGAGGGTAGGTATTTCAGAGACAATAAGGTTAGCACAGGATAGAACCGGTTTCAGGGCTTATTGTACATAGGGTTTCTATGAGTTGCAAGTGACTTGATGACACATAACATCTTAAAGTCACTGCTCCTTTAGGGATCATGGATGGTACAGGTAGTAGTGGGTTACACTGCTACGTTGCAGGCTTAATGTCTTGGGTGTTTGAATCTCCTTGTTCCAAAGGGAACTCTGGTGGCCCAGTAGTAGGAAGGAGCTGTGCTGTCAACCTGAAGACGTTCTAATTGAAACCACCAGTTGCTCCATGGGAGAAACATGGTAGTCAATTCCTGCCTCTGAAAACGCACTGGACGGTCAGCTATGAATTAGATTCAACTCAATGGTCCACAACAACAGCTGTTCCTATGGAGAAAGATGGGAAGTCTCTTCCCCTTGCATTTCATAACCTCCGAAATCAAATGGAGGGTTGCTGTGCATCAAAACTATCTCTGTGGCTGTGAGTTTGAGGTTTGATTTTCAAATAATTTTATCCTCCTGTGTAACAAAATTAGAACAAACCTACTCATGAGATCAAACCTGGTGGAAAATGTCTTTTCATTTCCCCTTTTAACTTTTATTTTTTTAAGCCTACAGCACCCGGTATTCCCAGGCGGTCTCCCATCCAAGTACTAACCAGGCCTGACCCTGCTTAGCTTCCGAGATCAGATCGGGCTCATTCAGGGTGGTATGGCCATAGACCCCTTTTAACTTTTATCACCATTTATTTCTTGTCTTATCTGTGTAAATTCAACATTACGTTTTATTAGAGGCCAGTTATCTTTTAAATAAATTTTAAAACAATAAAAAGTTTAATTTATCTTTACCTACATATTTACCATGTACTTTCCAAAGACCAAGTGAGTTTTTGTTGGAAGAAGTACATCCCGGGTGCTCCTTGGAGGCAAGGTTGGAGAGACTTTGTCTTAGAAGATGGCTCTCCAAGAGGTGGGACGGTCACAGTGACACAACAGTGAGATGTGAGGACTAGGCAGAGTTTTGGTCTAATGTACATAGGGTCGTTGTGAGTCAGAATCAACTGGACAGGACCTTACAATAACAACAAACTCAAAAATAACTGTCATTGAATCAGAACCAGCTCATAGCCCACCTTCCAGCAGATTTTCAGAGGCTGCCAAAAGCATGGGAGGAGATTGCCCCTCTTCCTCCCACGGAACAGCTGGTGGACTTACCTGCTTGCCCTTTGGTTGCCAACACAACTTTCTGGCCACAAGGCCTCCGAAGCTCCTTTACAATGGCAGCAGCGTCGTAGTGATTATTCACAATGCTCTCTATCTCTCCCTCTGTAGTTATACTTTTTCATTTGATAACATTTTCCTCTTTCTTGAAGAGCATTCTTTAGTTTATCTTCAGGTCTCTGGCATCAAATTCTGCTAGTTATTGTTTGTTTATAAAACAATTTAGGGCTATTTTTTAAATGCCATTTCCATTGAGCAGAGCATTTCACTGGACAGTTTTACTAACTCCTAGCGGACCCTTCAGTCAAATTTTGGAGGATCTGTTTTGCCTGTCTTTCCCTCACAGAGATGATGATATGAAACACTAGGTAAGCACAACCTTTGGGTTAATCGGCAACACTCTAGGAACTACACACCAGAGTTCCCTAATAAATAGATGCTGAGTGTTTAATTGAATCAGATGATCTCTCCCTTTCTCCTGCCCACTTTCTCCTTTAATCCGGATGCTTCCCATTATCATTTAAATGTGTTTGGATCATCCCTTATCTGGACAATCTGTCACTTAATTCTCAACTCATTACATTTTGCTTTCACACAGCAGTTCTTTGCCACAGCATCTAACAAAGTCTCTCATGCTAAATCTCTCTTGCTAAAATCTTGCTTGATTTCTGGTGGCATTTGACACTGCTGAATCTCCTTGAAATTATATTTGCTCCTGACTTATTAGCTGCTATAAATCACAACTTATTTTCTTTCTGGCTTTCCCTTTCTTGATTTTTTTTTCTTACCAGACAGTTAATTCTAATGATTCTTGAGGTCGTGTCCATGGTTCTTTTCTAATTCTCCACATCATTTCTAGAAATATTATATACTTCATTATTTGAATTATTACTCCTAAGTTGTTTTTTAAATCTCCCCTCCCCCACCCCGACTGTACTCTCTTGGAAGTTCAGATTCACGAGGACAACTAGCTATTGACTGCCTCACCACACAAGCTTTCAAGCTCAGTACATCACAAAGTGAACTAATCATTATTCCTGCCTCTCTGACATATTCCTGCTTGAGACTGCACCAGAGATACTTCTAATTCCAGGAAGCTTTTCCTGCTTCTTCAAAGTATTCTCTACTTTTCCTGTCCTAACAGTTCACCTTTGTTTTGAAATGACCTTGTGTTGTACTGACCTTGCCCCAGCTGATTGTTCATTAGTTGATGAAGTCCTTAGATGACAGGGCTGTTTATACTAGTCCATATTCAATATGTATTTGCTGCATAATTGAATAAAGAGAAATGGATGAGACTCAGAGGAATTGACATTTTATAAATGCAAGATGTAATGTAGTATTCTTTCTACTCTTAAAGAATGAACATCTATCACACGTGTCAGTGGGTAGAATGATTCTAGTAATGGCTGTGTCATTGATGGTAAGTCATTTCAGGTAGGCAGCTTCTGATTAACTCAGCATTTTATCACAGCCTAAGATGTAAGATCAGTTTCCAAATATGCTTCCTTACTAAAGTATGTGGTCAGTGCAAAAGAGGAAGATCTTTAGTGAGACAAATTGATACAGTGGCTGCCGTAATGAATAGCAACAACTGGGAGGACAGTGTAGGACTGGACAGTATTTTTTCCTGTTGCACTGAGAGTCACTATTCTGCTGTTGTCTTTTCGAGTTGACTGTGACTCCTGTGTGATGAATAGCCTCTGAAAACCTGCCAGAGGGACAGCCATTGGTTGGTTCCAACTCTGTGGTACAGAACAACAACAACAAACAAACATAATATGAGAATAAAATAGAGTGGGGAGCATGTGATTGGGCACAATGGCTGGTAGCTTGAAAAGGCTGGGGAAAGATCTTGTGTGAAAAACAATGTATATGAATTTCATGAACTTTGTATGTGAACTGTACAAAAAGAAAATTTTAAAAATGTTGAAAAATGGAAAAGGTTGTGACCAAGGGGTGCCTCTTGTACCTAGTGACATTTGAACAGAGAGGGAATAATTGAGGGAGTTGGCATTGCAGTAGAGAGGAGAGTAAGGTGGTGTTAAAGGGTAGGGTGTCCCAGGTGTGTAGTGAGGCTAACTAACACCTGACCAGCAGACTTTGAGGAGAGACTGGGAGGCCAATGGATTGGAGACAGTGGTAAAAATTAAGCTAGAAATATCACCAAGAACTGGCTGCCTACTAAGAAAGGAAGCCAATATGGCAAGCAGTAAGAAGATGAGACAGAAAATGAGACTTTTGCTTACTGTGTTGAAAACAGAAGGAAGACTCAGTTGAGAGCAAGGAGGCCAGTTAAGTGGCTTTCTTAATAATTTAGGCTGATAGAGGGATATGGTTTGAGATGAAAGTATTGTCCTAATTGAGACCATTAACTGTAAATTTGCCTAAAGTTCAATGGTAATGAAAGAAACTGGTAGCTTCATGATGGTAATATAAGAGTTTATTAATGGTTTTACTGACCAAGACTAATCCCTGGGTAGTGACAGGGTCCACTCCAATCTCTTCTTATGCCAGTGGGAGGCAGAGACCTGTATGACTTCAGTGAATACAAATGGCTTCATACCAGGACTCCAAACTTCCAAGGTCTCTTAACAGGTGTTACTTAAGAGTGACATAGCTAAAGGAGGTGAGATAGCGGCAAGCAGGACTGTAGCCTTATTTGTCAGTGCTTGCAGAAGACCACACCTACAGCTCTCTTTCAGAGAAGCTAGGATTCCAGGATAGGTCTTTGGTCTGAGAAAGAGTCGTCTGAGGAGTCCTTGGAATATATGATTGAATTCCATCGTAAGATCCATTTCTTAATAAGGTAATTTAGACTTTTAATTTTCTTTCTTGGATATTTGTATTCTGAAAACTATGCTAAAATTATTTTGCTGCTCAAATGCTTCTTAAATATCTTTACCTTTAGTGTCATAGTCAATAGGGAGTTGCAGTGTTAACTCAAAAGAGAGCTCTCTCTGGTCATTTGAACCCACTAGGAGCTCTAGGGGGAAAGATAGACATTCTTCTCCCATGTGATTTACATGGAAATAGAAATACCCATTGGAGTTACTTACATTGGAGAGGCAGCTATGATTCAGTTCCTGCTAAACAGTAGAGTTTTGAGAATTATCTTTACATGTTCTGAGATTTTGCCAATATTTCAGGGCTAGAGATTTAAAATCCTAATTGGAGTTTTTTGTTTTGTTTTGCTTTCTTAAAAAAATGAAACACCTAGTTCTTTGAAATTAAAATATTTTAAAATTTAATACTTTATTTTTGGTTAATAATACATTCAAGTAAACAACACATGTACACAAATAACATGTGAAAAGGATGAATTTGTGCAAAGGTAGTTCTGGTCATTTTCTTACATTTTTGTGTGATAGTAGAAATTTCCTGTTTAATGGACATTTAATTAGTAAAATTTGCAAATTGAGTTGTCAGAGTCTTGAGTGGTTTGTCAAAACAGTTTGTAGCTGTTATGCCTGCCTTCTGACAGATGGAATCCATTTTAACCCTTTTTCTGCCCCCTGAAAATTGTACTAAGTGGTCTGTTTCAGCATTTATCTTTTAAAATTCTTAATCATTAAACACAAGTTCTTTGTAGAAAAGTAATATAGAATACAAAGTTAAAAGGAGAAAAACAAAGTATAATTTTACTAGGTTGAGCCAGCCACTCAGGTGTTAGTACCTTCCAGTCTTTCAAAAGAACTACCAGACATTTACACTGATTTCAAAAGAGCCCACAGAACAAGGGATATCATTGCTAACATAAGATGGGTCTATACTGAAAGCAAAGGATAGATGTTAACTTCTGTTGAATTGACTGTGCAAAATCCTCAACTCTATTTATCATAATAAATTATGCCACATTGAAAAGAATGGAAATTCCAGAACACTTCATTGTGTTCACGAGGAACCTGTATATAGGCCAAGGAGTAGCCATTCAAACAGAACACTAGAATGTTGCATAGTTAAAAACCAGGAAAGGTTTATGTGAGGGTTGTATCCTTCATTAGAATTCAATCCGAGTTACTGTTGTTATTTTCCTTCAATTCAGGATCAACTCATAGCTTACTATCCAGTGGGTTTTCAGAGGCTATAAATTGCATAGGAGCAGATTATCCATTTGTTTTCCAAAGAGTAGCTAGTAAGTTCAAACTATGTGCCTTTGGATTGACAGTACAACTCCTTACCACGATGTCACAGGCTGCCTAGTCAATCTGTTTCCAGAACAAATACTCTAAGTGTGAGGAAGAAACGTAGCATCAGGATTTGAGGAGGAGTCGTAAACAGACAACCTGTAATAAGCAGATGTCACAACCTTAGTTTCAGAAAGTGAAGACGACTTGAAACACTTACTGAGAATGTCAAAGACTTCAGTATAAATTATACTTTCTGTAAGAAAATGAAAATCCTTACAATATGCAACATCATGTTAAATGGAGAAAAGATTGACATTGTTATTGATTTAATTTTGCTTGGATTTACAATCAACATCCATAGAATAAGCAGTTGAAAAATCAAAAGACAAATTGCACTGGACAGATCAACTGTCAAGAGCTTCTTAAAGTGCCTGAGAGCAAGGATGCCACTTTGAAGACTAAGTTACCAAGCATGGCATTTTCAGTTGCCTTTCATGTATGTGAAAATTCAACAGAGAATAAGGAAAACTAAAGGAGAATTGAACCGTTGAACTGTGATATTGGTAAAGAATGTTGACTGTACTGTGGACTAGGAAAAGAAAACATTACCTTGGACAAAGGGCAGCCAGAATGTTCATTAGAGGCAAAGATAATGAAATGTTGTGTCACATACTTTAGGCTTGTTATGAGGAGGGGCTACTACCTGGGAAAAGACATCATGCTTGGTTAAGTAGAGGACCAGTCAAAGAATGGAAGACCCTCATCAAGGTCGACTAGCACAGTGACTACAATAATGGGGTTAAGGGCAATTTGTGAGGATGGAGCAAAACTGAAAAGAGCTCTGCTTTGATGTGCCATAAGGGACTGCTATGCACCAGACTGACTTGAGGGCACCATAGATCACCAACAATCTCTCTAGAAAAAGATTGCCTGGTCTTTTCTCCTAGTGAATTCAAAAGATCAGCTTTTTTGTTAGCAGCCCAGCACTTAATCATGCCATCATAGCATTTTGTTTGTGTACATTTATTGCTGAGTTTGTAGTTGAGATGATTAGATGAATATCATTTTAGGGCCTGTTTTTTGTTTTTAATTAACACTGTGGCAAAAGCGTCTTTTTCTGTTTTGTAAAAAGAAGCTGGTTTATTTGCTCATGTCCTGTAAGAACTGTGGCATTGCAGAGAGGTTTAATACTCACCTTTTCCCAGAAACGTTGGTTGTGCTCACCTTTTAAAAATTATGAATAATATTTCCATTAAAATAATGGTGCAGAAAAGCCTTTTTTTAAAATATTGGGTTGGTTACTTAGTGTAAATTCCCAGAAGTTGAGTGGTTTGGAGAGTAGAAATGTTTTTTAAGGGTTTTTAGTTATATTATGGGGTTGCTTTTCAAATGACTATACTAATAAAGATAATAAGTTAACATTTATTGAGCTCTTAGTGTGTGCTGGGCCCTATTCTCTGGCCTTCAAATGTAATAACTTATTAAATCCTCACAGTAACCTTTTGTGGTCAAGCCTATGGTGATCCTAGTCCTGCTGGTGGTAGCGTCATCTGTAGGGAGTGGTGTTGCTGACCCAAAGGCCATGCATGCATCCCTGGTAATTTGAATCCTCCAGTGGCTTCATGGAAAAAAAGATGGACAGTCTCTCATTGTGTGATTTACAGCCTTAGGTTCCCCATTGGAGGGTCAGGTGTGAGTTATTCTGCCTCAGTGTGTGTGGGAGGGGTGGGGGGTTGAGAGATGGAGACAAAGAGACATAGGCTGAGAGAGACACCATTAGACCAACTAACTGCTGGAGAAACTGAAGCCCAGAAAGATTATGCTGTTCGATATTCAGAAGGTCTTGTGGCACAGTGGTTAGATGTTTGACTAATAATCAGAAGGTGACTGGTTCAAACCTCCTTAGCAGCTCTGCAGGGGAAAGACCTGGCAATCTGACTAGATTAAAGATTCTAGTCTATAAAATGGCATGGTACAATTCTCTTCTGCCACATGAACTCTCTCTAAATCAGAATCCACTCAGTGTCACACAACTATGTAATACAGAAGATTTAAAGTAGCAGAACCAGGGTTCAAACCCAGGGAGTCTGTTTCCTCAAGACTGTAAGCTTATATAATCCCATATATTAGGGGCGATTTATCAAGAGAGGTTAGTTCCTGGTGAAGGACATTATACTCGGTAGAGCGAGAGAGTTGGTGAATGTGGGGAAGACCTTCAGTGAGATGGATGGTACTCCATCCACGACTCCAACAATGGGCTCGAGATCATGAGTCATTGTGCTGTTGCACAGGCTTCTATGGCTTGGAGCTGACTTGATGACACCTACCAAAAAGCAGCCATGGTGCTTTACAAAGCACAATAGCAAAACAGTCTGCATTCATTCCCAAGCAGCTGCCATTGTCGAGTTCTCAGTGTTAACAAACTTTTGGCTTTATTGTATCCATCTTTTAATACCAGACCTTTTTGTTCTTACTCTGTGAAAATTTAGAGTCCTTGAGCTTTGGTGGCATAGGAAGTTAGACTGCTAACCCAAAATGGTACTTCTCTGGTGGTTTGAGTCCACCAGTATCATCACTGGAGAAAAATGGGCATTCAGCTGTATGAAAGTTATAGCCTCCGCCAACTTACTGGAGGGCCAACTATGAATTGTTTCTCACTCGACAGTTTGAGTTTTGTCTCTTGCTTCCTCTCTTTTTTTATATATACACACACAGAATATTTGAGCTTTTTGGTGGCTTAGGAGTAAGGAGTTGAAGTACCAACCTGAAGGCATGTGATTCAAATCTACCAGCTACCCTGGGGGAGTAAGATGAGCAGTTCCTCTCTGCGATTTACAGCCTCTCAAAACCCGCTGGAGGATTAACTATGTGAGTTGGTTTTGGGTTATTCCAGAACACTTGATTGTGCTCATATGAAACCTATACTTGGACCAGGAGGCTACTCAGTGCTACAAACAGAGCAAGGGAACACTGCATAGTTGAAAATCAAGAAAGGAGTATGTCGGGGATGTGTCCTTTCTCCATACCTTTAGACCTATATGTGCAGCAAATCATTTGGGGGGATGGACTTTATCAGGAGGAATGTAACATCAGGATTGGAGGAAGATTCATTAACAACCTGTGTTAAGCAAATGACACAAAAGACTTGAAGCATTTGCTGCAGAAGGGAAAGGACTGCAATTTTCCCAAATAGATTGCATCTCAACATCAAGAAAACAGAGATTCTCACCACAGAGTAAATTGACAGCACCACGATATATGGAGGAGAGATAGAGATGGCTATTGATTTCATCTTGCTTGGATCAACAATCAGCACTCTTGGGACCAGGAGTGAGGCTCTCAAAGGAAATTGCTTTGGGAAAAAGTCTGCTGTCAAGAATGCTAAGGAGTAACAGTGTCAGTATAGAAACTAAGGTGCGCTGGATCCAAGCCATGGTCTTTATAATTACTTGCTATGCATCTGAGAGCTAGACAATAAAGATGACAGAAGAATAAATAATACTTTTGAGTTGTGGTGCTGGAAAAAAGTATTGAACATACCATGGACTGCCAAGAAAACAGATACGGCCTGGAGAGGATGAAACCAAGGTGCTCCTTAGAGGCAAGGATTGTGAAACTCCATCTCACCTACTTTAGGCATGTTTCCAGGAGAGACCAGTCCCTGGAGAAGGACATCCAGCTTGGAAGGATGGAGGATCAGCACCAGAGAAGACGACTCTGGAGGAGATGGGTTGGTATAGTGACTGTGGCAGTAGGGTAAGCATGTCAAAGACAGTGAGCTTGAGATTGGCTCAAGATAAAGCAGAGCAAAGCTCATTATCAACTCAATGGCACATAACAACAACAACAACATACATATGTTGTATGTTGTGTATTGTCAAGTAAGAACTCTTAGCTGACCTTTTCGTGGATTTTCAAATATTTTTGTGGATAAATGTGCTGGTTAGAGTAGCTTTGACTATATTTACTAGAAAGCCTGTGTGGTTTGACAGGTAGGTAATCCAGCACTGGCATGACAGCTCCACAACACTGGGATTCAGGCTTTGTGTGACCTCCTGCCCATAGTGCACTTCTAGGTGGATGCTTTAGCATAGCCATAATACTTTTCAGAAAGAGAAACTGGGAGGGGGAAAGTGAAAAATGGTATATACCTGTTTTCTTTCTGAGAGATTCCTAGAAGCTGTCACTTATACCCTCTGCACTTGACCCTTCTCACTGACCAGCACTAGAACTCTAGGGCCATGGAACATGGAAGACTGAAGACCGTCTTTGTACCTGCAGCCATGTACCCAGCTAAAAAGAAGAATTTCTGCTGTTAGAGATAAGAGAGAATGGCTGTTGGACTAAACAAGTAGTACTCTCAGTTCTGTCTTTTTCATACTTATTTTCATATATGTATACACAAAATGCATCTTTTGGAATAATTTTGGAAAATTAAAAGATGGTCAATTCAAACCCACTAATTGCTCCTTGGGAGAAAGAGCTAATTGTCTGTTGCCTAAAGATTATAGCATTGGAAGCCATGCTCCGTCTTACAGGGTCACAGTGAGTTAATTTGACTTGATAACAAAGTTAAGAGCAAAGGAAAGAGTTTGAATACTAATCAGAATAAAACCACCAACCCCCAAAACTCAGAACACTGGGGAATCTCTTAGACTCTTTTTAAGGAGCCCTGGGGACAGCTAAGCAATAGGTTAGCAAATAGAACCCACTGGAAGAAGAGCTAGCAGTTTGCTCCTGTGATGACTACAGCCAAGAAAACCCTGGAGCATTTCTGTGATAGAGGGCCTCTGTGCATCAGAATCCATTCAGTGGCATCCACAACAGGCCCCTTACATGACTTAATGAAGGCTTCAAGAGGAGGCATTAGCAGGCTTAGAAGGTTGCTTTGACACTGTTGTTTCCTTGATCTCACACAGATTATTCTAGAAGGAAGAGAGAAAGACTAGATTTGGTGGAGGAAAGACCAGACCTTGAGGTGCAGTTAACTTTTAATTCTGTTTCATTACTGGAGCAGACTTGTAAGCTTGAGCCTAAGTGTCTGGTGCCTAAGTGTCCCTTGATGAAAATTTTGTCTAAGAGGAGAGAGTTGTAGATTTTAGGAAAATGAAAGTCCCCCCCCACCCTGCCAATTTTGCCTGAATTAAATCTTGGCAAAAAAGATTCTGGGAGGCAAAATGGCATCTTTGAACTTCTTTAACTGTCACATCTGATAGCACAAGTCCATGTATGTAAAGCCAAGAACTGGTATTTTTTAATGACAGTGATAACGTAATGTTAGGGCTAAACTCTATAACTCATGTTAAACTCTCCTTATTGTTTCTTGGATGACTTAATTTTTGAAGAACATGTTGTATAATTTGTGCTTAGAGTTTTATTTTTTTTATAAAGCCATAAAGTCCCTCTGTAATGTAAAGAACTTGTACTGTGTGACAGTCTCAAGAATAAAATGAACTTCACAAGACATTGCCATACCCTGGGTCACTACTATACAGTTAAAACCACCAACATCTACTAAGAAAAGGCTCATATAATGTCCTGAAAGCAGCAATCTACCTTAATCATCATGAAAAATCAAAACCAAACCCAAAATAACTCTTCTCCTAAAATGCAAAGTCAATGAATGTCTCAGATAGAACCAAAATAATTGTTGATGTGGACATATTTGGACATCTTCTTTTGTAGAAGATGATGCAAATGATGGAAGAAACAATGGAAGCCATTAAGAGAGCAAATACCCCAGATTCAGTGATTGAGAAGAAATATATTGATGAGGAACAACTTGAACAACTATGGAAGAAAATGCAAAAGATGGAAGAATTTATAATATAGATAAAGAGAGACAAGAACTTAAAAAAATCACAAAATAGAAAGGGTACAGCCATCACAGTACTGGAAATAACAGAAAAGCATGAAAGTGCAATGTCGCATTTTAAAACTGAATTGACAAAAGTGTCCAACACACTAGTAGAGGACAAAAATGGAGAACTGAAGAGGTGAAACAGAGAGTCACTGAGCTGGAAGATAAGAGCATCACTGGAAATGTACCAGAAGAAAAATCAGAGAGGAGACATACAGAACATTAAGAAAACATTAGAATCATGTGGGATCACATTAAAAAGAACAACATAGGTATGATTGGAATTCCAGAACATGGGAGCAACAGGGAAATCACAAAGAAGATTGTGGAAGAAGAACTAGAAGAAAACTTCCCAGGTATTTTGAAGAAGGGGAAATCAACATTCAAGAAGCACAAGGAACATCAAATAGATTAGACCCCAGAAGAAAACCATCAAGACATATCAAATTCTCCAAATTAAAATATAATGGTAGAATACTAAAAGCAAGAGAAATACAGTCACCTGCAAAGGGGAAACAATTAGATTAAGTTCTGATTTTTCAGCAGAAAGCATGCGAGGTAGAAGACAATGGGATGGCATATATAGAAAGTGGAAAGAAACAGTTGCCAGCTATGGATCCTATACCCAGAAAAGCTCTCTCCATCTGTTATGTAGGAGAAATTAGATCCTTTGCAGAAAAGATGGAACTTAAGGAATTTGTGAAAATAAGACCAGAAGTACAAGAAATTTTACATGAGGTTCTTTATGTGGAGATGTCAGAGGAAAGTTGATGGACTGTATTAATCAGAAACAACAGAGAAAGAAACAGGAAAATGGCAGCAATAAAACCTTGCCTGGCAATAATCACACTTAATGTGAATGAACTAACTGCACCAATCAACAGCAAAAGAGTAGCAGAATGGAGAGGAAAAACAAAGCCCATCAATATGTACAAGAGATACAAGTAAAAAATGGAAAGACTGATCAAATATTAATGACTGGGAGAAAAATGTACCAAACAAATGGCAACCACAAAAACAAGCAAAAAACCAAAAACACCAAACCAGGAGTGGCAATACTAATCTCTAATAAAATAGACTTTAGAATGAAAACCACCATCAAAGATAAGGAAAAACATTACATACAGATTAAAGGCACAGTAGGTCATGAAGACATAACCTTGGTCAACATTTATGCACTAAATGATAGACCTGCAAAATACATAAAACAAGTTAACAGAATTGAAGAAAGAAATAGACAGCAACACAACAGTAGTAGGAGACTTCAACACATCACTATCACCAAAGGATAGGTGAACACAAAAGAAACTCAATAAAGATGCAGAAGATCTAAACTATACAACCAGCCAACTTGATCTATGGATGTGTTTCATGGTACTGCACCTAACTAAAACTCAATTTCTTTTCAAGTGCATGTGGTATATTCTCCAGAATTGATCACATATTAGGACACAAAGCAAACCTCAAAAAATTAAAAAACAGTGAAATACTGAGAAATGTCTTTTCAGACCACAATGCTATAAAACTAGAAATTAACCACAGAAGGGTAAAGCTTACAAAACCACCCATATGGAACCTAAATAACTCTGCTCGAGCATGATGGGATTATAAAAGAAATACAGAATGAAATTTAGAAAGTTCCTTGAAACAAATGGAAGTGAAAATACAACATACCAAAGCCTCCGAGATGCAGCTAAGGCAGTTGGGGGTGGGGGGGGGGAGGTGGGGACAGTTCTTAAAAATAGGCACACACATAGAATAAGGAAGAAAGAAGAAAAATCAATGATATAACTCAACACCTTTATCAAATAGAAAAAGAACTGCAATCTAATTCTATAGCCTCTAGAAGAAAAGAAATTAAAAGGACAAGATCTGAAATCAATGAGGCGAAAACAGAAAAACAATTGAAACCATCAGAAAGACCAGAAACTGGTTTTTCAAAAGGGTCAATAAAATTGACAAACCACACAAAAACAAAAAAAAAAAAAAAAAAAAAAAAGGAAGATAGTTAACTCGTTTAAAGATCACATTACAACAGAACCAGATGAAATTAAATTAATAGTATTGAAATATTATGAAAAGATATACTTGAATAAATTTCAAAACCTAGAGGAAATGGACAAATTTCTTGAAACTCCTGCCCTACCCAGATTGACAAGGGCAGATGTAGAACACTTGAACAGACCCATCACAGAAGAATTTGGAAAAGTCACAAAAAGACTTCCTCATAAGAAAAGTCCTGTACTAGATGGGTTCACAGGTGAATTATACCTAACATTCAGAGAAGAGCTATCACCAATTCTACTAAAAGTATTTTAAAAAATGGAAAAAAGAACACTTGCAGAGTCATTCTATGACGCAAGTATAACCTTAATACCAAAACCAGACACAAAGATATTACCAAGAAAGAAAACTACAGACCAATATCTCATGAATATAGATGTAAAAATCCTTAACAAAATCCTAGCCAGTAACATCCAAAAGCACATCAAAAAAATAATTCACCATGACCAAATGGGATTCATAACAGATATGCAAGGATGGTTCAACATAAGAAAAACTATCAACACAATTGGCCATATTAACAAAGCAAACAATAAGAACCGTATGACAGTAGCCATTGATGCAGAAAAGGCATTTGACAAAATCCAACACCCCTTTCTGATAATGACAGCAACATTGGAATAGAAAAAAGTGTCCTCAGCATGGTGAAAAGTATGCAAAACCAAGAGGCAATACCATTCTGAATAGAGAAAGACTAAAAACATTTTTCTTGTAAAAAAGGGACCAGACAAGGATGCCCACTGTCACTTCTTCTATTCATTATTGTGTTGGAAGTGCTTGTTAGGGAAATACGATAAGAGAAGGAAATAATAGACTTGTAGATTGGCAAAGAGATAGTTAAATTATCACTATATGCAGATGATAGTGTACACAGAACACCTCAATGACTCAACAAAAAACCTGTAGACCAAAGCTAGTAGACCAATTTAGTAGCATGGAAGAATATAAGATCAATATCCAAAAACCAGTGAGATTATTCTACAGTAACAAAGAGAACTCAGAGAAGGAAACCACGAAAGCAATACCATTTACACTAGCCAACCACAAATTGAGATACTTGGGAGTGAATCTGACTAGAGACACAAAAGACCTGTACAAAGAAAATGACAGTACTTTTTTATGAGACACAATAAAATACCTAAAGAAATGGGAAAATGTTCCTTGTTCATGGATAGGAAGATTGAATATTATGAAAATGACAGTCCTACCAAAGCAATCTACATGTTCAATTCTATCCCAGTACAGATACCAAGTTCCTTTTTCAAGGAGATCAAAAGGAAAATTGTCAAGTTTATTTGGAGGGGAAAGAGATTCCAAATAAACAGAATGCTTTTCAGAAAACAAGCCAAAAAACCCACAAAAAACCCCTTACTACACAGAGGTAATAACTAAAACAGCCTGGTACTTGAACAATGACAAGCACTTAGACCAATGGAAGATAACTGAGAACCCAGAAATGGACCCAACTATCTGTAGTCAACTGATATTCAATAAGGAATTGAAAATGTCTTCAACAAATGGTCCTGGATGACCTCGACTACTACCTACCAAAAGCTGAAACAGGATCCGCATCTCACACCATACACAAAAATCAACTCAAAAGTGGATCAGAGACCTGGGAGGAAAGCACAAAACCATAAAGTTCATCACAGACAAACTGGGGTCAGTCTTACATGGCCTAGTCTATGGTATAAAGTTGAAAACAGGAGTGGCATCCACTTTCTAAACAACATGCCTCTGGATATTCCATGAACTTTTATTAATGATGATAGTTATATAAAGGCTTCAGGCCTTTTGTTCTTAGGGTCACTATGAGTCATGTTCGACTTGATGGCAGTCAATAACAACAACAACAGTCATATACAAATACAATATACAAATAAAAGTACTGACAAATACAGCCAGAAATGCAGTCTGGAGAGGATAATACTGATGAATGGTACCTTCTAAAGATTAAGTCCCTGTGTGCATTAAAACACAATGACAGGCGCATAGGCCAATGGAACAGAATTGAGAACCCAGAAATAGACCCAGCTATTTATGGTCAACTGATATTCGACAAGGAAATAAAAACTATCAAATGGGGAAATGATAACCTCTTCAACAAATGGTGCTGACAAAACTAGACTTCCACCTGCAGAAAACTGAAACAGGATCCACATCTCATACCACACACAAAAATCAACTCAAGGAGGATCAGAGACCTGGGAGTAAAGCCCCAAACCATTCATAAGAGTTAAACTGGGATCAAGCTTAGAAGTGCTAGTCCAAGGTAAAAAAAGAGACAGCCAAATAAAACCAGAAATCCACAATCTGAAAAGGATAAAATTGATGCTGTGTGGCACCTTCTAAAGATTAAATTCATGTGTGCATCAACACCTTTTCCCAACAAGGTGAAAAAAAAAACACAGACTGGTAATGAACATTTGGTAGTACCATCTCAGACCAGAGTCTTATAACAAAAGTTTACAGAATACTCCTGGGCCTCCACAAGAAAAAGACTGATAACCCAATGACAAAATGGGCAAAAGACATGGATAGAATTTTCATGGAGAAGGATACTCGAATGGCAGACAGACACATGAAGAAAT
>NW_006399830.1:2613804-2623365 GCF_000299155.1 Elephantulus edwardii
GTGAGAGAAACGGAACAATACATTTGGATTTTGTAAATAATCTAGTATAAAATAAAAACATGCAAATGCATTTTTAAACAGTGAAAGAAAACCTAACTGGGAAAAAACATTTGGCAATATTATTTCAGACAAGTGTCTCATATCAAAAGTTTACAGAATCCTACAGTGCCTCCACAGAAATATACTGATAACACTTGTTACAAAATTGGTAAAAGACATGGAAAAATTTTGGCCAAAAGACACAGGAAGAAATGCTCAAAACCACTGGCAATAAGAGAGATGCACATCAAAACCACAATGAGATACCATCTTATCCCATTTGTTGTTGTCATTGATAGATAGCCATCGAGCTAAACATGACTCATAGCGACACTTTGAACAAAAGGCCCGAAGCCTTTCTATAACTATCGTCATTTATCAAAGTTCATGGAGTTTTAAGAGGCATGTTTAGGAAGTGGATGCCATTCCTGCTTCCATTATTAGCAGTGGCAGAGGTTAACAGGACATCAAGTAATAAATGTTGGAGAGGATGTAGTGAGATAGGAACCCTTATACATTGTTGGTGAGATTATAAAATGGTACAACCACTCTGCAAGGCAGTTTGATGTTTCCTCAGAAAGCTGAACATAGAAATTCCATGTGACCCAACTATTCCACTGTTTAGAATAAACCCTAAGAAAATGAGAACTGAGACACAAGTGGAGAGGATACAAAGTAATGGTCATAGCTGTGTTATTTACCATCTCAAGAACAAGGAAACATAAGAAATTGTGATACATTGACATGGTGAATACCATGAATTTTGTGAATTACTACCTAACTTGAGAGGGACTAGAGAGCATTACGCTAAGTGAAGTCAGTCCCATAGGACAAATACTGTATAGAATCATTATTGTAGAACATGTATGATAATCTGTTGGGGGGGGGGAGGGCAGAGGGATTAGGATCCATGGGGGTCGGGGTGGAGGTTAATTAGGATCACACAATTTAATGGGTGGAGGTAGTGGTCGGTAAAGGAAATGGGAAAGATTTGGTGTGAAAAATAATATATATTAATTTTGTAAGTAAACCAGTAAACAATAAAAATTTAAAAGAAAACCTCAAGAATGAAATGAAAATGAAATACATCGGCTTATTGCCCTCCAATAATTACAAGGGAAAGACCTAATAATTTCCTGGATTCAGTGTTGATAACTATTTTCAAAATTATATAAGGGTTTTAGCTAAAGAGGCATATTGATAAAGTGTTTATGCGTTTGCAGAATTTGTCTTAAAAGGTCACTGTATTTTTCTACTAAACTTATAAATGGTTCAGAAAAAATTTCAGGAATGCAGACTCAAAGACATCACATCAACTTGATCATTTTTTAAAAAGAAAATTGAAACAAAATGAATGAAAAATATTCTTATATCACATGCAAGCAAAGTACTACTGAAGGTCATTAAAAAGTGGCTGGAACAATATATAGGTAAGAAACTGCTAGAAGTTCAAGCAGGATTTAGACGAGGCCGTGGCACCAGGGACATCATTGCTGATGACAGATGGATCCTAGCTGAAAGTAAGGAATACCAGAAGTATGTCTATCTGTGCTTTATTGACTATGCGAAGGTGTTTGCGTGGAGCAAGGCAAATTGTGGCTGACATTGAGAAGACTGGGACTCCCAGAGTACTTAATTGTGCTCATGCAGAACCTATATCTGGATCAGGAGACTATTGTGTGAACAGGGAGGGGGAGCACTACATGGCTTGGAATTGGAAAGGGAGTGTGTCAGGATTGTATTCTCTCTCCATACCTATTCAGTATATATGCTGAGCAAATTATCCCAGAAGCTGGACTCTATGAAGAGGAGTGTGACATCAAGATTGGAGGGAGACTCATCAATAATATGAGTTATGCAGTTGACACAACCTTGTTGAAAGTGAGGAGGACTTGAAGCAGAAGGTCAAGGAATGCAGCCTTCAGTATGAATTGCATCTCAGTAGCAAGAAAACAAAGATTCTTACCAGTGGACCAGTAGGCAGTGTCATGATGGATAGAGAGGAGATTGAAACTGTCAACAGCTTCATTTTGCTTAGATCCACAATTAACACCCTTGGTACTAGCAGTCAGGAAGTAAGGAGATGCATTGCACTGAGAAAATCTGTAGTTAGGAGCCTTTTTAAATTATTGAGGTGTAATGATGTCAGTTTGAGAAATAAGGTGCATCTGATTCAGTCCATCATCGTTCTGGTTACTAGCTATGCATCTAAGACCTAGGCAATGAATAAGGATGACAGAAAAAGAATTGCAATTTTTGAGCTATGGTGTTGGAGAAGAGCACTGAGCATCCCATGGATGGCCAAGAGAACAAACAGATATGTCTTGGAGATGGTGCAGCTGGAGTGTTCTTTGGAGGCAAGAATGATGAGGCTTCATCTCACATACTTTGGTCATGTTGCTAGGAGGTGCTGTTCCTTGGAGAACGACATCATGATTGGAAGGGTGAAGGGTTGGCAAGGGAGAGAAGACTCTCGACCAGGTGGGTTGATACGGTGATTGCTGCAATCGGCTTTTGTGTGTCAGAAAGAGTGAGGATGGCACAGGATAGAACAGGGTTCAGATCTTTTGTTCGTAAGGTTATTGAGTCATGCTCGACTTGACAGCACAAAACAACCGCAGCAACTCTGCTTAAATAGACTTTGGTGAAAATTTTAATTTTGACTTTTAAAATATACATGTAGGGTCCTTTTGCATGTCATTATTTCATTACTAATTATTACTTTATACCTACATTTCATCAGATGATAGGTTAGTGTTATGTCCTCAATGTATAAAGTTGAAAAAATAGAAAATTTTAGAATTTTTTTCTTACTATTTAACTAAAAACAGATTTTACTAGTTTTTTAAATCTACTTAATTTCTTTTGTGGATGTGCAGTGTATATTATATATACACATAGACACATATTACAAATAAATAAATCTGTAGCCTAGTAATAAGAAACTGCCCTGCAACCCCAAAAGCACATGATTCGAACATACCAGCCACTCCAAGGGATAAGGATATGCAGTCTTGTCCCATACAGTTTACTGCCTCTGAAAACCCGCTGGAGGGATGGCACTCCAGAACAGCATGTGAGTCCTATCTCACAGTTACAGAGTTCGTAATCACACACACAGACACAGACGATGTTGTTAGGGACCACTGAGCCACCTATAGCTTATTGTGTCCCTATGAACAACATCCTGTGATCTTGCTCTATCCTGCACTATCTTCGCCATCTCTAATACATTGAAGCCATTGTTACAGCCATTTTATCAATCCATTTGTTGAGATACTTCCTCTTTTCTCCCTGACTCTCCACCTTTCCCAGCATGATGTATTTTTCCGAGGACTATTTCCTCCTGACAACATATCCAGAATATGTGAGATAAAGTTTCACCATCCTTGCCCTTAAGGAACAAATTAGTTGCATTTTCTCCAAGACAGGTTGGTTTGTTCTTTTGGCAATTCTTGGTATATCAATATTCTTTACTAACACCACAATTTAAAATCAGAGTATCCATATTTAGTGTTCATACTTACAGATAGATAGGAAACAATTGAAAATACCACTCTTTGCATCAAGTGCATCTTGAGTCTTTAAGCTGACATCATTGCTCTTCAGCACTTTGGAAATGTTACTGATTTCTGATTTTCCCAATGCAACACATTTTTTGATTTCTTGACTATTGTTACTGTGTTTATTGTGAAGCCAAATAAAAGAAAATCATTGACAACATCAATCTTTTCTCCATCTATCATGATGTTGCCTGTGAGGATTTTTGTTTTCTTGATGCTGAGATCTAATCCATATTAAAGGCTGAATGTGGTCTTTGATCTTCAGCAACAAGTCCTTCAAGTCCTCTTCCCCTTTTGCAAGCAAGATTGTGTCATGTGGATAGCACAGATTGTTGATGAGTCGTCTTTTAATTTTGATGGAGTTTATAGCTCAACTTCTTGAATTGTTTGCTCAGCCTACAGTTTAATAGATATGGGTCAAGGATAAAACCCTGATGTACACCTTTTCTGATGTTAGACCATGCGGTGTTTCCTTGTTCTGTTCTGGCAACTGCTTGTTGGTCTGTGTAGGTTTCTCATGTGCACAATTAAGTGTTCTGGGATTTCCATTTTTCTCAACGTTGGCCATCATTTGTTATCTTCACACAGTCAAATGCACGTTGTACTCTGTTGGCACAGACCATAGCAAGCTATGCTAAGCTAAAAGCTCTGCCATTTTCTCAATTAGAATCCGCATTAGGAAATGATTAGCAATCTCCTGCTGTAATTTTCAGCCTTCAAAGCTCAGTGAAGGCCACTGTGAATGGGAACGAACTAGAAAAGAATTAGTTTAACTCTGACATTCAGTGGCCTGTCCTGTCTGTAGATTCTGCATTCATGGATTGAAAATATTTAGAGGAAGAAAAAAAATTTAATTGGTTACATCCATTCCTCAAAGGCTAAGGGAGAACAAAGTATAGTGAACACGCATTTCAGTTGGTTAGTGTTGTCAGTAAGTTTTTATATATATACACACACACATACACATATACATACATATATATACACACATACATATATCTGGGGATATATATATACACACAAACACATACATACACACATTATATATGTACATACACATAATATATATACACACATACATTATATATACACATTATATATATATACACACATATACACACACATTATATATATGTATGTGTGTGTGTGTGTGTGTATATATATAAAATCAGTATCAACAAAAGGTTGATTTCAGGATCTCCAGGAATATGTATGTGTGTGTATATATATTGTATGTATATTTGCATATGCATACCAACATATGGTGTCTCTCCACTGTGCTTCACAGGAAGCAGATCTTTACAGGGAAATGCTGCCTATCTCTCTCCTACAGAGTGGCTGGTGGAATAGCAGCTTAGCACTTAACACACTATGCCGCTGGGAATCCTTGAATATTCATACACACTCTGACATACTGTGCAAATATACACACATACTTTTCCCTTGAAGTGATGTTAACTAGGTCTCACTAACCTGTTGGATAATACTTGTTTTATATAATTGAAAAGGCAATATGTAGGTTTTTGTTTGGTTTTAAAAATTTTTAAATTTTATATTGGTTTGCATAAAAATATTAATATACATTGTGTTTCATACTTTCCTTCATACAATCATTCCCTTACATATTTTTATAAAATTCATCACCATTGACCTATGCTGACATCTTTTCAGGTCCCTGCTAGACTTTGCCAATTTCCTGCACCCCCTCACTCTGACCACCAAAGTTTGGGGGTTACAGAATACAAAGTCTTTTTTTTACGTGTTTTAGAATTATGTGATCTCTTTGTATTTTAAGAAATAATTTTCAGGCTCTGTGATATGAGCATTTTACAAATTCCTAAATTGATGTATAGGTAGAGGCTGCGTGTCCTGGTACGGGGTTCTTTTTGTAGTGTTCTTCTACAATACGTCCACAAAGTGGTCTAAAAATACATTCATTAGAGCTTAATGGGCTTTTGGATGAATAATTACAGATTTCTACAAAAGATAATTTGGAAAAGTTCAGGAAAGTCCACTGTGAAGAACTCTAGTTATTGTCTGACAATTAACAACCTGAAAGCGATCCAGTGTCTTACTTATTTTACGTTAAATGTAATTGATACAAAACCATTCAGAGGAAAGCACTTAATTTCTTAAGAATTCATTAACTGTAATAGGCTTCATTGCCTGTAATAGAGGGATACTTTTATTTTTTTTAAGCATCCATTTAAGGAGATATGGATAAAGTGACATGTGGAGCCAGGTCTTCCTATTGCTGAGGACAGGAGATTAATGTTGGCACATCGGCTGGGTAGTGTGTTTGCATTTGACTGTCTACCACAGTTTGTTTGATTAGAGTATTAAACTTAATTATGCCCAATTTATGCTTCTATTTGGTAGCATCCTTTTTTTTAAGTTCTGTTAGTGTAGGCACTGAGAGTTACACTAGTAGCTGAAAGGTAGCAAGTTCAAATCTACAAGCTCCTCCATGGGAGAAAGATACAGTTTATAGCCTCTGAACCCCCTGGAGGATCAGCTATGAGTCATTCTGACTTGATGGGAAAGAGTGCAGAGCAATTGTTTTTTAGCCTGACTTTGTGAAATCTATATATATATATATATTTAGTTTCAGCTTAGTTTGATTTCCTCTTGACTTGTGCCTTTGTAAATCCTGTGCCTTAGAGAGATAGAAATGCATTATAGAAATAATGTTTTTTGTCTCTAGCACTGTATGCTTTTCCAGCGGTGTCTGTCATTTTTGTATGTTTTCTGCTAGAATGTACAGAGGCTATTTGGTTAGGAAGTGGCTGTGGAGATGGAGGGAGTTGTGTGAACTTTCATCTCTCAGCCCGTCACCCATACGTGAGGCAGCATCATTGTCTCCAGTGTGTTGTCTTCCAGTTGCCCAAGTAGACACTCAGCATTCTTTCCAGAAGGCCCTCTACCTTTGCAGACAGCCATGAGTTTAATACCTTACCATCATTTCTTTTCCCAACACATCTGGAGAATTTCTTCTCTCAGGTCATCATTAAATCTTAAATAAAGACTAGAATTGATATTGTTCTTTCCAGAACACAGATTCCTAATTATTTAGGAGCTCTGGTGGTCGATGCTAACCCAGAGGCTGTGCCTGCCTGGTAGTTCGAATCCATCAGTAGCTCTGCAGGAGAAAGATGGACAATTTCAATTTACAGTTTGGGAAGCCCAGTGGAAGGTTGACTGTGAATTGGTTTCAACTTGATGACAATGAGTGTTGCTACTTTTTTACCATCTCTCCGGGAGCATTGGTAGCATAGTGGTTAATATTCTTAACTGATAACCAAAGAGATGGTGCTTCAAACTCACCAGTCTCCGTGTGGTAGAGAGAAGGCAAATCCACTTTTGAAAAGATTTACAGGCCTGGAAAGGCTATGCAGAACTCCTACTCTGCCCTAGAAGGTTGCTGTGAGTTGGAATCAACTCAGTGATAGTGGGTGTAGTTTGATTTAGCCAATTATTTCTTTTTTTTAATTCTTTTTCTTAATTTGTTTGCTTACAAAGTTTATATACATGTGTTTAACGCTATACTTAATTCACACTGTTTGATATAATCATTCTCATGTATCGTGTTTTATAAAATCAATCACCATTGGACCTTGCCCATCATTACCCTGTCTTTTCGCCCAGATCCTTCCCATTTGCTTTCCCTCTTCTCTTCACCCATTAAGTTATTTCTTGATCTCATGGTCATTCATTTGACCTTTTGTTTGTGTTTATGTCCCGTGTGATTTTCATAGAGGCACCAACAAGGAATTCTTAAATAGTAGGATCCAGTCACTGTAGGATTCAGGGGCTCCAGACCATACTTGGTTTGAGGCAGATAAGGCTGTCTGTAAAACTTTAGTTCAGTGTTTCAGTAGAAATTTGTTATTTTAAAAATAAAAATATCCCCATAGTTGGTTTCAAAACAAAACCTTTTGTCTTAAGTCCAGTTTCCATGTATTAAAGCTAAAAATCTGCGTATTTATTGACTGCACCATTCAGTGCACTCCAGCTAGAGCTGTCATTATCACCCATTCCTGTGACTTCCACTCCTCTCTCAGCTGCATCAACAGCAAGCACAAACTGTTTTTGTTAATGTCCGTGTTTGTTACAGTTGCTGATTTTGTTAGATTTGTATCATGTTTCAGCTACAATATTGTGGTCATAGTACTTGTGAACCCATGTCAGGAAGTTTTTCAGAATAAAGGTATATTTAAAGGAAAGGAAGGAGAAGATATTTTAAAAGGCCTTGCTTGTTTCCTAATGTTTTAACTAACAGTGGTGTCATTTAGTGTAGAAAGATTTTATGGAATATTTTTCCTGCTAGCCTTCATATAATCTACGAAACATACGTTTAATCCATTTGCAACTCCATCACATATTGTTCCAAGATTGAAATGTACAAAGAATTATGTGTGGCTTGCACAGGAGGAGGTCTCTGTGGAGTTAGGAATACTATGAGTCACAAAACTGGGTAGCACTAGCCCTATTGAGGACACAAACTTAAAAAGCAAGCTAGGTTTTATTCTTAGGTCTTTCTTTGCAGTCTTACTTTTCTTTCAAACTATTACTCTCTCTCTTTCTTTCCTTCCCTCCCTCCCTTCCTCCCTCCCTCCCTCCCTCCCTCCCTCTCTCCCTCCTGTTGAATTGAATTGGCTCATAGCTGACCTTGCATTGGATTTCCAAGGCTATAAAAGGTATAGGAGCAAATTGCCCATCTTTCTCCTGAGGAGTTGCTGGTAAATCCAGACCTGCAGAAAAGCAAAGCCTTTGGGTTAGCAGCCCAGCTCTCTGGTCTACACCATCATAGCTTCATCAGTTCAACCCAACTAACTGCTGTTGAGTCAAAACTAACTCATAGCTGCCCCTCAGGTGGTTTCCCAGGGCTGAATTGTTTGGGAGGAGCTTGTTCATCTTTCTCGCATGGAGCAGCCAGTGGATTCAAACTACCAGGAGCCCAGCACCCTGCAGAAGACTAGGTCACCAGAGCTCCTCTATACACACACACACACACACACACACACACATACACACACACACACACACACACACGTTGCTATTGGTAAGGACTGTGGAGTTAAAACCAACTCATAGCTGATTCTCCAGTGAGTTTGCAGAAGCAGTAAATAGCACCGAAGGAGATTGTTCACCTTGGGAGAAGGATGAAAAGATGGACAGTCTCCTCCTGTGTGACTTACTGCCTCTGAAAACTCCCTGGAGGGTCTGCTGGGTGTTGGTTCCAATTCAGTGGGACACAACAAAAACATGTATGTATATGTACAACTTAATTTTTTTTGCCTAGAAGCTAGGTTAAGCTTTCATGTTCTACCTAGTACAGATGAGAGTCAGGAAAATGAATTTGTTATGCACATATAACGTAATTTATACTACCCTTCCTGGAGAACAGTTCAGAGATGTGTATTTAAAAACAGCCTGAGACTTTTTACCCAGTAAGAATACTTCTGAGTATTTATCCTAGGAAATAGCAACAACCGTTAATATTTCTTCTCTACATGTTATGGATTAGGAGTTATTTTAAACATGTTGTCGGTCTTACCTCCTTTAACTGACATTAGCTCTGTGAGGTAGGTGCTGTTGTCATACTTATTTTCAGATGAAAGGTATACACACAGAAATGGGAAGTAATCTGTCCAAGATCACTCAGCAAATGTTCGCAAAGTCAAAAGCTTAATCCAGGTTAGGTGGGATTTTGCATTTAAGACTTACTGAGGTATATATAACAATATAAGATTTAAAAAGGAAAATTCGTTTATCTTGATATAGAAGTTATTGTTAATTAAATAACAGGACAATCATAGACTTCTAATTTGAAAAAAAACAAGTTGAAAAAGATCTTGTATGTTGTTGTTATGTGCCGTCGAGTCGCCTGCGACTCATAGCAACCCTATGTACAACAGCCCTAAACTCCGGTCTGTCCTGTGCCAATCACACTGTCTCT
>NW_006399830.1:2626210-2649203 GCF_000299155.1 Elephantulus edwardii
TCTAAATCTTGTATAGTAAACAAATAAAACCAAACCCTAGTCCACTGCCTGGACAGAAAGCGATGCTACCAAGCCAAAGGTGGGTGACTTTTAATCTGTGGCCCTTGGGCCTGTCTTTCATTGTTTTTGTTCAGACATTCCTCTAGGTTGTATAGCCCTGGTGTACAAGTTGCCATACCACGGTCACTTTTGGATGCTGTGAGCCTGAACACTGTGACACTGATGTGTCAAATGCATTAATGGTTTGCTACCGAATGTGGACAGAGAGCGGGGTGGAGCTCCCCGCTTAAAACAAGTTTGGAAGGAGGAGTGGCATCCACTTCCATAATAGCTTGCCTCCGGAAACCCTGTGAACGTGGAGAGAGGATGAAAGGCATCTAAGCATCGAGGATCCTCCTTCATAGAGTCACCATAAGTCACCTGCGACTCGACAACATTTAACAACAACACAACAGTCCACTTCCTGGACTCTGACTTTCTGACTCTCTGTAAGATCTCCAAGGCTCTAGGTCTTTATCAGAGAAGACTGTTTTTCTTTTGTGCAGTGGCTGGTGAGTTCAAACAGCTTAAGTTCCATGCTGTGGCCCTTTGTGTTCTGCACCATGTAACCAGGGTTTATGTACCGTCCATAATGTTGAACTTAAAATAAATGTGATACTTTTCTTTTTCTGTTACAAAAGTTACTGTTATTGGGTATCATCAAGTTGATATTGACATATAACAACCCATGTGACAGTAGGGTTTTCTTGGTTGAGATCTTTACAGGACCAGATGACCAGACCTTAGTCCTGGGACATCAAAGGTTGGGGTCAAGCCATCAAACTTTGGTTTAGCACCTGTCATGTGACCATTGTACCACCAGGTCACCTTAGTCAGAACATAAATATATGTATAAACCAGATAGCCACTAACAGAATATTCATAGTAATGATTATATCTGGATGTGGAGGTTAGGAGTGACTTTTTTGTGTATTACAGTTTCTAAAATTTCCCCACTGAACACGTTGTTGTGCATTTGGAAAGAGGATTATTTAAAAGTATCATAATTAGATTAAAAGTCATTACCTTTAATTAGAATTTTAGCCAGTGTGCTAAAATCAGTTGGATGAACAGAGATTACCAGAATCTTCTCTGTACCTTGTTCTGCGGGGGCTACCTTGTGCATATCTTACCTTTTTTATCTTTTAAAAAACTTGGTTTGGGGACTATGACCAACAAGTTTGTAGTTGGACCCTGAGCTCCTGCAGCTATCCTGACTACATGGTATCTGGTCCCATTGACTTTGCTGCATCTGCGTGGTCAGTTTAGCCCAGTGCACCTGCACATTTGATCTGTTTACTGACCCAGAAAATAGCGCTAATGATCACAGTGCCGTGTTTATAGTCTCTCTGTAGGCAGATTGTACCCCGAAATCCTGGCAAAGAAAGCTCCCTGGATCATAAGGGGAAGCTCTGTCTGAATATTTGGAAGTTTTAGTTTGAAACTCAATTTTTATCAAAATATTATGATATGCTATTAAAAAATAAGCTAAAATTTATCTATTTTCATCAGTTCCTTTCTGACCCACAAGCATCCCATAGGACAGAGCTGAACTGCCTCTTTGGGTTTTTGAGGCTATAAATCTTTACAGAAGCTGACTGCCTCTTTGAGCTCCAGCCACTGGATCTTTTGGTTAGCAGCTGGGTCCTGTGCCACCAGTGATCCTTGAACTGGTTGATTTTAAATTCATCTGAGCCATGGGAATCTCTTCTGTAAGTTTATCCTGAAAAAAAAAATATATATATAACATTTTCACAAGTCTGCTCTTTGTCATCCCTACTCAGGTAGAAGTGTATCCTTTGGCTGACTTACCACCTGGCCTGGAAAGAACCTTTGGTTTTGGCTTTAGAGCCCATGGATGAATTTGTGAAGTTGCATTTTGGTCTGCTGGCTCTCCCATTTGACATGGAACAGCCTTATTTTGAGAATTTTAGTTGCCTGTTGCTACTATAATACATTGTTACAATTTAGTAAGTTAAAACAACACACAGTAATAAGCATACCTCATCTTACTGTGCTACATTTATTGTACTTTGTAGATACTGTATGTCTCAACAAATTGAAGGTTTGTGGCAACCCTGCATCAAGCAAGTCCATCAGTGTCATTTTTTCCCAACAGCCTATATTTAGTTGAAGTCTCTGGGTCACATTTTGGGTAATTGTAACATTTCAAACTTCTTTGTAGCACTTGTATAGTTAAGGAGTTCTGGTGACCTATTAGGTGTGGAGTTGCATTGTTGAGCAAATGGTGTGAATTAACCAACTGTTTCATGGAAAAAAAAATGTACGGTTTCCTCTCGTGTAACTTAAAGCCTCCGAAAACCTGCTAGAGGGTCAGTTGTGAGTTCATCCCAACTTTGCAGCATGGAATTGCTGACACACATTGTGACCCTGAATGAAGCGTCAAATTGTTTCCCCCTCATTACAGCCCTCTCTGTGGTTTTAAGGGCCTGAATCTAGTGGGGTAGACTGCCTCTCATTTTTCACTCATAACAACTGTGGGGTTTGAATTTGTAACCTTTCAGTTATCAGCTCAACACTTCACCTCCTACACCATCAGGACTCTAGCTACCAGAGTATAGTGGAAAATAAATATATATTCTACTTTATGTTTAGGAAAGCAGAAGCTTCATGTGATTTGCTTTACTACAATGCTGGGTTTGTTGTGGTAGTCTGGGGTTTGTTATGCTTCCAAGTTTAATTGAACCAAATACTGTATTTATTTTCAGATAGTATTTTGAAACCAAATATGATATTGTGATCTGTCCGTGTTACCCTCCCACAGCTCTGTGGATCAGTTCTCGGGGACCCCCGCAAGCACCCTGCAGGGCTGAGGTCAGTGCTGTGTGTTTCTGGACTGGAGACTTTGGAGTAGTTCTGCTCCAGGTTCATTAAGGTGGTCTGAGCTCAGACCCATGTCCTTGCTGCCCATCAGCAGGGCCATCTTTGCCCTTAGAGCCTGTCTGTTAGCTCATCCTTTCCAGGAGATCCCTGCTAGCAATCGCTTATCCTTGGAAGCTCCAGATTTTTTTCTGCTACCTCTTTGTGTTTTTCAGGCTCATATTATTGGATTGGCCTCCCCAGGCAAGCTAGGATCACCTGCACATTTTAAGGTTGCTAGGAACTTACGCCTTTGAGTTGTGATGCTGGAGAATAGTACTGAATATACCATGGATTTTCAGAACAACAAACCAGGTATGTCTTGGAGAAGATGCAGCTAGGGTGTTCCTTATCTCCTGAATGCTGGTACCAAGGGTATTTATTGTGGATCCAAGTAAGATTAAATCATTGACAGTTGCAGTCCTTTCTCCATCTATCATGATGTTGTCTACTGGCCCAGTGACATTTGTATTCTTGATGTTGAGATGTCATCCATTTTGAGCACTATGTTTGATCTTCTGCAACATTGCTTCAGATTCTTTTCACTTTCAACAAGCAAGGTTGTGTCATATGCATAACACAGGGTGTTGATGAGTCTTCCTCCAATCCTGATGCCACATTCTTCTTCATAGAGTCCAGCTTCTCTAATAACTTGCTCATCATGCAGCTTGAATAGGTATGGAGAAAGGATATACCCCTGATACATACACTTTCTGATTTTAAACTATACAGTGTTCCCTTGTTCTGTTCAGACAACAGCTTCTTGATCTATGTGCAGATTTCATACGAGCACAATTAAGTGTTCTGGGATTCCCATTTTTCTCAGTGTTAGCCGTGGTTTGTTGTGATACACATACACACAGTCAAATGTCCTTACATCATCAGGAAGACACAGATATTCTTCTAGTATTCTCTGCTTTTAGCCAGGATCCATCTGACATCAGCAAGATGCCATAAATTTCCTGACATAGCCTTTCTTTTTCTGTCATCTTTGGGCCTTGTCCAGCTCTTTGATACATACCAAGTAATTGCAAAGATCATGGCTTTTTTATTTTTTGCTTTGTAATGAGGGGGTCTCTGGCTCATAGTCCGGCATGCCGGAATTTGATTGAGATGAACATTCTTATAAGTGGTACAGCAGTGATCTCTCTGCTCCACTGACGTAACTTAGAGTTGCTGTTTTGATGAACAACTGTGTCATAGGTGTGTCAAATACCGTAATTTCCTACCCGGCATAGACGTGTTTGGTGGAGTTCCCAGATTGAGTCGGTTGGGCTCGAGGGCCTAGTATTATTTCGTTTTGGAGGAACACTCTTCTAAGTTGTACAACACTCTTATGCTGATTTGCTAAACTGAGGTAATCTGGCTTTGCTGTGATGTTGAACTTTGTGCCTTTGGGGGTCAAAAGCCAAAACAGCTGCTCATGGTGGACAGTGTTTGGTGGAGCTCCCAGTTCAAGACAGGTTTGGAAGGAGGATTGGCATCCACTTTCTAAACCTCATGCTTCTGTAAACTCTACGAGAAATGATGATAGTTCTAGAAAGGCTTCAGGTCTTTGGTTCATAGGGTTGCTATGAGTCATGCCTGACTCGACAGCTATCAACAACAGCAACAAATGAGGTATAGACACACACAGGTATTAGCACCTAGACATCTTTGAGGGGCTGTTCTGTCTGACTCAGTTAATCTTTTCCTATCTGTGTAAAAACACCCCTTCTTTGTTTTTATTATTGCATCATCTACAGCGTAAACCACCCATAAATTGAAGAGGGAGAGCTTGGACAAATGGACCGGGGAGAATGGATTGGGATCAATGCTTGCCTTGGGTTTCTAATTTTGTAATTGTTAGGTTCTGTCTAGTCAGCGCCAACTCATCGGGACCCTATGGACGACAGGACAGAACACTGTCCATTGCTGTGTCATCTTCATAATCATTGCTGTAGGCCAGTTCGCTTCTGCAGCCTCAGCCAGTCCATCTCATTGGACTTCTTCCTCTTTTTCACCCACCACCTTCTTCTCCAGGCGTGATGTCCTTGATGTCCAAAGCATGTGAGACAAGTCTCACCATTCTCATTTCTAAGAGTCATTCTGGCTGTACTTCCTCCAAGAGAGATTTGCTCATTCTTTTGGCAGTTTATGGCATATTCAGTATTCTTTGTAGACATCATTCAGATGTGTCCGTTTTTCATTGATATTCCGTATTCATTGTCCAGCTTTCACATGCACACACCGAAAGTAAATCAGGTGAAATGGGGGCTTCTGGAAGAGGAGTGTGCTTTTGAGACGTTTTGATTTTTACATCCTAATGCCTGAGGAACTATAAATGGTGAAAAGCTTGGTTACCCTAAGCAAAGCTGTTTGTAGAATTGTGCATGATGTTTCTTCATGCCAGGAATGAGGCTGCCTCGATGAGATTTGAAGTAGTAGAAAAGTCATTGAGTCACACCTGGCTCAAAGCTGACTTCCGTGGGTTTCCAAGGCGTGCAAGGAGATTGCCCACCTTTCTCTTAGGGAGTTGGTGGACTCAGACCATGAAAGTGGTACAGCCTTTGGATAAGAGCACAATTCCTTACAAACGATGCCACCAGCTTCCTCTAGGTTTGAAGTAGTAAGAAATAATATTTGCCATCCAGGACAGTTTGGAGAGTCATGTAGTAGAATTTGGATCTGATTTCCTAACATGGGGGAGCACCAACTCTTTGAGTGAGGGTGGTATAAGAAAGAGAGCCTTCATGAAGCTAAGTTATTCTCTCATGGATGCAGAGTGGATTGAGGAAGGAGAAAGGCATTCTGATGATGAATCCAGGCCTGGAACGGAGTCTGCTTGTCAGCAATAAGCACCTTTTACACCAGTAATCTTACTAAATATGGACTTTATCTTCATCTGACTTATGGTTTAACATTACCTGATCAGTGTGTACTTTGTTGAGTGTCTCATGGAAAATGCTACCTCTCAGTTTTCTTTTGTGCAGTCTATCTCCTTTTCTGAGAATGTGATATCAGTAAAGGAATAAAACTTCTCCTTGATCTGACTTCACAGTTAGTGGATTTCAGAATTGATTCAGGAGAGCAAGAATTGCTTTCTCTATTTGAATATGAAGAGCTGGGAATCAGAAATCTTGTTATTGGCATTCACATGGCTTTGACCTGTTTGATTCTGGTTGGACAACAACCTTGTGGTGAAAATTTGCATTTCCAGTCAGATGTACTGAATCAGAATCTATCTTTTTTTTTTCTATAATTATATTTTATTAATTTTCATAAACATTTACAGAGATTTTGGGCTTCCACTCATTCATTGTTGCACTATTCTCTCTACCCTCCTCCCAGTTTGTTCTTGTCCAAATGCCACAGTGCTTGTCAAAGCCAGTTCTGATTAATCTTCTTTGTCAGTGTATCCTTTGCCATTCCCTATCACTCCTCCCTGAGAGAGACTTCACCCTGAGTCATAAGGAAAAGGGGACGGCGTATTCTCTTAGCTACTTCCTGCTGAAAAGGGACGCTGTGGGTTTCAGGGTGAAGATCTTCTCTCACTACTCTAAAGGGCCCCTTTGGCAGTAGGAAACACATAGACTATTATGGAGATTGATTTTGGAATTCAGATGCACTCTTATTGATTGTGCTTGGCTGTACATGTACATATCCTTGAAGATGTATCATGGGGGTGTTGCAACCTAGAAGACACAAATTTGACTAACAAGTTATAAGTACATGAGTCCAAAAATTATGGAAAAGTAAAAGAAAAGATTCTTTCATTGTTTTACAAACCCTCCCCCAGGTCCCCTCCACCATGCAGCCCTCGCTCTAGTCTCCTGTGATGACAGAAATACCCAGTTACATCTCTCTTTTAGACGGTTCTCTCCCTCCTCTGTTTCAGTGCAGTATACATTATTGAACCCATCTTACTCAGTCTCTCCCCAACCCCAAGGACAGTCCCATTCTACAACAGTGGCATCATGTAATATTTGTCCTTTTGTGACTGGGATATTTCACTCAGCATAATGTTCTCCAGAGTCAACCATTTTGAATAATATTGCATGAGTTCCTTGTTTTTTAATGCAGCATAGTATTCCATTGTGCGAATATACCACAGCTTCTCTAGCCATTCGTTTGTTGATGGGCACTTAGGTTGTTTCCAACTCCTTGCTATTGTGAACAAAGCTGCAATGAACATGGGTGTGCATATATCTGCTTGGATGTCAGCTATGGTCTCTTCAGGGTATATTCCCAGTAGTGGAATTGCTGGGTCAAATGGTATCTCTATTTGCAACTTTTTGAGAAAGCGCCATACTGCTTTCCACAGGGGTTGCACCATTTTACACTCCCACCAACAGTGAATCAGGGTTCCAGTTTCTCCACAACCTCGCCAGCATTTGTTGCTTGCTGTTCTGTTAAATTTTGCTATTTTGACTGGGGTGAGATGATATCTCATAGTTGTTTTAATTTGCATCTCTCTTAGGGCTAGGGATTTTGAGCATTTCTTCATGTGTTTGTTAGCCATCTGAATGTCGTCTTCGGTGAAGTGCCTGTTCATATCCTGTGCCCATTTTTCTATTGGATTATTTACCTTTATCTTGTTGTGGTGCTCAAGTATTTCATAAATTCTGGATATAAGTCCCTTATCTGATATGGTATTACCGAATACTTTTTCCCAGTCAGTGGCTTCCCTTTTTACCCTACTGGAGAAGTTTTTGGATGTGCATAGGGATTTGAGTCTTAGAAGGTCCCATTCATCTATGTTATCTTCTCCTGGTTGTAGCTTTTCCAGGATACTGGGAAGACTGTTTATGTTGTGGATTAGGACTTCTAGTGTTGTTCCTAGCTTTTCTGTAATGAATTTCATAGTCCTTGGTTTTAGTCCTAGGTCCATGATCCACCTTGAGTTGGTTTTTGTGTATGGAGTGAGGTGTGGGTCTTGCTTGAGTCTTTTGCAGATATTTTTCCAATTTTGCCAACACCATTTGTTAAAAAGGCTGTCGTTCCCCCACTTCACTGATTTCATCTCCTTGTCAAAGATCAGTTGACCATAGATAGATGGGTTGATCTCTGGATTCTCAATTCGATTCCATTGATCTATGTGTCTGTCATTGTACCAGTACCATGCTGTCTTTACTACTACGGCAGTGTAGTAGGATTTGAAATCAGGGAGTGAGATACCTCCTCTCTAAGGGATTAGTATGTTAGAGACTTTTGTGTACCTATAAGAATCCTGTGTCCATATGTGTCTTCTAGAGCGTTAAGAAGCCCAGTCTGTGTTGTTGGGTTGTTCACTGGCAGGTTGGTCCTTGGAATCCATCCACATGAGGCAGCCTCCTCCCATCAAGATTTCAGCCTCTGAAGCCCGGTGGAGGGTGGCTGGGAGTTGGATTGAGGCTTGTGTGTCTTATCTATAAGAATCAGCTGAGGATCTCGTTCAAATGTAGATCCTGATTCTGTGTATCTGGGATGGAAATGGAGGTTCTCATCAAGGTTTGGCCCAAAGCTGTGATCATTCAGGTGTTGGTATCTTAAGTAAGTTGAAGTAAAAATCTGGTTTTTAATTCTGATTTCCATGCCCTCTCCCCAAGGCCCTTCTTAGAGATAAATTGAGAAAATCTGCGGACACAGAGCTCAAACTCAGCCAAGTAATCTCCCTGCTAAATAAATATGTATTGGTTTTCAAGAAGATAGATTATCTGTGGTATGAAATAAATGTCTCTGCAGCTCCTTGACTGCAGGGACTATCTTTTCCGACCCCCATGCATACAGGGGTGCCTGGCCCATCAAGGAAGCCCTGAAATTCCCCTTGAATAAGTACTGATGATTGGTGTCACCTAGGCTAGGCCTTTGGAAAGCATATTATTTCCTTTCTTCTTCACAACTGCTGGAGGAGAAATGGAGACTGGCAGAGGGGTGGTGCCCACTCGGGAACCACCGCTGTGTGGAGGGCCAGCTAGGAGCCACAGAACCTCAGACAACTTGAGCGTGTTTAAAGTAATTTTTCCGCTGCTCATCGTTGGCCACATGGAGGGGTCCAGTGCTCATGTGCTCACAGCCTTTTCTGGGGAGATCTGTTTGTTAAATTCCAACTAGCATTTTAGACATGACTTCGGTAAAGGTTACCTGAACTCTTTGGCTTTAAAATTTCATTTCAAATTAAGAGGTCCCTAAGGGCTAGTTTGACTTATTTAATTACACCACTCAGGACTTGGGTAATGGTTTTATAAAAACCCTCTTCAAGGCAAATTTGTAATTTAATACAAAGTAGTAAATTGGTAAACCTTTAACACTTTTATTACAGGACAGGTGATATAGATCAGGATTAAATAAAGATTAAAAAAATAGGTATCACATTTCAACTAAAATTGACAGCCTTTTAAAAGTATATGTATAAAATATAAAGGAGCAAAATCTGAAGACGCTGTGCACCATTGATTGACAGGATGCAGGTATTGTTAGAATATGGTCTTGTAAGCTATTGCCATGACATTTCTGTTTCATCTATGATGTATCTTGCTTGTGTCTCAGTTTCCTCTTTATCATTTACCAAAACCTAAAAAACAGACTTGCTGCCCTCAGGTAGATCCTGCCTCTTAGGGACCCTAAGCAGAATGAAGTGCCCAGTAATATAGGCTTTCCAAGATTGTAAATCTGTGTGTGCAGACAGTCCTGTTTTTCTGCTATGGAGTGGCTGGTAGGTTTGAACCATCACTGTTTTTGTTAGCAGATAACAACTTTAACCCCTGCATCACCAGGGTGATTAGTGAGGTCCCCTATGTGTAGGGTCCTGGCTGAGTTCTGCATGATGGAGAGGTGGCCCAGGCTGTGACAGAGGTTATACCTATTCAGGGATGGCGCATACAGGTGGGGTCATTACCGTGAAAACATGCAGAAAATGCTCAGCCCACAGTGCATTAGTGTATGAGAGAGAGGGCCTGTGCTTAGCTTAGCTAGCCTGCCCAATGCCCACCTGCCCAGCTCCTGTGGCAAGTCTACTGACACCCCTTTTTTTTGCCCCACCCAGAGCTCTGGTGGCATAATAGCAAAGCATTAAGCTGCTTCCTGAAAGGTTGATGGTTTGAACCCATCAGCCACTCCAAAGGAGAACGATGAGGCTGCCTGCTTTTATGAAAGATTATAGTTTTGGAAACCCATAGTGGCAGTTCAGCTGTCCTACCGGGTCACTGTGAGCCGAATCCACATGATGACTGCAGGTAGGACCTTTGTTTCCTGTAATAACCAGTGCACATGCCCATCAGTGTGGCATTTACTGGGCATGATGCGCCTGAGTGAGCGCTGGTTAAATAGGCATTCCTCAGAAACCAGCCGTTAAGTTGTCAGATACAGTCAGACTTTAGATTTGCAGCTTTGTAAAACTTTCCCCCCTTTCATGATGCTAAAAAATACAGACAGAAGAAAGGTAGGAGCATTTTGATTGTTGTGTACCATCAAGTCAGAGCCAATCTATAGCTGACCCTCCAGTGGGTTTTTGGAGGCAGTTTAATCACACAGAAGGAGATTGCCTGTCCTTGTTTCTCTGAGTAGCTGGTGGATTTGAACCACATGCCTTTGGGATGCCAGTGCAGCTCCTTACCACTAGGTCATCATTAGATCAGTTCAGTTGGTGCATCTGCTCACCACTATGCCTTTACTTCGGATTGATGCCTAGTGAACACTCAGAAGGAATACTGTGGTGTCTCATTGGTTATGCACTTAGTGGTTCAAACCTCTTTGAGAAAAGTGCTCTGGAGAAAGATGCTCTGGCAGGTCTTGGTATATCGAGTGTTCTTTGCCAACATCATAATTCTACTTCAGCAGTTCTTGTGTCTTCGTCTCTTTTTTATTTTATTAATTTCAATGAACATTTCTAGAGATTTTGGATTTCCATTCATTCCTCATCGCACTTTTCTCCCTGCCCGCCCCCCAACCCCCAGTTCATGCTTCTCTTTCAAAAGTAAAAAAAAAATTTCTTCATTGGTATACAATCCCCCCGCACCCCCCCCATATGAGTATACTCCACTCTGCAACCTTCATTATGGACTCTTATGATAATCATAATGCCCTATAATATATTGCTTTTAAACTGTTCTCTCCTTCATCCGTTTCAATGCAGTATACATAATTTATCCAGTTTTTCTCAGTCTTACCCCATCCCTGATGTCAGTCCCATTCTACAGCAGTGGCACTATGCAGTGTTTGTCCTTTTGTGACTGAGATATTTCACTCAACATAATGTCCTCCAGGGTGACCCATTTTGAATAACACTGCATGAGTTCCTTGTTTTTCAGTGCAGCATATTAATCCATTGTGTAAATATACCACAGCTTCTCTGTCCATTCATTTGTTGATGGGCACTTAGGTTGTTTCCAGCTCCTTGCTATTGTGAACAAAGCTGCGATAAAAGTGGGTGTGCATATATCTTATTGTCCAGCTTTCATGTGCATGTGATTTGGTTTGGATATGCATAACTTAGTCCTCAGCACTACATCGTTTGACATTATAAAGAGGTCGTTTATATAGTTTTATGTATTTATTATTTGTTCAACAAATATTTATTGAGAACTCCTATGAGCAAAAACTATTCTAGGAATTGAGAGTCAAACTTACAATTCAGGCATGTTATTAGCCTAGTAGAGAAAACAGATGATTAAACATACAATTTCAGTATAAAGTGAGGAGAACTGACATCCAAAAGACTAAGTTTAGTAAGAGAACTTACAGTGTTCTACTGGAAGGCTATATTGTTTTAATAGAAGCTCTTTGGTGTCAGGAACCTGTGTGGAAAATGTCTATAGTAGAATCAATTTGCCAAAGATGGGATTGGTGATCTCCAGGAAAGTTCTAGGATGCAGTCACCAGGAAATAGCAGACCTGTGGATGCCACTCAGCAAATATTGGCTGAGAAGATGACATTTGAGTCAAGACCTGAAGGAGGTAAAGGAATGAGCCAAGTGGATATCTAGGGGAAGAACTTTCCAGACTGAGAGAACTGCTGACGTAGTTGCTCTGAGATGGGGTCAGGGAGTTAACAGGTTGTCACAGCACACAGGCCCTCCACTTTAAAGACGTTTGTCTTTTATTTTGAGTGAGATGACAAACCGTTGGGGGATTTTGAGCTGAGGTGAGAATGACAACCTGTAACTTAGATTTTAAGCTGGTTGAACAGAACGAAGAGGGTACAGATGGAAGCAGGAGGTCAGGTAGGATCCTGTTTTAGTAGTGCAGACTGAAGAGAGTGAGGACCAGGGCAGTAGCTGCAGAGATGGTGGCGACTGGGAGGCTGTCTGGACAGATTGATTGTAAGGGCTATGCCAACAGGAGTTGCTGAAGAGATCAGACATGGGGTGTGTGTGTGTGTGCATGTGTATGTGTGTGTGTGCATACATGTACGTTACAGAGAATGGGAGAGGAGAAGGAGAATGGAGACGAGGAACACTCTCGAGGTTTTGATATGGGCAGTTGTTTCCACACCCTTACATGAAGACTGAAGGCAGCAGGTTTGAGTGATGTCAGGAGCCTAGTTTTACCTGTGTTGAGTTTGAGATGTGAGAGATGTCTGTGTGGTTAGATACACAGGACCCACAGATCTGGAGTTACGCTCAAAAGGCATTCAGGTTAGAAAGAGAAATTAGGAGTTCAGGACCATGATTGTAAATGGAGATTGTTGTTTGTAATTGTACTTTGAGTGAAAGTTACAAAGCAAATTAATTTTCATTCAACTTTTCAAACACATTTTGTCCTGTAACAATTTCTAATCCTTTAAGGAAATCACAGCTCCTCTGTTTCTTCCCTGCCATTCTGATTTCCATTAATCCTCTTATATTCTGTCTTTCTTTAGTGAGATTGTGCTGATAAGCCCCTTTTTGTAATACTCTCTCTCTTCACCATTCTTACTGTTTGTCTCTTATCTCTTTCCTGGGAGCTTTGGTGGTATAGCCCGTAGTTGAGAGTTACGGTGATAAACCGAAGGCCACATTTCTTGTTTGCCTCTACCAGTCACTCCAAGAGAGAAAGAGGGGCGGTCTCCCTTTCTGTGATTTAAAGCCTCAGCAATCTAGTGGATGGTCAGCAGTGAGTCCGTTCCATCACAAGGGCAATGGTAGTGAAGAATTAGCTACTTGTTGATCTCCCTCTTCCTCATCCAGTAAGAATTTTGTGTGCAAATTTTTTCTTTAGTTTTTATAATTGAGGCCTTAAATATTGTCTAAAATATTTATTGTCTAATTTTTTTTTATTGCTTTGCTTCACTCAGCATAATGCCCTGTAACAGAAGGCTTTAGAGGGAATGGGGGGGGGTCACTGAGGTAGTGGACAAGGCAAGAAGAGGCCTTTTGAAGTGAATCCTGGGACCCCTCAGCACTTGGAGACCTGAGAGAAGGGAAAGGCAAGCAGAGTTGGGACGTCCTCAAAGGTAGGCGAGAACCAGGGTAACATGGGACCCCGGAATCCGAGGGAAGGAAGTGTGCCGTGTGTTAACTGCTCCAGAGGCATCTGGGGGAGGACTGCCACTTGCAGCTTGGATTCAGAACCTTGGATGCTACTTGCAATCTTTGAAGGACAGTTGGATGATGTGACAACTGGTGAAAGCCTGACTGATGGGGGCTCTGGAGTCAGTGTAAAGAAAAGGCATTGACATTGACAAATGGTGCTTCATAGAGTTTGTTGTAAAGCAGAGGAAGGGATGGTAGCGTGGGCTTAGGGAGTGAATTCAGGAGAGGCTTTTATAAGGTTTTAGGGGGGAATATTTGTAGACTGGGAGTCCTGGTGATGCATTTGCTAAGCTCTTGGCTGTCAATGTCATGGTAGATGGTTTGAATCTATCCGCTGCTCCTCAGGAAGATGTGACTGTCTGCTTCCATAAAGTCCACAGCCTGGAGGTCATGTGGAATAGTTCTACAATGTCCTGCATGGTCAGTATGAGTTAGAATCAGCTTGCTGGTCATGGATTTGGCTTGGTTTTATTTGTAGACTGAGGAGAAATTTCTATTGGATAGAGAAGGGCTAGTGATCGACAGGGAAGTAGAAATGTTGGAGCGATGCTCTTGATTGAGTGTAGGTTTGGCCTGGAGCAGAAGCAGGGCCAGTCTAACTCTGACAGCAGGAGTAAGGACAGAACACAGTTCCAGAGTTGGGCAGGTGGGTAGGGCAGCATACAGGGCATAGCGCCATCTGGGTGGTGAGAAGAGATGGAAAGTCCTGGTGGGAAAGTTTCTCTGATGACATCGGCTTTCTAAGAGGAACAGAAAGCTAAATCATCACCCCACACAGGCAGAGGGCATGTATGGGGCGCTTTGAGGGAAGTGGTCATCTAAGAGGGTGTGAGAGTGGGAGAAGCTGATCGCCAGGCAGCAGAAATACCTCATGAGGTCTGTGGTCAGGAACTTCAAAGGAGACCAGGCCCTGTGAATGTGGCTTTTCCTGGAGAGAGTCTGCTGCCCAGGTTGAGGATGCAATGTAGAAGACAAATTGCTTCTGTTTACAGAAGGGGCACAGGGCTAGCATCCCCCACGATTGTCAGCCCCCAGGAATATGCTCTGGGAGCTGTGGGTTGCTTATTTCTCCCCACCCTCACTTTATCTAGCAAATTGATATTGTTGGGTAGCTTACTCACGTGCACCTGGGAAAAGCCTCTTTGCTCTCAAGGTTGTCTTGACCCTGCTTCTCCCTGTTCTTATCCTCTGGGAGGTTGATGGCTGGGTGTGTTTACTCCCCACGTAGACTCTGTAATTGTGCCTGGTTGCAGAGACAGCCGAGAGCTCTCCCAGCACCAGCCACCTGCCTGCTCTCTAGCTGCTGAAGACTTGACCCTGCATTGGGTCATGATTAATTTCTGCCAGCTCTTTCGTTCTCATGAAGCCCCACTTCTGATGAGGCAGTATTGTGCGGATGGGTAGTGTCAACTGGGAAGCCATCCTTTGAGTTACCTTCTGAATGGTGCCCTCTCCGTGCCATGCTGCTGTCTCCATTCCTCTGGGGGACGTGTTGTCTTTCTGGAATGCTCTTCCTTCTTACCATGATCTGGTCAATACAAAGTTGTCAACTTTAATTAAAGAAGTAGTTTGCCCTAAGTAATTTTGTCCTCTTAAATAAAACACTAGTTTTACCAAGGTTTTCAGATGGAAATTAATGAAATCGTAATATTCTTCTCTCAAATAAGTCACACTTTTGCTCCTTATAGATTTGCTATATTTTGCCCTAGAATTTTACATAGAGGAATTTACCATGGGTATTTTATATTTTTTATATATATATCTCAGAGAGTTGGACAATGACTAGGGAGGACAGAAGGAGAGCTGATGCCTTTGAGCTGTGGTGCTGGAGAAGAGTACTGAATGTACCATGGACTGCCAGGAAAACAAACAGATTCATCTTGGAGAGGATTAAACCAAGCTACTCCTTGGAGGCAAGGATTCTGGGGCTTCGTCTGACATACTTTGGACATGTTGCCAGGAGGGACGGGTCCTTGGAGAGGGACATCATGCTTGGGAGGGTGGAGGGACAGTGCAGGAGGGAAGACCCTCTATGAGATGGATTGATTCGGTGACTGGGGTAATCTGGATGGGTGTGTCAGAGGCAGTGCGGTTGGCGCAGGATAGAGCAGGGTTTAGGGCTGTTGTGCATAGGGTCGCTATGAGTCGCAAATGACCTGACGGCACATAACAACAAAAACAACATATATATATACACACACACACAATATATACATATATACATATATATATAATGACACTTGTTTTGTTGCAAATTGACAACATTTTTCAGACATTAGAGGAAAATGTCAGTTGACTTTTTCTTCCTTTGATTTGATGATTTACCTTCCTTTTCATAATCATTGTTCGTGGGTGGAGCTTTTGTCACCCTTTTTCATGTCACATATTTTAACTTACATGGCATATGTGTGTATACACATAAACACACACAGATACATCCATCCGTGTATATTTATACCTTTTTTTCATTGTCTTCAGGTCACTAGTTAGTGGGTGAGATTTCATTATTCTTCTTCCTTCCCTTTGTTCGTGAAGTCTGGATGAAAGGTTTACCTTCATTTCTCTTCCTCAGTATCCTGATTGCTTCCTGCAGTCCCATTTATTCTTGTCAAGTTTTCTGTCATGCCATCAGTCTGCTTCATTTGTGTACAGGTTCTCCTTCTGTTTCTGTTGTCATGGGCGCACAGAGCCATGAACAGCCTTTATTCAGCAGGTTTTATTCTCTGGGTGGACACAAACACTGGGGATGCACGTTTGAGTCTTATGTGCATCTCTCAATCTTAGGTGTATCATTATGAGGACATCCAGCACCGGGGTGGCTCTGAGAGGAGTTCTCCTGGGCCCTTCTCTCTTGCCTGTGCTGAGGTTCACACAGCTTGCTTCACACAGCCTTGCTGTGCCCTGGTTGTCAGTCTTGGCATTTTAAGATGATAGACCTTTTTTAGTTCTGTGTTGCTGCTTCCATGGGCTGTTGTTCTTGATGCTTCTTGAGGTTGTTCACCAACCATATTCTTTGGGCATTTATCGTGAATACTAGGAGCCCTGGTGGCACAGTGGTTATGCACTTGGCCTCTCACCAAAGGTCAGCGGTTCCAGCTCCACAGCCAGTCCCTGGGAGAAGGATGTGGTTGCTGCTTTTGGGAAAGATTTACAGCTTTAGAAGCCTTTACAGGCAGTTCTGCTCCATCCCATAGGATCACTGTACGTTTAAATTGGCTGCAGCTGACTTCCTTTGTTTTTGCAAATGCTTATTTCAGAAGACTAAACACCTTTTTTTTAAGTTACAAGCACATCACTACCAATTAAGGTGTCTTTTGAACGAACATTTATTAAATGCCCACCAGGTGGTAAGGACTTTTAAGTGATAGGAGAACTGGGGTGAATAAGATGTTTTATAAGGAAGAGTGGTCAGTACTGAAGAGGACAGTCCCCCGAACTAGTTACTGCTGAGCCATCTGACTTCGGGTGGCCTGTGTGCACCAGAGCACAGCCATGCTCTTTCAGGTCTTAAGTGACTGCTATATGAGGAAGTAGGTGGCCACACTCTTCTGAGGTGCTTCTGGGTGACTCATAGCGACCTATGAACAAAAGGCCTGAAGCCCCTCTACAATTATTGACATTTATCAAAGTTCATAGGAGGCATGTTGTTTAGGAAGTCTATGTCACTCCTGTTTTTGGATTAGCAGCTGAACTTGTTAAAGTTTTCTCTAGTCTGGAACTCCCGAGACAGGCAACAAGTAAGAATGTAAAACACACTATAGTACTAAGAAATCATGGGTATGTTTGGGGAAAGAAATAAGCCTGGGGAAGAACACAGGTGTTAAGGCATGGCATGTGGTCAGGGTAGGGGGAAGTGATCTGACTGAGGTGAAGAAATGAAGAGCAGAAAGGGAGAGGGGGCAGCAGATGGACAGGGCCTGAACCCAAATGGGCCTGTGTTTGAGGAACAGAAGGCAGGACAGGGGCAGGACTATGAGCTGAGAGACCGGAGGTGAAGTTGGACAGGCAGGAGCAGCTCTCTTAGGACCTTATGGGCTAAGGGCAAGACGTCTGGTTCTTACTGTGGGCATAGCCAGGAGATAGTGCAGCTAGATTCCAGACCATCTTCTCGGTAAAGAGAATACTACAATCAAGTGAGGCATGGCATTCATTCATTTATTTATTTTTGGGTTCCCGGAGCATATGAAAGTCATGTCTACACTCTTCTGTAGTCTATTAAGTGGGCAATAGAATGATGAAAAGTTTGAAATGTTGTGAGAATTAGGCAAATGAGACACAGAGACATGAAGCAAACACATGCTGTTGAAAAAATGACACCAGTACATTTGTTTGATGTGAGCTTGTCAGTTTGTCAAAAAGCATCTGTGAGGCACAAATTGGTGTGTCCACTGGTGGAGTAGGAAGCCCAGGGAGCACTTTGAGTGGGGGAGTGCTGTGAGCAGTGGGCCTTCACTTGAAAATCACTTTACTTTAGGAGAATAGACCATATTGCAAGGAAGTTTAGGGGACTTGTGTAGTGGTCTTCAGAGGGAGTGAAGAAGACAGAATTTGAGGCTGCCCTAGACATGAGTTATTCTGTGAAGATAGAGCATGCCGGTCTTGGGTAATGAGCTCGAGCCAAAGTCTGAGGGAGAAGAGGTGAAGATGAGGTTTTTGACCCAAACTAGGGGATACACTGTAGTGCTGCTTTCCAAGAAAAGGGGAGTGAAAATGACAAGTTCCTTTTTTGGCTTTTTTGTGCATTCTTCTCTATCCATTCTTTATCCAGGTCACTGCAGGTACTGGTGCAGGGACTTGATGGGAGGCAGCCAGGCCTGTGGTGAAGGAGGAAGTACATTTTGGAAGCCAGAGAGTAACAACCATCACTGGGATATTGATAACATTGAGCAATAAAATAAGCATGCTCAGACCAAGTTTGTCATGGTCAGAAAAACAAACCTGCTGTCACCAACTCCATTCTGATTGAGAATAACCTTCCCTATGGGACAGAGTGGAAGTTTCTGAGGTTGTGAATTTTTATAGGAGCAGAATGCTGCCTCTTTCTTTTTGGCTGGTGGCTTAGAACCACTGAACACTACATTACCCATCACATCAACAGGGCTGCTTATTATCAGAAAAGAGATTTACAAGAAAGGGGAGAAGATCAAGTAAAGAAAAATAAGTACAATAGTTAACCGTGTAGAGACACTGCCTTAACCACTGGGTATGAGGGAGTACTGGAAGGACCCATGTTGAAAACATCCTTTAAAACTATGAACATCATGGAATTAGGCTGAGAAGCTGTCAAATACTAGCAGAGTAAAGAGTTATGCTAACCACATGTAGTCACTGGAAACAGTGTAAAAGGAAATGTACAGAAAATATAAATCGAGTCAGTGGACTGGATAGTGATGCTGTGGTGAGGTCTGTTGACTGGTGGTTATGTGGGAGGCTGTCTTTATTTGGGGAAAATACATTTCAGAATAAAGAGTTATACTGAGAATTATACTGGAAAATTGCTCTTAAACGATTAGAAAAAGAGTCTCTGGTAACACAGTGCTTAAGTACTCAATTGAGAACTAAGAGGTAGGCAGTTCAAACCGACCAACCATTCCGAAGGATAAAGATATATGACAGGCTACTTCCATAGGGTTACAGCTCTGAAACCCACTGAGGAGTTTCTCTGTTCTGTAGCATTGTTGAGTCAGAATTAACTTGATGGCAATGCATTTACTGGGGGCTTCATAGTTAGATAAAAAGGATGACGGCAAAAATGTGGTAAACTAAATTAACAATGGGGAAATCTACGTGTAGGAGTGATAAGCGTTCTTTGGGATTTTACAGTAAATTTTTTCTAAATGTAATATTTTCAACATACTAAAAGAATTCACCTAACTTTTGGCACTTTTAGATAGTAGACTTCCACCTGATCATGTTGAGCAGATATTTGCATATAGGAAGGAATCTAAATTTCCAGGGAGAGGTAAGTCATCAGCATATAGATGGCATTTAAAGTGAGACCAGGTCACCTTGAACTTGTGTTTCTCAAGAGCCTTGTTCAGCTATTTGTGGAAGTAGCAAGTGGGACTTAATCAGTATTGGGGTTTCCTCATATATAACAGAGGGAAACAGGGCAAGGGAGCTGAGGATGCTTGTACAGGTGTAGTTATAGTGATGGACCGTTGAAAATAAAATGGGTAGAAATTGAGATGTGAAACAAGAATGAAAGGAGGCACAGTAAACACAGATGGAAGAACATGATGCAAGTCAAGTTCTTATTTGAGATGTGTTTGTAGAGCTGTTTGATCACCTCCAGTTGTACAGTGCAGTGGCCCTGCTTAACTGAGTAAGTTAACAAGCACGAGGCCTGAGGTTTTGTCAAAGTCCCTAAAAGTATAATCAGGAAGCTAAGTAACTGAATTGGGACGGAAGAAAAGTTCTTCAGAAATGATGACAGCTATAGAACTGAAAGATCAGTGTGATGGATAGGACATCTGTATACACAATGAATTTCCAAGAATCATGACAGATGTGGTGCTGATACAGAAATGACAGTGCCTAGGATTACAGGTTTTATCAGTGAAAGGAAGGACTGACCAGAAAGTAAGTCGCTGATTTTAGCAGGAGTAAGTAATAACAGGAATGGTGTGGTTGGCAGGATAATAGCCTCCCTCTCCTTTAAATGTGCGTAGATCTTTTAATGTTTACCTTACAGTGCTAAAGAGACTTTAAAGATATGGTTTTAAAAATTAGTTTAAAGGAAGTAGTAGCATTATTATGTAGTTATAATGCTAATTAACCTTAAATTATTTGTATTTAAGAAATAACACTGCTCACTATGCAACAGACAGATGTGGTTAAGACTTGTGAAATGAGGAGATTGTTCTAAATTGTCTGGGTGGTCCCAGTGTATTTACAGGGACCCTTAAAAGTGGGAGGTGGGGATATAAGAGTGAGAGGAGGTATGATTACAGAAGCAGAGTCAGAGCTTTGAAGATGCTTCATAGTGGGCTTTCAAGATGGAGGCAGAAGCCATGAGCTACAAATGCATGAGAGTTTTAGCAACTGGTGGGGGTGGGGAAGGAAATTACTTCTCCCCCTATTGTTTCAAGAAGGAATCAGCCTTGCTTCTACCTTGAATTTAGCCCAGTGTGAGACCCATTTGGACTTAGGACCTCTAGGACCGGCAGCTAATATGTAACCATAATATATATGGTTTTGAACTACTCAGTGACTGTTAGAACAGCAATAGTAAATTTACAGAAATAGTTTGAGGTCATACTTCAAGTTTGCTGAAAGTTTTAAGGGAAAGAAAAGTCTAGAACCATCTACGAACCAAGGGTACCTTTTCTGTCTCAGATCAATGGATAGGCTCTGTGGGGAAAATGGTCAACACTTGTGAGGGCTTTGGAGACCTCGGTGTCTCTGGAGTACACCTGGTTTCAGTGAAGGGAGAAAGGTGGTGAAGTGGTTCAGAGAAGAAATAGAGGACAGAAGGAGACAGAGGGCTAGGCTCCAGTGAGCACGGTGGAGGGATGCAGTGGTCAGGACAGTTAGGATTCACATCCTTTTACAACATGGACAGGGTCATTTGAGGTTGACGAGCTAGAAAATGATGGATAATCCAGTCTGCTTGAAGCCTTTGTTGTAACTAAAGCATAAAACAAATGAAAATGAAGAGGAAAAAAAAATAAAACCAAATCAGATATGTGTGCGTGCGCGTGCAGCTCTTACTCTTTGCAGGTTTTGATTGATCCAAGCTGGACTCATATTTTTGAAATTGGAAGGTGCTTTTGGGCTTGTAGAGCAATGAAGATGCCTTCCCAAAGCCACAGTGAACAGGAAGCAGCTCTACTAGTCCTAGTCCTTCAGCAGCATAAGTTACCTTTTCTTTAAACTGATAAATTTTTTCTCCTGATTTTTTTTTAAATTCTGTTTCATTCATATACTTTGTTGCTGTTTTCCTACTCCCTCTCTTCACCCGCCGAAGTCTTCTACCATGTAATTCCCCCAGCTCACCCTCCGCCTCCTTGCCACTCCCCGCCCCTCTTTGTATATCCCTACACATCTGGGTGCTTACCCTTCTGTTTTTACAGTAATGCCCTTATATTGGTTTTTATGTGCCTGAGTTACTTCATGATCAGAAATTTAGGGGTGAAACTCAAAACCATAAAGATCATAAGAAGAAACAAAATAGAACTTAGAAGGCCTAGCCTGTGGTATAAAGAGGCTGACAAATACAGCCAGAAATGCACAATCAGGAGATGATAATATCGATGAATAGGACCTTTTAAATATTAAGTCCTTGTGTGGATCAAAAACTTTTTCCAGTAAGGTGAAAAGAAAACAAACTGACTGGGGAAAAATTTTGGCAATGACATTTGCGACGAGGGTCTCATAATGGAAATTTACAGAATACTACAGGACCTCCACAAGAAAAAGTCTGATAACCCAAATTGCAAAACAGGCAAAAGATATGAAAAGACTTTTCACAGAAAAAGACATTCTGATGACCAAGAGACACATGACGAAATGCTCAAAATCATTATCAATAAGAGACACGCAAATCAAACTACCATCTCATCAAATCAAATCAAAACCGTCTCATACCCTCCTTCTCAGTAGCAGTGATAAAGTTTAATAGGACAGTAAGCAATAAATGTTGAAGAGTGTTGTGGAAAGATTGGAAGTCTCATACACTGTTGGTGGGGTTGTAAAATGGTAAAACTACTTTGGAAAGCTAAACATAGAGATCCCATATGACTCTACTATTGCACGGCTAAGAATATACCCTAAGAAAAGCAGAACTGAGATATATATGGAGATTTTTACATTGATGTTCATAGCAGCAACATTCACAATAACAAGAACATAGAAAAAACCCAAATGTCCATCAGAAAAAGAATGAATTGAGAAATTCTTGTACGTTCACACGATGGAATACTATGCAGCATTAGAAGCAATGATTTTGGAAAATACTATATAACATGGAACAAGCTGTCTCCTAATTTTTAAAAGAAAAATGTTCACTACAGAGATTCTGGTAAGATTAAAAAGAAAACAAACCTATTCCTTGCATTATGGTGTATTCCTTTACTGTTTATTTAATGGAGTTTAATGTAATTGATACATAGTGAAACAGAGTGACCCTATGTACAGCAGCTCTGAACCCTTCCCTGTCCTGAACCAGTCTCATTAATTCCGACATACTAACCCCCATTGCCTTAGTTATTGTATCTATCCATCTCATCTGGGGTCTCCCTCTCTTGCACTGTCCGTCGACCCTTCTGAGCATGATGTCCTTCTCCAAGGACTGATATCTCCTGTCCACATGCCGAAAGTAAGTGAGGTGGTGGTTATGTGCCAGTGAGTTGCTTGCCACCCATAGCGACTCTGTGTACAATAGCTCTAAACTCATCTCTGTCCTGTGCCAATCACACTGGCTCTGACACTCCCATCCCAATTACCCCAGTCACTGAATCAATCCACCTCATAGAGGGCCTTTTTCCTCCTGCACTGTCCTTCTACCCTACCAAGCATGATGTCCCTCTCCAAGGATTGGTCCCTCCTTACAACATGTCCAAGTATGTTAGATGGAGCCTCAGAATCCTTGCCTCCAAGGAGCC
>NW_006399830.1:2650868-2662758 GCF_000299155.1 Elephantulus edwardii
CTTTAAAGGAAATAGCAAAAAATAAGTAAGGCCCAAGGAATAGATGGTATACCAAGTAAGTGAGGAGGGGCTTCAAAATCCTAGCCTCCAAGGAGAGACTTGGTTTCACCCTCTCCAAGACAGACCTATTTGTTTTCTTGGCAGTTCATGGCATGTTCAAGGCTCTTGTCCAGCATCACAATTCAGAGGGAACTATTCTTCTGTCATCTTTAGTCATTGTCCAACTTTCTGAAGCATACCAAATAATTGAGAAAACCATGGCCTGGATTAGGTGCACCTTTGTATTTAGACTGACATTGTTGCTTGTCAGTCCTCTGGAGAGGTCCGTGACAGCAGATTTTTCCAAGTATAATTCGTCTTTTGATTCCCGGACTGCTAGTATTAGGAGTGTTGATTGTGGATCCAAGCAAGCTGTAATTGCTAACAGCCTAAATCTCTTCTCCATCTATTACAGTGCTGCCAATGGGCCCAATGGTGAGAATCTTCGTTTTCTTGATTTTGAGCTTCAATCCATATTGAAGACTGCAGTCTTTGACCTGTTGCAGCAAGTGCTTAAAAAAAAAATGTTGTGTGCTATTGAATAACTGACTTACGTAGCTGACCCTCTAGTGACTTTTCAGAGTTGATGGATTCAAACCATGTACCTTTGGGATGGCAGCATAGCTTCTTACCATTAGGCCACCAGAGCTCTGATAGTTTAGTGGTAATGAATTTCACTGCCAACCCAAAAGCATGTGGTTCATATCCACCAGCTGCTCCACAAGAGAAAAATGGGAAGTCTCCTCTGGCCCATTAATTGCCTCTGAAAACCTTCCAGCATCTCAGTTGTAGGTTGGTTCTGACTCATTGGTACTCACCAAAATGTCACATGGCAATTGAATAATGATGCCATTAACAGTCATGCAATGATGTAACATGGAAACTAAGGAATAATGGGGTCATTCTCTGTTTTGTGAGCTGACATTGTCATCTTCCGTTTTTGCATAATGCCATTTTCTTCTATGACTTGGTCCTTGAACCTTAAACTGTGTCAGTCTATTTGAGGAGAGAGCATTTGTCCTTTAAAAATATTATTCCTTAGTAGCATCTTAATAGCAAAACAACATGGCTCTCTGGTATAAATAAATCATAATCAATGCTACAGTAGTTGTGAGGCTCTTCTAATTTTTCACTATTATAAAAACCACTGTGATGAATACCTTTGTGGACAAGTTTTTACTTTTAAGAGTATTTCCTTAGGATAGAGTTCCCAGAATGAAAGAACTAGATCAAAGAGTAAGAACTTCTAAAGATTCTTGGAAAATATTTTCAAATTATATCCTCAAAACCTAGCACCAATTTATACTCACTCTAATGATATGTATGTAAGTATCCATTGTACAAGCTCAGAATAGCAATGACTTTATTTGCATACATTTTAAAATAATGATATAATAAACCATAGAGTCTTAGAAATTACCCATTTCAACCTCCCTCAGGGCAAGAATTAGATGTTTCTGATGCAACATATTTTCTATAGTATTTATAAAACATGTTCATCATATCCCTCCCTACCCTGGTAAACACTACCAATGAAAGTTAATGGATTTTATGTTGTTCTCTTGTCTGTGGCCAAAATCTTCTCCAAGTCTTAGGGCTTTGTTAGATGACTAAAGGAAGATCTCTCTTTTATTATCATATTATTAAAGCATAGAAGACTTTCACTAGTTACTAGTTCTTAGAATGACTGTTGTCATAATGTCATAAAAGAGAGAATGGATAGAACTGAAAATTTATCCGTGCTGTGTAGGATAGAATAAACAATAGGGGAAGTAGTAGTCTGTTTGTTTCGGGTAATATTAATAGAATGATTACTTATTTTGAAACAGCTCAACTCAAAGGCCATTGAATCAGAGCTTGTTCATAGTTTACCCTCTAGTGGTTTTCAGAGACTAAAAATTGCAAGAGAGGAGATTAGCCTTCTTTCGCTCACAGAGCAGCCGGTGCACCACCAAAGTGATGCCACCATCAGGTGAGCAGTGCAGCTTTCGACTCACCAGGCCACTGGGGTCCCCTTATTTGGAATTATATGGAAACCATCTCAAGATCTCCTTAATTATGAAGTTAACACATACATATATTTAAGAAATATGGACCATCAACAGTTCTTTATCTCATGAAGAGTCACTAATAAGTCTATGAAATTATATTGTTAAATCAGTTTGCATGAGGTTTTTCATTTTATGAAAGAATGGATTACTTATATTAGTCTTTGTATTTGCATAAAATCCCGTGGCCACTCAGCAGTTCAAGTTAGCGGTTAGGTGAATAACTGCTAACTGAATGGTCAGTGTTGGAGCCCACCATGGGGGAAAGAGGGCAGTTTGCTTCCATAAAGGTTGCGCCTTTGGAAACTCTATGGGGTAGTTCTCATCTGTCCTCGAGAGTCTATGCGGCTCATCTGAACAGAACCAGCTAGACTGCATACAACTACTACTACTACAGCATGGAGGCAGCTGCGACCTACATCACATTGAAATGTTAAATTCCCCAAAATGAAAGCTCCTTATTGTGCAGCTGATGGTCGGTACTGACTTTTCATGGGTTTGGTAATAGTATGGATGTGTGGTATTGGAATTATGCATTCACAGCCTTCTGCTGAGATAGCTCTACTTCACGTACCAGTGAATGAATCATTCATCTGAATCTAACCAGACGGACCAACGTGACTCTGCTTTGCACACTGAATCTTGCTCCTGACCAAATCCTGGTTCTTGGGCTGCATAGAATTTGTCGTGGATATGAAATGTGAACTTTTTGATAAGTCTTTGCTTCTACTTTACTCTAGGGCACATTTGAACTTGCTCAGTCAGTGCCCTGTGCGAGTGCTTTGTGTAAGTCCTTTGTTTTCTAACCCTTTTTTTATATTGAGATGCCCACATTTACTTTGCCTTTGTTTATTTGAGGATCATGAGAGATGTGATAGACACTTTGTTGTTTGAGTAATGAATGTTTGGCAGAACGAATAGAAGAATATTGATAACCTGAAATTTTACTCCATAAAATTTGAAAAAATTAAATTTACGCTAACTGCATTCTGAGCAGTTAATTTGTTTCTTGCATTTTTTTCTTTCCTAAATTTCCCAGCCATATTCTGAATCTAGCCAGAAGGGAATGGAATGCTAGGACATATCTGTTAGTGGTAGTTGTTGTTGTTGTTTTTGTGTACCATCAAATCAGAACCGACCCGTAGTTGACCCTCTGGCAGGTTTTCAGAAGCAGTTAAACACGTGGGAGGAGATTGCCCATCCTTCTCCACTGTACCACCACTGCTTTATAGAATGCTTAAGTAATTAAATTTGTGCCAATATCTAAGTATGTCACAGTCACCTATAGATGCGTTTAGTGTATTAATTACTCAGTAGTCTCCATCTTCTTCCTCATTAGTGTAGATGATTATATTAATTCCATTATTTTTGTTATTTCTATTTATATAATAACATTTGTAAAATGGTAACATAAATAATCAAACCAAATCCACTTTTATTGAGCTGACTTTTCTCTGTTGGATTTTAGAAGCTGTAAGTCCTTATAGAAGAGAGAGTATCCATTTTTCTCCTGAGCAGCAGTTAGTTGATTTTGAACTGCTGACCTTTCATTAGCAGCTAGATTTGTTACACACTATGGATAGCTTATTCTTGAAGAGTTTTTGTTTAACATTAATCTAGTTATCTGAATATTAAGTCTTATATGGTACTGTTTTAAATGTGCAGGGAATTTACAGAAGATACTTTGCAGGTCAAATCTGGTTGGCTGCCTAGAAATTAAGTAGGCCTTTGTTTTAAACCCCATTCATTTATTTCAACTAAAGTAGCACATTCCGTAACACCCCATTTATCTGGTCATTTCCAGAATAAGATGGAATTTTCCAGGTAACTGATCATAAATTAGTTTTCCAGGTAACTGAATCTTACACCTTCAAGGACCAAAAATCTTTAAAATTTAACCATGTTTGATGGAAATCTTTATAACCTAAATAATTTCCTAAGTTCTTACTTTCCTGTGATTTCTTTTTTTTTTAAATCAGAATGTAATCGACGGGATTTGGTCTTTTTGATGATTCAGGACTTATTTCTTTACATGAAGTATACAGTATGGCGCTCACTTTCACTTTCTTTTATCCTTCTTGATCACTCTTGTGCTGTTGTACTCAGCTCTGACAACTCTGCTTTCTCCCTTGGTGGCTTTGTTTGCCACTCTGTATGACTCATAAGGCCTAACATGTTAGGATTACAGGTAGACCTTCAGAGAGGTGACTGCTAAGTTCCAGATCACTACAGTCAACAAAAAGAGCAATTAAGTGAGTCAGGAGCGGTTTTGTTTCATATTACATATAAAAGTTATGTTTGCATTATGTTGCTGTGTGGTGTTGAGTCACATTAGAACAGCTGACCTGCCAGCTGGTTTGGAGAGGTAGTAATTTCACAGGAAGAAATTGCCCAACTTTCCCCCATGGAAAAGCTGGTAGATTTGAATCACATGCCTTTAGATTGGCAGTGCAGTTCTTTAGGCCTCTAGAGCTCCCTTGTGTGCTGTTCTGGAGTCTCTTAAGAGAGCAGGAGCACAAGGAAAAGGTGAGAATACTGTGGGAATGACCAAAAACTGACCCAGAGACACAAGCTGTTGGAGAAATGCTGTCAGTGGAACCGTCAACGCAGGCTGCAAAGCCTGTAGTTCGTTTTTAGAAAGTACAGCATCTGCAAAGTGCAGTGAAACGAGGTGTACCTGTACTGCCGATGGTATGTTAGAATTTGTCAAAATGAAGGCCCAAGGCTGGTAGAGATGAGGTAACAGATTATTTTTTAAATTTTTTATTGTTATTTGGGTGAAAAGTTCTAGAGAACAAATTGGTTTGCCATTCAACAATTTATACGTTTTATTTCATGACAGTGATTTTAATCTCCACAGTGTAATGACATTTCCCCCGTCCCTCCCTGCGTTTCCTATTTCAGTTTATCCTTTCCTGTTCCTTCCCACCTTTCTTTCTTTCGAGCTTTCTTCTTGGGCAGATGGTAACATTGAGTCTCACATGGTTGGTTGATCTAAGGAGTGCCTAGCTCCTTGGTGTTATTGTTCACCTTCTAGGACTGCGTGTTGTCTGGGTAAAAGTTGGAGCTCTGGGGTGTGCCCAGGTCTGAGCTTGAAGAGGGACTAGGAGCTAGATGGACTCAGAGTTCCATAGTCACTATCAGACCAGTAAGCCATGACTTTTTAGTGACTTGGGGTTTTGTTCCACATTTTTCTATTGTTCCACTCAGGCCCTCCTATTTTGGAGGCCCCTTCCTTTCCTACTAGAGTTGTTCTTAAATGCCTGTTGGTCTTTGGCTGCCCCTTGGTGACCTCCCTGCACATGACTGCAGTCTGTGTCCTCAGGGCTCATTGTGATATGACCCACCTTTACTGGCATTCCCTGCGTGCCAGTGTATGGAGTCTTTATTCTGGTGTCACGTCCTTTAGTGAAGAATGCATTTTCATTCCTCCATATTTGACTAGCAAATCTAGAAATCAGTTTAAATTACTAGTAAAATGACTTTTAAGTTATAGGGGTGTTAGGTATTGCATCGGGCTAGCATAGAAGACTTCATTAGTCTGAAGACTTAGTCATCATTTGAATTTTTAAAATTAATGCTATCTTCTTGTTACATTTTGAGTGTGGGAGCTTTTGCTAGAAGAATTGGGAACAGAGTCCTTGTATTTTTTTGGGGAAAGAGGAGTGTGGTGTTTTCTGGACATTGTAATGATTTCTGTTTCCCCAAGTTCACCATAATCCGAGGGTTAAATTGGGGTTAGCCACGTGCTTTCTTCTTCTGGTAGAATGGCTGCACTTCGGGGCCTGAGAACTCCCCCTAGTGCTATTCATTACTGTGATCCTTAATTAGGATGAGATAACAGGTCATTTTCTTCACTGTCTAAACCTTAGCTGTAGGGAAAATCATTTACAGAAAAATAAACTTTTTAAACTGGTATGAAAAGATAGGCAGATCCCAAAGAAAGCACTGGAAGGAATTGTGATAGATAATTTCTCCAAATTATTTTTCTGATATTCACTAAGGGTCTTATATATTGAGGGGGAAAATGCATTTAGCCTTATGGTTTAAATTAATAAAACATACCAATTTATTTCAGAACTATCAAAGCTAATAAAATTTTAAAAAGCTTGTACATGAATTTTCATTAGTGTAATTGTGTTAAGTGTGAGTTGTTTTATTGCTGTAAAACAGAAAACTCTGGTAGACTGTAAGAGTTCCTTTGTTTATCTGTTGGTTTAATTGAAAAGTAAAATGTACATTCATTTAATTATATGCCCCAGTTCTGAATGTTCCCTTTATGGATTTAGGATCCTCATTCTTAATTTTAACAACAGCTGATCACCTGATTTCATCCTGTGGCTGCAGTGTGGTATTGTGGAAATGACTGGAAGCCAAGCAAGTGGTCCTCCAGACTGTTTACTGTGCCTTCACCATATGGCTTGAGGTGACTGTGTGGCTTCATTTGTCCCTTTCTTTCCTCTTTTGCAGTGATTTCAGGGAAAGTTTATACAGCAAAATTACTTTCATTCACTTGTTTACACATTGTTTTATAATTAATAATTGCAGTGCCCCAGTAACCACTGTCTTCTCACTTCCTCCTCTGCGTTCTAATTTCTGTCCATTGTTTTTCCTGCCCTTTCCTACCTGCTGAGCTTTCTCTTGCTGGTTAACTGCTCTCCCTTTGATTTTTTTAAAAAATATTTTATACTGGTTTACTTACAAAGTTTATATACATTGTTTCTCACACCAGATCTTTCCCCTTTTCTTTACCCACCTCCTTCCACCCATCACATTGTGTGACCCTCTGATTAAGCACCCTCCCTGACCACCGTCCCCCTTCTGCTCCCCGCTCCCCTCCTTGGATCCTCTGCTATAATGGTCTTACACAGTATTTGTCCTTATGGGACTGAGTTAGTTCACTCAGCATAATGCTCTCCAGTCCCTCCCAAGTTAGGCAGTGATTTACAAAATCGCAGCTCCTGTATGTCTCTTTGATCTTACCTGGTTGATTGTTCTAAGAAGCAAGTGCCTCTATGGTGCCACTGTTCACCTGAGAGGCCTGTCTTTTTTCTCAACTTCAGAAGGTGACAGAGGACGATAACTTTTGTGAGTTTACCAGGCTCAGTCAAACCCGGAAGGCTGGACTCAGCATGATGGAGGTTACTGCGTGTGGCCCGTCAATTCTCTGGGCTAATGGTTTCTAGCCATTTTTACTTTTCTTCCCTTTTCTCTGTTCCAAAAAGGCAGGCAGCAATAGTTGCTCCTTAGATTGCTGCTCACATCTTTTTAGATCCTAGTCAATGGACATTTCTAAACTTTTCTTCTTTTCTGTTTCTCAATTGTAAAATAACAGCCTTTATAACAGAAACTCTTTGGTTCCCTTGAGTTCCTATGTTCTTTTACTATATGACAAAATATGTATATGTGGGTTTTCATTTTTAATAAATATAGACATAGTTCAAGCACTCTGCTGTTGCCCACTGCATAATATCTATGCTGACTGTACCTTCTCCCAGACAGCATCCAGCCATGTACATGTCTGTAATCCCACAGTAGAAACCAAGCCAAACCTACTGCTGCCAAGTTGATGGCAGCTCATGGTGACAGTCCACTGAGTTAACGAGACTGTAAGCTTTGATGGGAGGAGACCACCTTCTTCTCTCTCCAGGCTTTCAGTTCACAGCCCACCAAGGCTCCTAAAGGTCTAAGATTTCAGAAATCCCCATCAGAATGAGATGAAGCAAATGACACAGCTTCCGCTAAGCAACACTTGCACCTTGTGTTTCTTATATACAAAGTGGTGTGCTGCTAGGCTGTGGTACTGCAGTATATAAGCAGCCCACAAAAGATATACGTGATTAGCACTAAGTGTCTTGGACTTTCACTTTCAGAGTTTCCCATGCAGCAGTGTCTCCCTCACTTTCAGGTAACAGCACTGCATCTCATTGTATCATGAGTGTTGGAGAGTTTTCTCTGTTTAATTTTCTTTTGGAAATTTAACCGTAAAGTGTCTTGTAGTTCTCAAACATAGCCACCCATAGGAGCAACAAACGCGAAAGGAGAAGTGTTGATGTGAGATGGTAACAAATATCTGTTAATCACCCTGAAGGTGGAGAGTAGTGAATGTTGTTGCTTGTGACCTAAGCATGCACACTCAGCCGTCACAGTGACCCTCTGAAAAGCAAGAAAACCCCTTCCAAGCTGCCCCACTGAGAGCTAGGGCAAGTGATCACTCTGGAAGGACTTCTGTCAGCTCTGCAGAAGTTACTAAGGACGTGGATGGAGGACCAACCACAAAGTGATTCCCTCGGCACAGCCACAATCACTGCTAAGGAACAAGACTTGTTTAGGAAGCATAACTACCAAGCAGGACCAGACCCCAGTCCAGTGTTCATACAATGCCCAAATCACATTACGTCCGAAGTCACAGATGTAGACAAAACAGTGGAAGCCTTTATATTTCTCTATGTATCTTAAGCGTGCCAATCTTTTCTCCATTTATCATGATGTTGCCTATTGGTCCAGTGGTGAAACTTTTTGTTTTCTTGACACTGAGATGCAATCCATTTTGAGAGCTGCAGTGGTTGGTCTTCTGCAGCAAGTGTTTAGAGTCCTTACTTTCAGCAAGCAAGGTTGTATCATCTTGCTTGATCTTGCAAGATGTTAGTTTGAGGGCTGGGGTGCACTTAATCCAGATCATAGTCTTTTCAGTTACTTGCTATGCTGCTGAGAACTGGACAATGAATAAGGATGACAGAAGAAAAATCAATGCCTTTAAAGTATGGTGGTGTAGAAGAGTCCTGAATATCCTATGGATTGCCAAAAGAACATGCAGGTTTGTCTTGGAGAAGGTGCAGCCAGAGTGTTCCTGGAAGGGAAGGATGGCAATCTTTATCTCACAACTTTGGGCATGTTTTTAGAAGAGGCTTCCCCTTGGGGAAGGATACCATGATTGCGGAAATAGGGAAGGAGAGAAAGACCCTCAACAAGGTGGATTGACACAGTGACAGTAGCAGTGGGAACAGCGGTGTCAGATTATGAGATTGGCACAGGATTGGACAGGCTTCATATCTGTTCACAGGGTTGCTATGAGTTGTACTTAACTCATCGGCATCTAACCACAACATTGTGTGCATGTGCATATGTCTGTGTAGACATACATGCGCTGGACATGTTGCAAGGAGGAGACTGGTCCTTGGAAAGGAATATCATGCTTCGGAGGGTGGAGAGAGTGCAAGAGAGGAGGACCCCCTATGAGATAGATTGATTCAGTTACTGGCGTAATGAGGATAGGTGTGTTGGAGACAAGATTGGCACAGAATAGAGTAGGACATAGGGCTTTTGTACATAGATAGGGTCGCTATGAATCACAAGCAACTAGATGGCACATAACAACAACATACATACATACATACATACATACATACATACATACATATGTGTACATGCATATGTACTTCTATAAATGTTCAGATATTATGGAAATTTTTAAAATGAGAAATGAAATTCTCCAGCACTGTTCAAAACAAACTATATTGAAAATAAGACTTTGGAGACAGAAGTAGCAATTGCTAATATTTTTTTAAAAATATTTTTATTAGTTTTTTTATAATTCCTTTACATTATGTTTTCATATGCATTGTGTTTTGTACAGTTATTCATATACATTTATTTTACATTATTTTTAAATGATTTGCTTACAACATTTATATATATTGCGTTTCACACTATTTTTCATTCACTTTGTGTTTCATAACATTTTTTATAGCTTTGTGCATATATTTTCATGGACAAGTTAGCATATACATATAAATCATAGTACAGGCACTAGTAAGCACTGTATTTGATTCATAATTATGAAATTATTTTATGTAAATATGTGCCAGAATATTTTAATTATAATCAGTAGCTTATAGCTATAGTTTTTATATTAAGTTTTACTAATTATTTTATTCCATGTACCTTAATATTTCCCCCTTGAGTATATGAATTGTATTGTTGTTGTTGTGTGCCACTGAGTTGGAACTGGCCCATAGCTGACCCTCTGGTGGATTTTCAGAGGCAGTTAATCACCCGGGAGTAGATAGAAAAATTCTGAAAATCTACATGTATAAAAATGTCAGAATATAAAGAAACCAAAGCTTACAATGTCTGTGTTGAGTGGTATTTTTGAAGTGAAGCATTTTTCTTTGTTTTTTGTATATTTCATATTTAGAGTAATTGGCATTTTACTGTAAAATCAATTTTAATAAAATATGCCATGGCATTATTAATTCATTATCAATCAGTTATTCTTTAATTGAATTATAAAAACATGTTCCTCTTGACTATGAAATCTCACCTCATAAAAATGTTTTATTATTATTTTTCCATAGCCTCTTCATTTTTTTAATTGAAGTGTAATTTGCATAAATAAAATGCACAGATTTTAACTATACCATTAAATGAGTATAATTTTACTGCTGCAGTTAAGATATAAAACATTTTAGTAATCCTACATAATTCTCGCAGGCTCCTTTTCAGTCACCTTCTCCCTTTCATCTTAATAAATACCACTCTGACAGGTATTATTATGGATTAAGATTTTTCCTGTTTTGAATGACCTAATAAATGATCTCCTAACCTGTGAACCTTTTTAATATCTTGCTCGTCCATTATCAGGAATCTTGGTGGCATAGTGGTTAAACATGCAACTGCCAACAGAAAGGTCGCTGGCTGGAACCCCAGCCACTCTGCAGGAGAGGGACGAAATCATATGCCTCCGTGAGGATTTAGTCTTGTGAACTCCATGGCATGTTTCTGTTCTGCTCTGTAGGGTCACTGTGAATTGAAGTTAACTTTACACAAATGGATTATTTATTGTCTTCTCCACTATTTTCATACCCTTTTCTCCTCTTTTTCTTAATTATGAATTGACTGATCCAAAAGCCGAAAGCCTAGCGCCAGGGGCTGACCTCAGGCAGGTGTAACCCATAGTCCCCTTTCTCTTTTGACCACTAAAAGGCAGCTTTCTGAGTTGCTGTGACAGGTAGGAAGTCAAATTGGGTAACATGATGGTACCAGGTTGTGAAGTTCCTGGATGTCCTATGAAGGCATTTATTTGCACATTCTCTCTTGTCATGTGGTTCCCCACACCACACAATGAGGTTCAGAACCTGAGATTGTGAAGTATACAACCAGGAGGTTTGTTACACACACACAAATCCAAGAATTCTTTCAGGAAGTGTTCCTAAGACCTCATGTGTTCTAGGCAGTTTGCTAGTTCTGAGTTCTGCTGTTAATTATTTTAGTAACTATATTTCACATCACCTACCATACTTTAGCTTCCTGCATTCATTTCTAGAAGGGGCTGCAGATGGACAAGTCAGTGCTTTGGATCCATAGCCACTCTGCTCCGTTAGAGGTCAAAGTCTTGCAAAGCCTGGCAGCTCTGCCCTGTCTGGTGGGATCTCTGAGCTATGTTGACTGATGACAGTGGGCTTGTTGGTACTGAGGTACCGCAGGCCAGCAATCCCTGCATCCCTTGGGGAGTTTTGCACTGCTTAACTTTTCAAAAAACCTCCAGGTGATGCCACAGTTTGCACTCAATCACTAACCCCAACTTTTGAAGTACCGTGGAGCAAAGTCCTGGTAATCTGCTGTAAAGATACAGCGGAGAATGCCCACAGAGCAGTTGTTGTACAGTGTAACCTGCAGAGTGGGCCTGAGTTCACACCTACTCCACAGCACCCCCAACTCCACGGCACCCCCCACTCCACAGCAACCCCCAACTCCACAGCAACCCCCACTCCACAGCAACCCCGACTCCACAGCAACCCCCA
>NW_006399830.1:2662858-2666899 GCF_000299155.1 Elephantulus edwardii
CAGCAACCCCCACTCCACAGCAACCCCGACTCCACAGCAACCCCCACTCCACAGCATGGGGGTCTTCCTCTCCAAAGGCATTTTCTAGCTATGCTCATTTGGTTTTCTTGTCTTATTCCTGTCTGGACCTTTGAGAGAAATTGCTTTTACTAGCATTCCTGCAGCTCTTCAGAAGAGAGTTATAGCAAGCATGTGCTTTTAACTTGCCATTTTTATCCTCCCCCTCTTTTCAGTTAGTCTTGGTATAGGCCTCTTTTCATTAATTTTCTCTTTTAACATGTTGCCACACACTTTTAAAATTGATGACCGTGCTCAGAAACACATTTGCCGTCATTTGTAGCAACGTGTTATTAATTAACCACCTTCCTTCTAGTAATTCTGAGACTGAGAAACATTGGCTTTCTATATGTTTTTGTAGATCAGTGTAGTTTTGACTCCAAGAACCTTCTGATTGCCTTTTTTGTAATTTTCTTTCTCATTCTTATGGTAAGAAAATGGTCCTTGTTTGTTCTTAGAGTCTTCCTGTGGTTGAAAGATTTGATGGTCAGTTGTTGCACACAGAGCCCTAGCCTTGGCTAGCCTCTGCTCACTGCCCAGATTCTCACCGACATAGTCCTTGGCTAAGTCCAACCCCTGCTGCTTTTGTGCTGACTTTTGTTGTGTGCCATGGGGTCTGATCCATCCCCGCCCCCCAAGCAGATTTTCAGAGGCAGTAAATCACACGAGAAGAGATTGCCCATCTTTCTTCCCCTATGGATTCAAACTACGTGCCCTTTGAGTTTGCAGTGAAGCTTCTTACCACAAGGACCCACACAGAGTACTCAGAGTGGATGGAAGACAGAAAAAAATATTTTACAGTAGAAAATGGTGGAGAACAGAGACCCAAAGCATGTTTTTAACATTGGCATGATCCCCCAGTTCCCAGGGCAGGAGCGGTCTCCTGGAGAGGCTCTCACAGCATTCTCTTCCCCATTCTTGCCATCTCTGCTGAATGGCATCAGCTTTCTGTCTTCAGCCCACTCACTGACTCATGTGACTCACTTGATAAGGGGGAGCTCCTGGGTATGTTGGTTCATTCAGTACTTTGCATCAGCCTTATGTAGATGGGAAGGCCCAGCTTGGCTAGGGCATCCTTCTACTAGTACAGACATATAGTGGAGTAGTGCAAGTTCCGTTCCATACCACTGCAATTGAGGAAATGACAAAATAAGCCACATGGATTTTCTCTTTCTTCTTGACTATAATATTGATGTTTACACTATACTGTAGTCTAGTATGTGCACAGTAATGTTGCTGTGAGCTGTCGACTTGGAACTGACTCATAGCTGAGCCTTCAAGGAGGAGATTGCCTGTCTTTCTCAAAGCAGCTGGTGGGTTTGAACCACATCCTTTGCTCAGGGAAAGATTGCCACAGACCTTCAGTTTGTTTTTCATTTTCTAATACAACAATTGTGAAGTGCAATAAGGCCAATTGCAATATAACACTGACAATGGATATTTTATCCACTTAGTGTTAATTTTTAGCAATCCTTAGAACAACTTGATTCATACCTACTTCTTTTCTTACTGATTATTTTTTTATATTACTCTGATTTATTTACGAAGTTTAAATACATTCTTTTTCACAAAAGATCCTTCCCATTTCCTTCATTCCATCCACCCATTGAATTGTGCAACCCTGTGACTAACACCCTACCCCCCATTCTCACCCCTCTATTTTCACCTTCCCTCTTGCCTTGGATCCTCATAATGCATAAAACCATTATTGCAGAATGAGTATTTGTCCTTATGGAACTGAATTAGTTCACTCAGCATAATGCTCTCTAGTCCCTCCCCATAAGTAGTAATTTACAAAATGATACTGTGTGCTGCATAGTATTCCATTGTATGAATGTACCACAACTTCCCAATCCATTCGTTTGTGGTTGGGCATCTGGGTTGTTTTCATGTTCTTGTGATGTTGAATAATGCTGCTTTGAATATTGGTGTACAAGTTTCTGTTTGAGCCTCACTTCTCATTTTCTTGGGGTATATTCCAAGCAATGGAATAGCTGGGTCATGTGGAATTTCTATGTTCAGCTTTTTGAGGAAGTGCCAGACTGCCATCCAGAGTGGTTGTACCATTGTAGAATCCCATTTTCTTACTAATTTGTCAGTCATTACTGAATGAATAGCTGAGGCATGTCCTTGGTGGTCATCCATACTAGGGTCAGTTATGGGAATGAGTGAGATTCTAGAGGCATCTGACAATACATGTTTTCCTTTTTAATTGTTGGAAGTTTTTACTATGTTTTCATGTATAATGCATCCACGTAATTAACATGTACATCAATAGGAAATTAATGTTGAGTAGTTTGCAAAATATATATAAAGTATAAGTCATTTGGATCAAATGTTTCTGCGGTGCTTTGAGCAGGAGTGACCCTGTGGACAGCAGGTGTAGCCCTGTCCATGTCCTGCACCACCCTCACAATCTCCACCATCCTCAAGCCCTTGTTGCAGGCACACTGTGTTGGTGCATTTCCTTGAGCAGCTTCCTTTCTTTCCCTGATCCTCCTCCTTTCCCAGCATGACGACTTTCCAAGGACTGGGGCTTTCTGACAACATGCCCATAGTATGTGAGATGATGTTTCGTCGTCATTGCCTCTGAGCACCCTATTTGCACTTCCTTCTAGATAGATTTGTTTTTTCTTTTGACAGACCATGATTTATTCAATGCTCTGTACCATCACCACAGTTCAAAGGCATCAGCTTTTCTTTGGTCTTCTGTACTCACTGTCCAAATTTCACATACATATGAAGCAGTTGAAAATGCCATGGCTTTGGTCTGGCACACCTTAGTCTTTAGACTGACATTCTTTCTCTTGCTTAAGATATTGTAATTGTAAACTGCTCCATTCAGCAGTCTGTGAAAGTTAGAAATCATCTAGTAGAAAAAACAATGTCTCTTTGTCAATTTTTTTTCTCTACTTCCATATGCTCCGAGCTATTACACAGAATTGAATTGTTGCCATCACTGTTGAAGTGTAAGTTGCACACTGAGTGTTCAGTACATTTGCCTCCATACATTTTGGGAGCAGGAGTGGTATCTACTTCCTAAACAACATGCCTCCGGAAACTCTATGAACTTTGATAAATTGTCGATGGTTGTAGAGGCTTCAGGCCTTTTGTTCATACAGTCCCTATGAGTCATGCTCAACTAAAAGGCAATGAACAACAACAACATACATTTTGTAATGTATTGACCTGATTGAATTTTTCTTTTTTTTCTCTCCTTTTTTTTTTTTAAAAAAAATTATTATTTATGAAAATTTACAGAGACTTTGGATTTCCATTCATTCACTGTTGCACTTTTCTCCCCTCCGAGCCCTCCCCCCTAGTACACTGCCCTCTTGGAAAAGTAAAAGAAAAACTCTTTCATTGTTTTACAATCCCTCCCCCCAGGTCCACTTGACTATACAACCTTCGCTCTGGACTCCTGTCATGACAAAAATACCTAATCACATATCCCTTTTAAACAGTTTTCTCCCTCATCTGTTTCAATGCAATATACATTATTTAACCCATCTTTCTCAGTCTCCCCCCAACCCTGAGGTCAGTCCTGTTTTACAACAGTGGCACCATGCAGTATTTGTCCTTTTGTGACTGAGATACTTCACTCAGCATAATGTCCTCTAGGCTCACCCATTTTCAATAATATTGCATGAGTTTCTTGTTTTTCAACACAGCATAGGATTCCGTTGTGTGAATATACCAGAGCTTCTCTATCCATTTGTTTGTTGATGAGCACTTGGGTTGTTTCCAGCTCCTTGCTATTGTGAACAAAGCTGTGATAAACATGGGTGTGCATATATCTGCTTGGGTGTCAGTTATGGTCTCTTGGGGGTATATTCCCAGTAGTGGAATTGCAGTATCAAATGGTATCTCTATTTGCAGCCTCTTGAGAAAGCGTCATACTGCCTTCCACAGTGGTTGTACCATTTTACACTCCCACCAGCAGTGAAGAAGGGTTCCAGTTTCTCCACAACCTCGCCAGCATTT
>NW_006399830.1:2667224-2686172 GCF_000299155.1 Elephantulus edwardii
TTCAGGATACTTGGAAGACTGTTTATGTTGTGTATTAAGACTTCTAGCTTTCTTGCAAGCTTTTCTTTAATGAAGATTATAGTCTTTGGGTTTAGTCCTAGGTCCATGATCCACCTTGAGTTGGTTTTTGTATATCGAGTGAGGTGTGGATCTCCAGTTTCATTTGGAATGGAAAGCAGCCCTGAATAAGCAAAGCACTCCTTAAAAATAGAAGAAAGATAGATATCTCACTCCCTGATTTAAAATCCTACTACACTGCCATGGTGGTTAAGACAGCATGGAACTGGTACAATGACAGACACATAGATCAATGGAATAGAATTGAGAACCCGGAGATCAGCCCATCTAACTATGGGCAACTGATTTTTGACAAGGAGATGAAATCAATTAAGTGGGGAAACGACAGCCTTTTTAACAAATGGTGTTAGCCAAATTGGAAAAGTATCTGAATTTCTTTTCTTTCTAAATGAACATGTACTTACTTGTTAGGGACAATCTGTCAACCCTCTGTAGCCAGTACTTCCTTGTTATTGTTCTCATAAGACTTTATATGGACTGTGGATCCAGCACTATCAAATAATATTTTTGATGTTTTGTTCTCCCTCGTATCTATCAGCTTTCCAAGATAAGAGCCATTCACTTTTGCACCCAGGCATGTGCCTAACTTGCAGGAGCTTTCCAACAAATGATTGTTGAGTTACATCGAACACATTCAGTACGCCGCTCATCACTGTGGTGCATGGCTCAGACAAACAGCCATTAGCCTGTGTCTTCAAAAGAGTTGTTATACTTAATGGTATTAGGAGCCAAATGCCTTTAATATTATTATATAATTCAGACAAAGGAGTGAAATACAAGGATCATTAAAGGAAGAAGTACTAGATATTCTCAAGCCTTCATAAACTAATTCTACAGTTTGCACTGTTTTAACATACTTCCTATTGCTTAAAAACATAATTGTAGATAAGTAGTCAAGAACATATTCACTATGTAGAATTTTCATTTGGAGTGATAGATATTTCTCTAATAACTTACAATAGATTTCCATTATATCACAAACTGTTGTTACATAGTTTGGACATGCTGTGGTTGAAATCATAAACTGTTGTTACATAGTTTGGACATGCTATGGATGAAATCATGACCTGTAAATCTAAAATTTGTGAAGTCTCACATTGTATAACTCAGGGTATTATTATTATTCTGTAACACTACTGTTGGAAAGGTAATCCAGTATCAGAAAGAGCCTCTTGTCTGATGTTTTGTCGAGATACTTAGTGTGACCGCTTGCTTCCCCAAGGCCTTTGATGCTAGCAGGTCCTGCAGTTTTCTTCTTTGGCTCAGCACACAGCACTAACTCTTCAGGGGGAAGGTATCTGGTGTATAGAGGCTGCAGGGAGCTGTCCTTGAAAGTGACACAGTGTGTTTACCTGTTGGACTGCTAACCAAAAGACTGATGGTTTAAATCCGCCAGCCACTCTGTGAGAAGGATACGCAGTCTCTTCCAGTAATGATTTCTAGCCTTTGAAAGCTGATGGAGGCTTGGGATGAGTTGGAGCTGACTCCACAGCAATGGGTGGGTTTTGGTTCTGGGGGTGGGTTCACTAGTTTAGCATTTACTATGCGCATGGAATGGTTCTTTGATTAAAACGACATTGAGACCTAGGTCTGTAATTTTACAGTAGCTCTTGGCAATGTGGAAATCCTCTCTCTCTCAACCTTTTCGAAATTACGTGGTCCGTTTAGTTTTATTCTTGGATTACTCAAAGTACCTTTAGAGAACTCATAGTGCTCTTAAAGAGGCCTCTTTCAAAAGAAGATAGAGAAATGAGAAAAAGAAACAAAATACTAAATACAAAAAAAGACCTGTAAGAACAGAGTCAGAATTGTTTCCTCTTTATTGCCAAGGCTTCCCAGAAGAGGTGAATGGGAAGGGCAGAGCTGCTGTGGACACCCTTCTCTTCCCTAAGAAGGTCCCTAAGGACTTTTCTTTGGGGAAATGAACATTGATGGTGGGGGCTGCCTTTACTGATGTTCTTGTCTCTGTTGTTTGGACAAACTCAAAAGCTCTTTCTGCTTGTTGTCTTAAGATTTCCTGCCAGAGCCTCTTAAACCTTGGTTTCAAGCTGAGATTATGCTTCACTTTTATTTTTTTTAAATTAACAATCTAATGTTTCTATCAAGAAAAACTGATAAATTACTGCAGAGAAATTACCACTGAAATGGTGTCTGTGATAGAATCCAATCTCTTAAAGAAATAGGTCCTATTTCACCAGAACTCCTAGTATTGGTGTGGTTTTGTGAAGTCTGTCCTAAGATCACAACAGCAGCAACAACAGTCTGTAACCTGTCTTGGAAGAAATGCAGGCAGAAAGCTCCTAAGAACCAAGGGTGCTGAGACGTCATCCACAAACTTTGGGAATGTTATCAGGAGGGGCCAACCCTTGGAAAAAGACAGGAAGCTTGGTTACACAAGGATCAGCAAAAACACCCTTAGAACGATGGGCTACCCAGTGGCTAAAACATCGAGCTCAAGCCCAGTGAGATCCCAAGGGTGACATGGGAATGGGCAGGGTTTGGTGGCTTTTAAATATGGGTGGTAATGACAGCCCGCCATTTTTATAATGTGTTCCAGATAATGATGTTCATATTTTGAAGCTTGTTTTTAGCTAATTCAGTACAAAATGATCACCTTTCAGAGCATTTAATGATCAGCTTCTATATTGCCTCAAGATATTTTTTTTTTGTAGATGATACTGAAAACATCAGCAGCCACCTTTTGGCTTTTATCATTGATTATTGGCTTTATTTATGAAAAAATTATCATTTATTTACTCATAAGCTAATATCACTCGCAATCTGTGCAGCTGTTCAGCTTGCATGATTCCTTCCTCAGCCGTAACAGCTATAATTGTTCTTATGTTTGGGTTCTTTTCCTTTTAAGTTGTGTTACCCTTGACTACAGACTCTTCTCTCTAGTAAATGCTTTTGACTATCTGGCCTTTATGACATTCCTTTCATTTTAAAATGCCTAGAGAGGTGTGCTTGACTGCTTATACATTTTTCTAGCAGAGTTCTGTAAGAATTCTTCACTTTCTAAGAGCCATGTCTATCCTTTTTGGTTTGCCATAGCTTATAACTGCCAGGATAATTTAAAAGACATTCTTTCTTTACAACTTAATTTAGAGTAGAACACATTTTGTCAGAAAAGTGCTATAGGAAGTGACTTTAATAAAGTGGTACCCTCAGAGTAAACGTGGGGAGAACAGAGCTCTGGGCTCTAAAGGGTCTTCAGGTGTTGGGGATACAGAGCCCCAGGCTCTGGGGGTCTGATGACATGAGAATCTGCTAACATGATTTGAGTGATACAGAATCCTGGGCTCCGGGGACTGATGATGCCGAGTCCTCTTGGGATGTGACGACCTGACAGTGTGCAAAGGCCTGGGCTTTGCAGGTGTGCTGAGACTTGCACGGTAGGTCTGTGGTGCTGATGGGATGGAGGGTACTGCTGAGCTCTGGCATCTGAGGACTCATGGTGTGGGGGATGTGTGAGGGATCTAGCAATCTGGTGGCATGAGGTGTGCAGAGCCTTGAACTTTGGGGGTCTAAAATGTGAAGTCTACAGTGTCGTGGCTCTGAGGAACTGGTAGGATGGGATGAATTTGGCTTTGCCAGACTTCCCCTGGCCAGTGTCCACTTCCTGGCCTCCAGCTATTCATATGGAAAATGAGATATTGAGCTAAATAAGAGGACAGAGTCATTTTTAGACTAAGAATGGGGGTGAAATTCACCGCTCCCAGAAATCCTTGAGTCTACAAGTAGACTTTAGACTTAGTCTTTCTGGAATCCTTTGATGCTAGCCCCCTCCTCTGGTTTTTGGAAGTTCAGCATGAGTGTTGACAACTCATCTGTTCTCTGCACTACTCTGTGCTTTAGATTTTGCGGTTTCAGTCAGGAAGAATCAGAGAATCTTGGTTATTCTCTGGTCGTTATCAAACCGTGACACCACAGTGTTTTAAATCAACAGTTATCTCATGTGTACTGGCCAGTCCAGAGTGAGGTGACACAGCAATTTTCACTCATTGCACCCACTTGGGTGTCCACGCTGATGCAGCTGCCACCGTGTCAAATGCTGTACCTGTCAGAAGGGAAGAGAAGTGTGGTGGATATATAGCCCCCTGGCGCCCAGAGCTTCTATCACAAAGAATGATCAGTATCTTCTGTTTCTATTTCTTTGGCTTAAACAGTTGCTTTACCTGAGTTCCCACCACACACCTGGGGAGAAGAGTAGGAGTATTGGGGCAAATGTATTGAAACTACTCATTGTAGAACTCTTCCAATCAAAGAAAGCTCTGGCAAAGAATCTTAATAGACTGTTGACAGACCTTTGCGCAGGTCACATCCCTACACAACAAAAAGAGTCTTCAAGATTGGAAAAGTCAGGAAACAGGATTGTTGTATTTTTTTTACCTTCTTGACTCATTCTGTGCGCTAAACAAACAATCTGAGCAGCCAGACGATAGGCCAGCATTTAAAAAGTCATCACAATCCAACAGTGTCATTGATATCACAGCAAGCAAGATTCTGCTGAAGATTATCCAAAAACAACTGGAACAGCACATCGGTAGGGAACTGCCAGAAGTGCAGGCTGGGTTCAGAAGAGGCTGTGGGACTGAGGACATTATAGTTAATGCTAGATGAATCTTGGCTGAAAGCATAGAGTATCAGAGGAATGTCTCTCTGTGTTTCATTAACTATGCAAAGGCTTTTGACTGTGTGGATCATAACAAACTGTGGCTAATTCTGAGAAGAATGGGAGTCCCAGAACATTTGATTGTGCTTAGGCGAAACCTATGCTTGGACCAGGAGGAAGTTGTCAGAATAGAGCCGGGAAACACGGCATGGCTTAAAATTGGGAAGGATGTTCATCAAGGATGTGTCCTAGCTCCCTTTCTTTTAAGTCTATATGCAGATTATCTGGGAGGCTGGACTCTATGAGGAGAAGTGTGGCATCAGGATTGGAGGAAGATTCATCAATCTGTGTTATGATGACGACACTACCCTGCTTGCTGAAACCTGCTTGAGGAGGACTTGAAGTGCTGACTGCAGCCTTTAATATGGTTTGAAGCTCAACATCAAGAAAACAGAGATTCTCACCACTGGGTGGATTGGCAGCATCATGATAGATGGTGAAGAGCTTGAGATTGTTAACAGCTTTCGTTTTCTTGGCTCCACAATCAACACTCTTGGTACCAGCAGCCAGGAAATTAAAAGACGAATTGCATGGGGAAAGTCAGCTGTCAGAGACCTCTCCAAAGTACTAAAGAGCAACGATGTCATTCTGGAGGTTAAGGTGCACCTGATACAGACCATAATCTTTGCAGTTACTTGCTGTGCATCAGAATGCTGGACAGTGACTAGGGATGATAGAATTGCTGCCTTTGAGTTGTGGTGCTGGAGAAGAGTACTGACTATACCATGGACTTCTAGGAGAACAAACGTGTTCTCCCTAGAGAGAATGAGACTAAGCTACTCTTTGGAGGCAAGAATTCTGAAGCTTCGCCTGACCTACTTTGGACATGTTGCAAGGAGGGACTAGTCCTTGGAGAGAGACGTCATACTTGGGAGGGTGAAAGGACAGCACAAGAGAGGAAGACCTTCAGTGAGATGGACTGATTCATTGACAATAAGATTGGCACAGGCTAGAACAGGATTTAGGGCTATTGTACATAGGGTTGCTATGAGTTGCAGGCGACTAGACAGCACATAACAACAAACAATCTTGGTAAGCAGATATTGACTATTATGTATGTAAATATCAAGAAGATGTTTTTTGTTGTTATGTGCCGTTGCGACACCTGCGACTCATAGCAAGCCTGCCTACAGCTCTACAGCTCTGAAGCCTGCCCTGTCCTGAGCATGTCTCACTGACTCCGAAATACCTATCCCCATTGCCCTAGTTACTGTATCTGTCCATCTCATTCCAGGTCTTACTCTCCTCTGCTGTCCCTCTACCCTTCCAAACATGATGTCCTTCTCCAAAGATCAGTTCCTTTGGGCCATGTACCTAAAGTATGTGAGATGGAGCTTCAAAATCCTAGCCTCTAAGGAGAAACCTGGTTTCACCCTCTCCAAGACAGACTTAATTTACTTTCTGGTGGCCCATAGTATGTTTATTTACTTCTTCAGCACCATAACCCCAAGGCATCAATTTTTCTTCTATAATTCTTAGTCATTGTCCAGCTCTCTGATGCATAGCAAGCAATTGTGAAGACCACGGCCTGGATCCAGGTGCACCTTAGTCCTTGACCTTTTGTAGCAAGTGATTTAGGAAGAGAGACAAAATTATCAACCCAAGTCTATAATGTAATCCAACAAGGGGGGATCATGGATCATTTTGAAAATCTCATGTTATACAATGTAGCTCAGACATGATTGACTGCCTCTGGCATTTTTCTTTTCAAGTTTGTGACCTTGTCTGTTCTTGGAATTTTATAGAGCTATAATTATAGCTTAGCCCTAGTATTTTTAAATGATATTTAATAGGTTTAGAAATTAATACTAGCAACAAAATAATAACATTTTACTCTTATGTGGCTCAGTAGCTCACTACTTAATATTAGATAAAAATTATAGTTTAGCAGTCATAATTATTATAGTTGACTTAAATAGAAAATATCACTATCTTTATAGATCAGGGAAAGTTGTCTGAGAAATAAAAATTATTTTGACAATTAATTTGAGCTTTTAACGTCTCTTGGACAAAAACTGTGTCTGGGTTGCCTACTGAATTCTGGACAGTGAGGTGTAACTACAGACATGGTGACTGTCCTGATTAGGATAACACATTTATACAAAAGCTTTTACTTCAATGGAAATGGCTTTCTTTTTTAAAAAAATTATCTACTTTTTTTTTTTAAATCCATGAATATTAAAAGGCCACTTACGGCCAGACTGGGTCTGTTTAAATTCTGGGTGTTTGAAAAGGATCCTCATACTTGAAAAAGTTTGGGAGTTTCTGTCCTCATTCCGTCATTGCTGTTTGCATTCACCCCATCATGTTCACACCCTAGGGATTTCTTATCCTTTAGTAAGACACTGGCTTCTGGTCAGAACTCAAGAAGGTTGACTAAGGTGTGGCCATATTTGCGCAGGTCCTTAACATGTAGATATATTTCAGAAGACTCTCCAGAGGTTACTTTTCATTTTTCTGCCTCTCTCTCTAAGATACACAGTGGCTCAATGAGTTGGCTGCTAATGAGATCTGTGGTATTCTAGCCTACCAACCACTGTGTCACTCCATTTTATTTTGGATCTTCCTGTCTTTCCCTGACTTTCCAGCCCTCCATGCATGATGTCCTTATTCAAGGACTGGGCCATGGGCGCAGGCATATCGGAGATGATGAGGATGGCACAGGACAGGGCAGGGTTCAGACTCCTTGTTCATAGGGTTGCTGTGAGTCATCCTCCACTTGACAGTACCTGACAACCACCACCAGCCGCTGTGAGGGAGAAGGATGAGGCTGTGCACTTCTGTGAAGATCACAGACTTGGGGACCAGGGCTAGTTCTCTGCCCTTCAGGGTCCCTGTGAGTCAGAATGGACTCAACAGATCTTTCTGCTCTGCTTCCCTTGAAGGTACAGGGTAGGGAGGTGGTATACCTTGTCTCACAGTAAAGTCACCATGAATTGACATGGAACTAGATTGAGTAGATTAGAGTTTTTCTGAGTATCTGATATTTGATGGAGCTGGCATAAAGCAATTTCAGAGAAAGTGATTTCATTAATAAATGCCACTGACATATCTGAGTATCTATCTAGAATAAAATAGTCTCAGACAACCTGCCATATTATGTGAAAAAAATTTCAGAAAAAAATTATAAACAAGAGAGGCAGGATTCTATTTCAGGTCTACCTCACTCCCAAAGCAACTCTGTTGTGGTGGTATTGTTTTAATATTTTTGATTGTGATTTTAATGAAAGTTTACATAAAACTTTTTATTTCATTCATTCACTGTTACACTTTTCCTCCCTATCCCCCCAGTTTGCTTTTGTCTTTAAAAAATGCATTCATTGTTGCACAGTTTCCTCCCCCCAGTCCACTTTGCTATGCATCTTGTATTCTGAACTGTTGTCATGCAGATAATGCCTAATCATGGAATCCTTTTAATCAATTCTTTCCCTCATCTATTCCAACGCAGTGTTCACTATTTACCCCCTCTTTTCCTAGTTTCCTTCCAACCCCCAATGTCAGTCCTGTGGCATTATGCAGTATTTGTCCTTCTGTGAATGAGATATTTCACTAAGCATAATGTCCTCCAGGGTCACCCATTTTGTATAATATTTTATGAGTTCTTTTTCAGTGCTGCATAGTATCCCTTTGTGTGAATATACCACAGCTTCTCTTTCCATTTATTTGTTAATGGGCATTTGGGTTGCAATGCAACTAAATTTTAAACATTAACAGTTATTACTAGATTATCCCAAAACCAAGCCTGTGTCTGACGAGTCAGTGCTGACCGCGCCCTCACAGAGCAGAGCAGAACTTTCCCATGAGGCTGCCTGTCTCTTCTGAAGGGGACTGCCATGTCTTGTTCTCAGCAGTCGATTATGACTTTGAACCACATATGTTCTGGTTAACAACTATGTGCTTTCAGTGATGCAACACTAGGGTGCATTTTCTTAAAGGATAGGCAGGAAAAAAAACATTTTCTGTTGTTTAACAGCTTGGTTTATTTCTTTTTAAGGTGTTTATTTGTTTTTATATAGATGATCTATGTGACTCTACATTTTCTTTGAAACAGATTCTTAGAAGTGAAACAGCCAAAGGGCACCCACATTTTAAAAAGTTAACTTCAAACTTGTTCTTTAAAACCAGAATTGTGACTCAAATGGATGGTTGTATGCGTGTCCATGTTTATTGCTACGTTATTTACAATAGCAAAGAGATGGAAGCATCAACAAACAAATGGATAGAAAAATTATGGTACATTCATGCAATGGAATTTTACACAGCATTGAAAAACAATGAATTCGTAAGACACTACACAACATTGATGAACCTGAAAGACATTATGCTGAGTGAGGTATCTCAGTTACAAAAGGACAAATACTGCATAACACCACTGTTATAAAATAGGATTGGCATTGAGGGTTGGAAAGACCATAGGAGAAGAGTGGATAGATAATGAACACTGCAGTGGGACAGGTGAGAGGAAGAACTGTGAGAGGAGAATGTATAATTAAACATTATACGCATGACAACAATCTGGAACAAGAGTCACATCTCAAAGTAGACTAGGGGAGGGGAAATGTGGAGGAGGGAGGAAAAAGTGCAACAAGGAATGAAAGTAAACCCGACCTTTCTGTACACTTGAATTAAAAAACAAAACAGAAAAAGAACATGGGGAAAAAGGGCTCTTCAGAAGGTTATGCTACTAGTGATGCTGCGGTTGAAGCATTTGGTTGCTAACGTGAAGCTCTGTGATTTGAACTGACCAGCTGCTCTTGGGACATAGCCGAGGCAGTCTGCTTCGGTCAGGATGTGCAAACTCGGAAGTGCTGTGGCAGTTCTGCTCTGTCCCGCAGATCCACTGGGAGTCAGAATTCACTCGGTGCCAGTAGCTTAGACTAGATTGTTTTCTGTTCAGAGAAAAACTATTCCAACTCTTATACCCATCCTCCCCTCAGCATTTCCATGCAATTATTTAATGTCCTGCCACCTACCTTTTAGTGCCTCCATCTGCGCCTGCCACCTGATGATGTCGAGGTGATGGCATGTGGCCAGTTGTCTGAGGCACGAGGAGTGCTCTATGAGTTGTCGTTGCACCTAAACGTTTTTAGACTGATACATTGTGCTGAATAACATCCATTGGGCCAGAGAAAAACCAAAACAAGTCTCTGTTATGTTTTTTCCTGAGCAGAGGATTATATGTCTCCCCGAATTGAATGTAAAGCAGATCAGCATTGGCCACCAGTCAGAGCTCTGCACCAGATGCAGAGTGAGCGTGCCTGGGAGCAGAGGAGCCTGACCTCCGCAGGGCGGGAAGTTCTCTTTAGGTAGGTACAGAGCCATGTAGTCTTAGCAAACTGGAAATCACCACTCAGATGCACTCACTGCCGTGGAGCCCATGCAGACGCCCAGTGACCCTCTCTTGGCCTTCCAGGGCTGTGAACTTTAACAGGAGGACACGACCCATCTTCTTCCCTCAGAGGCTGGTGGACTAGACCTGCCAGAGGGCCTAGGCCATTGGGTTAGCCGCGCAGCTGGCTCGGGACTGGCTCCATGACGGCAGCAACCAGGGCTGTAGTTGAGCTGGAACTGGGTGGTCTAGATGCTCTCAAGTAGCATTTTCTCATGTCTGGATGAAAAGGCTTATTGCTCAGTGACTTTGGTTACATTCAGAAGTCATTGCACAGCCTACCGTGATGTAAATGAAACTCTATGAGCACACTTAAAACCACTCTTTGTTAGGTGTTTCCTCTGTGTAACACAGACTACTCAGGATATAAGAGTGCTCAGGTGGTGCAGTCCGGAGAGCGTTACTCTGCTAAGCCAAAGTCCATACTTCTCTGGCATTCAAATCTCCCATCCTTTGCATGGGAGAAAGATGGACAGTTTTCTCCTGTGTGATTGACAGCCTTGGAAGCCCAGTGGAGGGCCAGCTGTGAGGTGATCCTGACTGGATGGCAAAGACAGTTAAGTTATCCAGCATGAAATCAGAATCTGAATCAGAGCATACTTATCTTACCATAGTCCAAGACTTTCCTCAATCTAGAAAGAAAGAAATAGCTCAGCTTTGATACAGCTCTACTGTAAAGCAATGCAGCTCCATTTACAGTCTCTACATTTGTATCTAAAGTACATTTTTGAGGCCATAGAGCTCCCTGTGCTATGTTGCAGGCAGCTCTACTGGGTAAAGAGCTGCCCTGCCAACCTAAAGGCGTATGGTTTGAATCCACTAGCTATTCTTTGAGACAAAAATGGCCAGTCTCTTTCCGTGTGATTTACTTCCTCAGAAAAACCCACTGGAGGGTCAGCTGTGAGTTTCTTCTTACTTGATGGTACACAACAACATATTATTTTGGTCATCAGCGTAATCACCATGATGAAAAGAATATAAAGTCAGTGTGAATTTGTTGTTTTCTTTATTACTTGCTGTGCACCAGAGAGCTGGACTAAGGATGACAGAAGAAGAATCGCTGCCTTTGAGTTATGGCGCTGGAGAAGAGTCTTAAGCATACCATGGGCCACCAAAAAAACAATTAAGTCTGTCTTGGAAAGGGTGAAACCAAGTTTCTCCTTGGAGGCTAGGATTTTGAAGCTCCTTCTTACATACCTTGGATGTGTGGCCAGTAGGGACCAGTCCTCAGAGAAGGACATCATCCTCAGAAGAGTGGAGGAACAGTGCAGGAGAGCAAGACCCCAGATGAGATGGATTGTTACAGTAACTGGGGCAACGGGATTGGTGTGTTGGAGTCTGTGCGCCTGGCTCAGGGCAGGGCAGGGCTCACAGCTGCTCCTCATTGGGTTGCTAGGAGTTGCAGGTGACTCGATGGCAGAGAGAGAGAGAGAGTGTGTGAGTGTGTGTGTGTGGTGTGTGTGCTTGCACGCGCGTGTGCGCGCGCCTGCACCATTTTTGTTGTAAACATGTTCAAAGTACTTGAGACAGTCTTGCTGTGCTTGCTTCTAAGGAGCATTCTGGCTGTCCTCCTCCTAAGGCAGATTGATTCTTGCAGTCCATGGTCTCTTTATTATTTGTCAACACCACAATTCAAAGGTGCCATTTCCTCTTCGTTTGGCCTTACTTCTTTTCTAATTTTCATGTGCACGTGAGGCAGTGGAAAGGACCATGATTAGGGTCAGGCACACCTTAAAGGACATCTTCAACGTAGCCTCCTTGCTCTTTAGTGCCTTGGGGAGGTGCTCTGGACCGAGTTTCTTCAGTGCTAGGAGGTGCTCTGCTGAGTTTCTTTAGTGCTGGGTGCCATCTAATTTCTCCACTGCTGATTGTGCATCAGTGGAATCCTTGACCACTTTCTTGTTTCCATGATTTACCAGAATTTTGATTATTGGTCCGGTTGTTAAGCTTTTTATTTATCTTAAGGTGAAATGAGTACTTAAATGCCTGTCAGGAATCCCAGAACATTTGATTGTGCTTCTGCAAAACCTATACTTGATCCAGGAGGCATTCGTCAGAACAAAGCAAGGAGACACTGCATGGTTCAAAATCAGGAAGGGTGTGCAGTAGGGATGTATTCTGTCTCCATACCTTTTCAGTGTATATGCGGAACAGATTATCCAAGATGCTGGGCTGTATGAGGAGGAATGTGGCATCAGGATTGGAGGAGGATTCATCAAGGACTTGCCTTATCCAGATGACACAACACTGCTTGCTGAAAATGAGGAGCACCTGAAGCGCTTGTTGCAGAAGATCAAGGACTGCAGCCTTCAATATGGATTTGAAGCTCAATGTCAAGAAAACAAAGATTCTCATCACTGGGCCAGTTTGTAGCATCATGATGGATGGTGAAGAGATTGAGTTCGTTAACAGCTTTAGTTTGCTTGGCTCCACAGTCAACACTCTAGGTACCAACAGCCAGGAAATCAAGGGACAAATTGCATTGGGAAACTCGGCTATTAGGGACCTCTCCAAAGTCCTGAAGAGCAACGAAGTCAGTCTGGAGACCAAGGTGTACAGCTTGATCAGGCCATAGTCTTTGCAATTACTGGCTATGCATCAGACAGCTGGACAATGAATAGGGATGATAGAGAATTGATGCCTTTGAGCTGTGGTGCTGGAGAAGAGTTTTGAACTACCAGGAAAACAAACAGATTTGTCCTAGAGAAGGTAAAACCAGGTTGCTACTTGGAGACAAGGATTCTGACGCTTTGACATACTTTGGGCATGTTGCAAGAAAGGACCAGTCCTTGGAGAAGGACATCATGCTTGCAAGGGTGGAGGGACGGAGAAAGAGAGGGAGACCATCGATGAGATGGATTGATACAGTGACTGAGATAATGAGGGTAGGTGTGTTGGAGACAGTAAAGTTGGCACAGGAGAGAGCAGGTTTCAGGGCTGTTGTACATAGGATTACTGTGAGTCACAGGTGACTAGATGGCACATAACAAACTACAAGAAACCCTTGGGGCAATTATCTGACATTTTAGATTCTGACTCATAGCAACTCTATCAATGACATCTAACAAAAAAAGCCTATGTTATTTACATACATATATTAAAATATATGACAGGAAAATGATGGAGCATGTCATCCTGTAAAGGTTTACAGCCTCAAAACCCCAACATTTGCTAAGAGGGTTGGTTGGTATGCGTTATTACTGACTCCACACCAGTGGGGTTGTAGCAATATATATTTTATGTATATACCTCAGTATATGTGTGTAGTTCAAGACACACACACACACACACACACAGAGGTAGCAGATGTTTAATGGTTTACTAAAGGTGCTGCCTACTTTGGCAGTCAAATTGGAATATTTAACAAATTCGCTACATTTCAGTGACTGGAATTTTTAGTCTTTGTATTTTTGTTATTTTTCCTTTTTTTCTATATATCAACTCATCGTCAGCTAATTTCATACTTGAAATCTGTCTTAAGGCAGGAATGAAAATTTCAGGTATTGCCTAAGTAGGCAGGAATGGATCAGAGCAGGTTGATTTTGGCTACTTGCTTAAAGCCTCCTGCCTCATGCACACCTCATGCCTTCTTTACTGCCAGACCTCCCCAGATGTGTGGTGGTAGTTGTCCTGGTCACACACTACTGCTCCTTCTCTGGAATATCCTTGCAGTCATGTGAGTTGGAATTTTCCCTTGCCCGTCTGTCTTACTGGTTTGGTCTTCTCTTGCCTTCATCCTTGATGAATATGTCCTAAAAGTGAGTTTGCAGAATATATGTAGACCAAGCCAGAAAGGCTTTTTGTGCTGCTCAGATCCACTTGGCAAGCTGTATTCAGAAATTTTCTTGCAGTCATTAACATAAAGAGTGAAAGTTCAAATGTTTTGTGATATGAATAGTATTTTTCTACTATGACAAATAATGATTTAAGAAAGAAAAGGTTGGTTTTAAAAAGTTTTGTCATAGTTCATTTTCATGTTTTGATATTTCTAGGAAATGCTTTAGTCTATTAAAGATAGAGACTGATAATTTTGTACAATGATTTCAGCACTGTTCTGAGACCTGGTGGAGATGAAATTAGTTTAATTTAAATCTGATTTATCATGTTGAGGCTAAACATGCGCAAGCTGCCTTTGTTTTATTGCCCTTTGCTGTATTGTGCTACACAGATACTGTGTTTTTACAAATTGAAGTTTTGTGACAACCTTGAATTAACAAATCTGCTGGTGCTGCTTTCCCAAAAGCATGTGCTCTTTGTGTATCTGTGCCCAATTTTGGTCATTCTCAGAATATTTCACACATTTTCATCATGCTTTCTCACATTTAATAGACAACAATATAGTGTCAGCATAACTTTAATATATATTTAGAAGCTAAAAAAATGTGTAACTTGCTCTATTGTAATCTGTGTTGTGTTGTTTTCTGCAACTAAACCCCTATTATCTGAGGTGTGCCACAAAAGTGCAAATAGAAGAAAAGGAGTTAGCAGTGCTGGGTAACCTCAGCACAGATTTAAAGACTGTCTTTAGCTGGATAGGAGAATGAAGGGTCTAACCTTCTTTTAAATCATTGAGACTAAATTTTCTTTTTTTGTCTCATAACACTTTCCTTTCAACTCTTTGCTTTTTTGCTTACTATAATTTTGTTTGCCAGGAATAGACTTTCAGGAAGTTCTAACTCAGCCAATACTAATAATAATAATAAAAGAACATCTGTGTTTGTACTGCAATATTTATTAATATAGGTAATTCTGCTTTAATATATCAGTACCTGATGGGTATGTGAATTATTTAAAATGAGCATCTGTGTACTAGTTTTTGGTATTTGAAAGAAAATGAATTTTTAATATTTATATTCAACATGATCTGCCAAGATGATTCTCTTAAGTTTCCAAGTTCAAGCAAGGATAGCAGTGGCCATGTTTCTGTTTCTCTCCAATTATCAACCAAGCCTAAATATGGAGAAAACCTTCAGTGATGTTCTCCTGCCAAAAATGGCTAATTGCGTATATGTCTATATATCATCATATACTGGGAAGGGGAGGATAAAGAAGAATGAATGCCTTTGAATTGTGTTGGTGATGAATTGGGAACACACATATCTGCCTTAGAAAAGTAAAGGGCAAAATTGCTCCTTGAAAGTGAAGATGATGAGGCTCAAGTACTTTGGACCTGCTCCCCAGAGGGACTGAGACACTGAAGGGCACTGAGCTTGGCAGGGAGCAAGAAGAGGAAGCCTCTGAACACAGTAGATGGACACAGTGGTTGCCACACAGCGACTGGTGCCTCGAGACCAGACAGTACATTCTGTTGGCCCCTATGGTCATTGTGAGGTAGACATGTTTGAGTGAGTTCTTTTTGGTGCCCACTGGCTTGCTGCTTCAGCCCTTTTCTGTAGACTAAGTGCTCTCTAAGTAACACGCAGCTTCAGGTTAGCTGACCTTGCTTTCCCCTAAGATTCGTGGTTGTATAACAAACAGTGACGGTGGCTTTTGGATTGGTTGTTTTTTAATTTGAGGGAGTTAAGTTGACATAGGCATTTGGGGACATGTTCTCAAGCTTTGAAAAACTCTTGCTGCCATTTGGAAAAAGGGAGTGACAGTACCACAGGCTGGGCCACTGCAGTTTCCCTGGGATATATCCTTCCTAGAAGACCTCCTTGAGAACCTTCTGTTGCCTGAAACTCTGCACTTCATTGCTACCCTCTCTTCTCAGCAGCTATTCTCTTGCGGAAGGAAGGAAGGAGAGAGAGTAGCTTTTCTATTCCTTATGGAAAGAAACTATTGGGACCATCCTGTGCATCTCTGCCTTCCACCACCCCCTACTCTGTCTCCTGGCCACTATAAGTCAGACATTAGCTGAATGGCACCCAACAACCACTGTATGGTCACCTGCTTTTTCTCCCCTTACTGCTGGGCTGGCCTAGTCCGAGAGAAAGGCAGAACTGGTAAAAGCATTCATTGATGAGGCATATTCTCTTCCCTTGCAGTGATCATTTTCATTTTGCTTTGTCACTATTTGGAGAACTCCCTCCTGTCGATTGATAATGATTACTGAGCTGAGTTGACAAGAAGAGAGTCTTACCTTATTCGTGACAGTGAATCACATTGAGCAACTTTTCTTAGCTGTCATGCAGCTTGCTAATTAGGTCATTCTACGGGTTAAAGGAAATGAGAGGCTTTGAAATAATCATGACATCCTCAGAACACAGCAACTGCAGGGAAATATTTTTGCCTAGTCATTTAAATATTTAGATGTCTGTTAAACCCAGAAAATAGAAAATAATCTTATTTTTGGATCCATCTTCTTCATCTCTTTATCTGAAGATTGTGAAGAAGTTTTAAAACACCTTAAGGAGTGACTAGATATATAGATTACATCCCTGCCTTGTGTTGATTCCAATACATAGTGAACATATACTTACTTGAAAAATATTATTTTATCTTTAGCCTAACACTGCTATGGAGCACTTCCCATCTCATCGTGACCCTGTAGAACAGACGGACCTGCCCCATGGTGCTCCCAAGGCTGTAATCCTTGTGGAAGCAGACTCCATTTTTTCTTGGACTAGTTGGCAGCTTCAAACTAGCTGTTCAATTAGCAGTTCAATTCTTTAATTACCGTACACCAAGACTTCTTTTTCTAAAACCCTATTATAAAAACAGTGTTGATTCAATTCATTTGCATATCTCCTTACAATTTCTAGCCAGTTTTCCCAATTATAAACATTGGACCCTCATAGTTACCTCATAAATTATAAACAGAGATAACAGTGGTGTTTGTTTTTACTCCTCTAAAAACACCTAAACAAAGGCAAGCATGGATGAAATGTAAATGACCAGCACAGATAGTGGAATTCATAAGGACGGGACCCCTGCGTGGCCTGCGCCTGCCTCCCAGCCCAGAGCACAGGCCTGCCACACAGGGAAGGGAAGGTTTGGGGATGATTGGTGTTGAATAAACTTGAGAGGCCCAGGCTATTCAGAGATCACTGTGGAAGGACTTGTGTTGTTATACGAAAGGATGAGCACAGTCCCTGGGGATGAGCGAGGCACTCAAAGCAGCCTGTCACAGGATGGAGCTTTCAAGTCTGGTGTCTTATCTCAAAAACTCACACACAATTTTGGATTCTGCTTCATCTTAGGAATGTTTGTTTTCTCCTGAAAATGACTGTAAATGTTATTTGTTGGAATGCAGTGTCATTCTGGAAAATGCCCTATGTTTATTTCCAGTATCCTGCGTATCATATTTCTAGGGATACTTGAATTGCTTTTGAGATGGAGAGGTGTCTGGTTAATTACACTGCTTCAGTACTGCCCATATGCTGGTGACTTGAGCATTTCTGGCTCCTTTCTTTACCCCACCCCTGAATCCACCTTTCCCTCTATGGCAGTTCTGTCCTTCAGTCCACTGGATGAGGAGTTGTGGGTGTTGGGACATCTGTCTTGCTCACACTGCGCCCAGTCAATTAGAAGACAGCCTGTGGGTTCAGTCTTAAGATTATATCCCAAATCTGACCATCTGAACCACCCAGGAGACTGCTGCCAAACCATCACCTTCACATCTCGCCTGGATTCCTGTGGCAGCCTCTTGCCTTATCTCCCTCCCTGTGTCTGTCCTTGTGCCCTGGACGGGTTCTGCCAGCAGCCTTGATCATGTGCGTGGGCTCACCTCACTGCACTGAACTTTGAAAGCACTGCATTTTTCACAAGTGGAAGGTCTGTGGCAGACCTCCTTCAGCAAGTCTGCTGGGCCTGTTTTCTCCGCCAGCATGTGCTTGTTCACGTATCTGTGCCACATTTTACTCATTTGCTCAATGCTTTCTACTTTTCCATTATGCCATTGCATACTCACTAACCGGCCCAAATCAAATCGGTTGTCATCAAGTTGATTCTGACTCATGGAAGCCATCCATCAGCTTTCCAAGACTAAACTTCTCTGGGTAGGAAGAGTTGCCTGTCTTTTTCCTAGGAGCGGCTGGAGGATTTGAGTGGCTGCTGTCTTTAGTTAGCAGTCCAGCATGGAGTTCACTATGCCGTGAGGCTTCTTTAATAGACTAAGTAAACATAACTTGTATATGCACCAGGAGAAAAAGCCATGTAACTGCTTTATTGCCATCTTCACTTTGAACAGTGGTCCAGAACCAAAACTGCGGTGTTCGGGGTTTGTGTATGCTCTGCCCAGCACTCACCGTTGGTCCTCAGGGCCCTCACTGCCCTCTCGCCTCATCTCCCCCACTTTCCCCGTTTCTCACTGGTTGCAGCCCAAGACCTCCTCCCAGGGCCTCCCTGTTTCTGAAATCCTGCCTCAGCACCTTGTGTCCGCTGCTTGCTCTGCCCAGGCTCCTAGGAGTCTTAATCCACAAGTCTCATTTTCTCTGAGGCTTTCCTGTTGATCCACCTCTTCAGATGTCTGTACTTCTGTTTTTATTGTTTTTATCCCAGGACTTAGGTCTAAGGTACTATAACTCGGAATCTTCTACACTAACACAGAGTCAGTCCTGACCCCCAGCAGCCCGTCGTGGGTGTCCGAGGCTGTAAATTGTAATGGGAGGAGAATGCTTGTCTGTCTTCCATGCAGTGGCTGATGGATTAAATGGCCGGAGATGCACAACTTTGGGTTAGCAGTGCAGCGCACTAGGGACTAGTCAAGGTGTTGATTGTCTCCACTGGAGCCTTGGTGGTGCAATGATTAAGGTCTTTATCTGCTTTGAAGGTCAAAAATTCAAACCATCTTTATGGAAGTACATAGGGCAGTCTGCTGCTGTAAAAGTTTACAGTTTTAAAACCCCTGTTGATTAGTTCTGCC